>NC_136728.1:1802676-2357676 GCF_936440315.1 Barbus barbus | reverse complement strand
TGGCATTTTTACAGTCTTTTACCGTTAAAACCACGGTAATGTATAAATGTATTTATATCTGTTATATTGTTGCAATTTCTAACAATAATAGTATTATGTAGTTATGTATTTTATTATATTTTTAGTTATTTTTTTTAATTTTTAGTTTTATTGTATTTAAGTCGAGGTCTTCACTGGGGATATGTCCCCGGGGCTCATCCAGGTGTCCCGGCCGCCACCGACGATCAGACATCATCTCCTGATGCCGATCCACCATCTGATCCAGACATGGACTGAGAAACAGAATAAGAAAGAAACAGACAAATATTAGTGTAGATGCCATACTTCTTACAATGTAACGAGTACATTGTGTGTTATGGGGAGTGTTCCCGGTTCCGGTTGATCTAATTAATGCAGCCTAACAATCCTTTAACGGATTTGAATAATAGAAGTGTATTAGTGTGTTATGTGTAAACCAGGTTAAAGAAATGTGCCTTTAATCTAGATTTAAACTGACAGAGTGTGTCTGCCTCCCGAACAGTATTAGGTAGATTGTTCCAGAGTTTGGGTGCTAAATAGGAGAAGGATCTGCTGCCCGCAGTCGATTTTGATATTCTAGGTGTTATCAAACGGCCAGAGTTTTGAGAACGCAGTGGACGTGGAGGACTATAATGTGATAAGAGCTCGCTCAAGTATTGAGGAGCAAAGCCATTCAGGGCTTTATAAGTAATTAACAAGATTTTAAAATCTATACAATGTTTGCTAGGGAGCCAGTGCAGTGTTGACAGAACCGGGCTAATAAGGTCATACTTCCTGGTTCTAGTAAGGACTCTAGCTGCTGCATTTTGGACCAACTGTAGTTTGTTGATCAAGCGTGCAGAACAACCACCCAGTAAAGCATTACAATAGTCTAACCTTGAGGTCATAAACGCATGAATTAGCATTTCTGCATTTGACGTTGAGAGCATAGGTCGCAATTTAGATATTATATCTCAATTTATTCTACTAACCCTAAACCTACCCTACTGAGAGTTAGTAGACATGTAGTTACAAAATAATGAAAATTAGTTGACATGTAGTTACAAAGTTACTTATAGATAGTAGAATGTCTAAAGTGGACTATCAAAATAAAGTATAGCCTAATATTATATAGTATATGTAAATCAACATTAACAAGATAATTTTTTTTAAGACAAAAAGCTTAAATTTTCTAATGCTTGTTTCATTTGTAAGCATTTTTTTTTCCTAATTACCTGAAAAAAATCCCCTTTAGAAAACACACACACACACACACACACACACACACATACACACACACACACATATATATAAGGGTATAGATAATGTCACTATTAGGAATACCAATACCAATATAACACTTTGCATGTGGACTATAATGTGTATAATATTCAAGATCAGACAAAAAAAGTAAAAACATTAACAGATTTTTAATTTGTTCATCACCGATGTTAATATAGTTCACATCCTCTGTGATTTGTGGTCTTTCTCTTTAGGGGGCAGTTGGGGGTCTGATCGTGGGCATCGCTCTCTCATTCTGGGTCGGTGTTGGGGCTTTCATTTATCCAGCACCAAGCAATAACACACATCCACTCGAACTCAACACTGCAGGCTGTACCTTCAACCTCACAGCTGATGGATACAACCAGACATCAGTCACTGCGAGCGCTCTCAGCTCTGACAGGTGCAATGTGCTTCTACCATTCTCCTGGAGACAGAGTACTTTAAAACTAATTTAAGACCCCATTTTTTTGTGGAAAGAAAATTGTTTGTCAAACCATTTCATGGGGTACAAGAGTGCACTCAGTGGAAGTTCTATAAAAGTGACCACAGAGGAGTAAAAATGTCCAGTTTTCTGACAGTCAGTGCCCTTTTATCTATAAGAAATAAATTAATTGATTAATCTTTTTTTTTCTTTTCACAATATAATGCAAAAATCAACAGACAGTCCTATTTTTTTATTTTTTACATATTTTTTTACAGGACAAATGTAATCATGCTGTAGTAATGCACCTTCATTACAAGGTGTCACTGTCTTGTGTTCAGGTATTGGCTTGCTGATTCATGGTACTCCATGTCCTATCTGTACTATAGTGCAGTGGGCTTTATTGGCACTGTAGCAGCAGGTCTACTCATCACACTGCTGACGGGTGAGAGCAACATTTCATTAGCTCACACTGACAGCAACAAAACACTTCGAGTTATAGACTGTCTACAAATGAAAAGAACTGCTGGTCTCATTGAAGGGACAATGCATACCGCGAAAGCTCATGAGAACTGTAATATCAAACAAAGTTATTTTAAAGGGGTCATACACACATTTATTCAAACACATATAATGTTAGTCAAGGTTTCTTGCACCAAAAACAGTTGCAAGCTGCGTCATCATTACTAACATAGATCAATGATTCAGTGTTTCCCAAAACCATGGTTCCACTAAACATTTACAAAACATGGCAAAAAAAACTGTGTATTTGGAACTACAGCTCTTGACTTGTGGTTAGAAGCATAGTTTCTTGTTAGTATATTATAGATCATGCGCTTGAGAAAAAATAAGCAAGCTAACATGCAGCATTTAGCCTAATAACGTTTGGGCAGATAGATCAACTCTGACTGCAACTTAAAGCATCGTTTCAAGTCACTGTCGAAATGACAGTGGTTATTTTCAGTTGGAGGTGGGAGAAGTTCTGTGTAGAAAACCTTTGGAGCACAGCAAACTTAATATTACCTTGCTTACTATTTAAGACATACTGTACTATGTGAATAAGGATACAGCTATATTAAGTTGCTCAACACTTTGTATAAGTTGATCAGCACTTTGGACAATCCTCTTAACAAATTCACCCTGACATCAGAAACATTAAAGCGTTAGCTCACCCAAAATCAAAATTTTGTCATTAATTAAAATTTTCATTTTTGGGTAAACTATCCCTTTAAGCTCTATGGAGGAACCGGTTTTTGATTCAATAAATGGTCTTGTTGAAATGAGGGAGGATTCGATGTTGAGAAAGTATTGTAAAACTGCCATTCTGATGCGTACAGGGCCAATGGATCCCAAAAAGATAAAGCCAGGACTGACTCGATCAATGAAGGATGTCATCTGCTTCTGCTCTGAGAAATCCAGGCACTCAGACTTTAGTGAAGACAAAGAGGTGAAGAGCATCAGTTAGACTGTGGATTTTAGTATTTTGAATGCAAACTCAACCTTTCTCTGCTTCTCTTAGGATTTGGGAGACTTTGGCATGGCATGGGAGAAACATCCAGACACGGAAGGTGTTATAAAAATGGAGGAGAATGTCAAAAGCGGTAATGATAACCTGCATGAAAAAGGTTACACTAATGCCGCTTTTGACCATAATGAAACTAGTCAAGTTCAAGCAAAGCTTTAACTTTTAGATCACATAAACATATAAAACATGTTCAATGAAGTCAAAGAATACATGAACTATTTAATTTAAAACATACAATGACAGAAAAGTGACATCTGTTACAGACAAATTTTGTACAATTCTCGTATGCATACTGTTTTTTGCTTTACATGTAAACACAGATAAAGAAGGAGTCACATTAATAGTCTTTATATAAGAACTATAAACAATAAAATCATGTGTCATTCAGAGGAGTATTGAACATAATTGAAGATGACTGTGATTTTGCCAGTCAGACTGTGCTGCTGGATCAACATATTTGGTTAGTTCTGAAACCTAGTCCTAACCCAGGGGTCCAATCCTGCTCCTGGAGGGCCACTTTCCTGCAGAGCTTAGCCTGGAAAGTTTCCAACGATCTTAAAGACCTTGATTAGCTGGTTCGGGTGAGTTTAATTAGGGCTGGAGCTAAACTCTGCTGGATAGTGGCCCTCCAGGAGCAGGATTGGACACACCTGTCTTATCTCTATCCGTAAACCCAATTCTAAAACTTGTGCTCATTCTAGTTCCTGGATCTGTCCTCCAGCAACATTTTTCTCAAATCCTAATCAACTGCACCTGAACCATCTACTTAGGGTCTTCAGGAACACTTGATAATTGCAAACGTGTGTTGAGGCAGATTTGCTTAACTCTGAAGGAGCATACATCTCCAGGAACAGCAATGAGAAGTTAACTCCAATGTCTAGGTCTAGTCTTGACTCTTAAAGGGATAGTTCACCCAGAAATGTAAATGCTGTCATTAAATAATTCAGTCCATAATTTATTCAGAAAGTGTTTAATAAAATTGTTATTTTTGTTTTCTTTGTGCACAAAAAGTATTCTCATAGATTCATAACCATAATGAAGGTTGAACCACTGATGTCACATGGACTATTTTAATGATGTCCTTACTACCTTTCTGGGCCTTGAACATGGTAGTTGTGTTGCAGTCTATAGAAGATGAGAAAGCTCTTGGATTTCATCAAACATATCTTAATTTGCGGTCCGAAGATGAACGTTCTTACAGGTTTGGAATGACACGAGGCTAAGTAATTAATGACATAATTTTTGGGTGAACTGTCCCTTTAATCCCTGTATTTTAACAATCTTCCACTTTAAATGCTATTAAAACCTTTAATACCCAATCCTTGCACCTGACAATTATCATCTTCCAACCCTACCACACCTACTGCCAGTGGCCATGGTCTAACCATAATATCATAGAGAAATGATGAGCATATTTCTTAAAAACAGTGGTGTCCAGACTGGCTCCTGGAGGGCCATTAAAAACAGTGGTGTCCAGACTGGCTCCTGGAGGGCCATTAAAAACAGTGGTGTCCAGACTGACTCCTGGAGGGCCATTAAAAACAGTGGTGTCCAGACTGGCTCCTGGAGGGCCACTATCCTGCAGAGTTTAGCTCAAATTCTAATTGAATACACCTGAAATAAATAATCAAGGCTTTCAGGATAAATAAAACATTTACATGCAGGAGTCCCTTAAAGTAGTATACTTCAATTTTATTTTATTAAGTATACTTAAGTAAAGTTCAAGTATATTTGTAAGTATACTTTATGTAGTAAGTACACAAATTTCAGTGTACTAGTAGTATACTTGTAAATGTATTATTTCAATACTCCATGGGACTAAATTGACCCACTTTCTAGTATATAAAAATATAACAGTAGTAAACTTTGAGTACACAACTAGTTTGCATTAATGTTTTTAGCTTGTACTACAATTATACTAAAAGTTAACTTATAGGTATACTGATAGTTTACTAATTAAATACTTGTAAAAAAAAAACCTTGAGAGAAACCAGGCTCAGTCTCCTCTGGCCAGATGAACCAGCAGTTCAATTCCAACTGCAGCAAAGCCAGATTGTGTAAAGGACTCATCTGGTTCCCGTGGTCTTGTCCCGATGGCTGTCTAGGTGACGTGGTCCTCACTGGGGACCTGTCTCTGAGGTTCAGCTAGGTTTAAGTCATACTTTAAGTACACTACCATGTCCCTGTTAGGTATTAATTTGTATATATTTTGTTATATGAATCTGAACATACAAAACATCAAAAGAAAGAACAGGGTATGTGCTTGTAAACAGAAACATTGTATTCTAGCTTCATGCATTCTTTTTTAAACACCTGAATGTGGTTAAGTTTCATAAATATAAAATGAAGAAATAAACAACATTTTAAACAAAAAGCCAAAAAAAAGACTATGAATTGGATTCAGAATGATAATCAAAACGTATATGGAGTCGATCAGCACCCCGAAGCGTAACAGTCGTTATTACCTCTTCATTGGTGACATTTTATTCCATAACGCTACACAGTTTTGATGCTGTTTTATGTCTGATGATCGTGTTCGATTACATGTGAAGCATCTGTTGTTTCCGTTTCTTCTTCACTTGTGTTTTTTGGAAATTCTGTATAGATGTATGCTAGCGCCCCCCTACCGTATAACAATGAAAACACAGATTCTAGGAGCACCAGTATAGCTCAAATATATTTAGATTTTTTTCTAAGTATACTCAAATGTCATTTTAAGTATATTTCTGAGAAGTACATAAAGCCCATTTCTGAGAACTACATAAAAAGTAAAAGTATACTTTCCTATTTTAGTTTAAAAGAAGTATACTAATAGTACACTTGAATAAACTTCTTTTTCATAAGGGGTGTTTTGGCAGGTGGGAGCTAAACTCTGCAGGCCCTCAAGAAGCAGGACTGGACACTCTTGCTCCACACCCAACCCCATCCCTGACTCTAACAGTAGATGTTGTTCTAGAACATGGGTCTCCAAACTTGATCCTGGAGGGCCAGTGTCCTGCAGAGTTTAGCTCCAACCTGCCCAAACACACCTGCCTGTAAGTTTCTAGCATGCCTAGTGAGATCTTGATTAGCTCGTTCAGGTGTGTTTAATTAGGGTTGGAGCTCTTTGGAGCCCTTCAGGACCGAGTTTAGGGACCCCTGTCATAGAACTATCAGGATACTGGATCCAGGTACAGGATCCATAGATTACACTTACAAGAGTGCTTTGGGATCTTTAGGACTCTATCTCAGGTTTGGTTTCAGTATATTGCATAAACACAAAAGGGAGTCATTCAGCCATATGCAAAACAAATTTTGTTTGTACCAACTAACATGTTGGAAATATTATAGAAACACTTTAATGAATCTGAACATGTAGGTCAGAACAGTTTTACAAACTATTTGTACACAAATTCATTCTGTTTATGACTCATATTGAGGCCCATTGGCTCCACACACATCCACTAGTATCATTGTTATTTGCATTCCATGCATATGCTTTATGTAAACAGCAAAAACACAGAACTCTGAAATGGAATTTTAAATTCAAGCCTAAGCAGTGACAGCAAAATAGCATCTAACTTTTTTATTTTGACTAATAACTGATGTTGCAGGAATCAAGTCATTATTCGAATAAAATGGAGTGAGTCTGCGTAAGATGTGTTAAGCACTGACTATAATGGTATAATACATGCTGTTGCTCATTATAAACATCTTTATTGTTTCATGTGCTTATGACAGGCATTTTCAATGAAGACATTTTATCCACAACCAAGTGTATCTGATAAAACTGAATGACATTTGTTAGCCTGTAAATTAATGTTAATGAGATCACCACAAGGCCATTAATAACTGATCATTCATGACGAAGAACCACTACAACATGTACTGATCTTAGGTCAGTCTTCTCCGGTTTAAGCAAATATAAGCCATGCACACTTCACAGTAAAAAGTGCACAAATACACAAAGGTTTGTCAAGAACCCTAAATGGGCAGGCCTCCTCAATGTGGTCATGCATAGATTACAGTACACCAAGAGAATGGTGTGTCATAGTAGAGACTACTTCCTGTTTCAGATAAGTCTCACATTTCCATTCTACTGATGAAATTCTGTTCCTGCTTAACATCCATAACACATAAATCATCAAAGCACACTTTAGTTTCTAATAAAATTATTCTCGACTGGTTTTTATTCAGGACCTAAATGGCGACAAACACTGTACCAAATCTGGTGCATTTTATTATTTGCGTTTATCATGTTTTTCTCTGCTGTCAATAAACTTACCAGAACAGACTGGAGACCAATTTTGAGTGGCGACTGACCAGTTGAGATCCACTGTTCTAATAAACTACACAGTAATATTTTTAACATTTTTATTTTGAATGTGAATCCTAAATAGAGGTAACAGGAAAAAAATTACACTCCTAAAGTGCTTTCGTGAAATTAAACTTGAATTAAATGTTTATCCAATGAAATATCTATAAAGCGAGAACACAATCTAAGCTTCTTTTCTGAGTTTTTTGAGCGTATACATCTGTACCCAGATGGGGTCTTACCCATGCAAATGCACAGTGCAAAAATATATACTTAAAAAAGCAACACTTGATTCAAGCTAAGAAAATATGATACAAATATTTCATCTGCAAACACTCAAAGGGCCTGAGGAGGACAGATGCATTGACTGTGTTCGGAATGGAATACTAATGTATCTCTTGAATACTAATTGCATACAGCACAGTATGTAACGTGCCTACTATTTTTAAGTATGTTATACTTAGTTATCACTCTGAAATAAACACGCTTATATTACACCTTTTCTCAGTCTGATCAGAGAATGAGTTGAGAAAATCATTGTTGATATTACTTTCAGTACATATGTCACGCTGAAATATAAAGTCAGGTTGAACACATTGCATTGTGGGACTCATCATAGTATCTCAAGCACTGCTCTATAATGCAGATTATAGCACATGTAGTAAGCCTTAAAGGATTCACCCAAAAAATGAAAAATTTAGTCATGAATTATCCTCATGTCATTCCAAACACGTAAGACCTCCGTTCATCCTCGGAACACAAATTAAGATATTTTTGATGCATCCCGAGAGCTCTCTGACCCTCCCATAAACAGCAATGTAATTACTACGATCAAAGTCCAGAAACATAGCAAGGAGAGTAATTAATGAAAGAATTTTCATTTTTGGGTGAACTATCCCTTTAATATTATATGCACACAAAATTCACAGTCTTTGCATGCTATACATAATACATACTGAAAAATAATAGCATTAGTAGTTGAGTAGTATGCTATTTCGAACATAGTCATTGCCTTTTGAAAAACTGTGTAAGAATGATATGCATGCTGGGAGCATTCACTTCACCAGCTTTACACAACTCTTGCTCTCTCTCTCACAGACATGCAAACACACAGTTATGAACGCACATATTTAAACATGCACACATACACGTCCCAATGGTAATTCTGTCATCACATCGGTTTAAGCTCGAACTGTATGGATAATGGTGGATAGATTGATATGCTGTGATGTTTGATATTTTACAGTAGTTGACTATGTTTGGAGTGGAACACTAGCTTACGGCTTGCTTCATACTGCACAGTTTATGTATACTGCATACTAGTTTAGTATGTCAAACAGCATACATTATGCAACAATAAATGCTTCAAACAGTAGTATGCTACATTGTTGCTATACACCTTATTAATTGGGAGTGAATGAAAATAAAAACGGTAAATCCACATTTTTGTGGGCCAAAGCCTGGAAAGGAGTATTTTAGCACTTCCAGTTCTATTATTCTGAACAAAAGTATTTCATCACTGCATCATTCTGTTGTACTGTAGGTTAAGTCGAAAGCATACTGCATTCCACACAGCTCACTCAGGTTGTATGCTTAATATTTTTTGCAAATGTAACAATTAATTCGGGTGTTTTACACATACAGAAAATTCACAGCATACATACTGCAGAGATGCTAATACGTTGCTCCAAAGATAGCCACTGTCTTGCACACATACCGATGGGAACGTAAGAACACAAAACTCATGACAGCTGAGCAACAAATGCAGCTACACTTACACATCAATTCAGCTCACACACGCTACAAAACCAGGCATATGAACAAAGGACATAGTCTTATAAAATAATGAAAAACAAAGAAACAACATGCAATTAAAACAAAAAACAAACAAACAAAAAAACCATGCATGTTACCTATATCACCATTTTGCCAATATTGGCTATTTGTTTTATTTATTTTGTCTTGACAAAATGACTTATTGTACTGAAAGACAGATCTGCATATCTTTTCAAGGCAATGCAGTTCATAAAAACTGTTCATTTGCATAAAAAAACTGATTTTTATTTGGTAACCTTTACCAGAAACCACTTTTGTAACAAGAATCACAATGTGAGATGCTGGCAAGCGAAGAGAGAGGGCGTATCGGTAAATATGTTCGTAAGTAAACGTCGTCACGTTGCCTGGTCACCAGGTAGAGAACTGCTTCACAGCGGGATGATAGCTGCCACGCACAGAGACGCAGACAAGTAGGCAAGCAGAAAACAGGAACTCCGAAAGCCCTTCGTCTGCATAGTAAACAGTCCAACCGCACAAGTGCTCCATTCAGAACTACGACAGAACACAGATGAAAGATCAGCGCCTCTGCAGGCCATGCTGGGAAGGATGCATGTTCAGTGAATGATATTTCCCACCTACACACTGGAGTTCACGGTGTGTCAGAAAACACTGTAATCCATGGATCTCAATGTTGAAGATGCTTCACATGGACAAAGCGGTGGTTTGCGGAAGTGAAACTCTTTCATTTGCTGCAGCGTACTCTGGCACAGATGTTTGTTTGTTGTCCAATTTATTTAATTTCCGCATGATTTCATACTAATCCCATTCATTCCATACCCTTAAGACACATTTCTATCGACAAAACACCCAATCATGACTTTCTTTAGTGCAGCGGTTCTCAAACTTAACCCAATCCGTAATTTTGCCAAACTTCATAGCCACTTTAAGCTAATGAGCCAAATGTTTAAGTAGCCAATCACTCAGTTTTAGAACTACTCAGCAAGATGAAAATATAGGATATTCAGAGGTCTCAGAAAGGGATCATGTGATTGAGAAGAATCTCTTTGGTGCAGAGTACAGCTGCCAACTCCTGGCTCTAAAGGGCCACCCGGAGATCAAGTTTTGACCTCAAACACTGAATCCGCTCCTTGGTTTGTCACAGCAATGAAAAGTGGGCAGCCCATGCATGGAGTCAATAAAGCTAGCTGTCCAAGGTAGCAGAACGGTTGTACATGAATGTCTGTGTTCACATATGTGCTGCAGGTGTGCATGTTGCAAAGATGCTTGTTTGCCGCTCTCAAGTCTTTATGTGCTTTTGTCGGTAGTGTATGTGGTTCTCCAGTGGGCATTTTTTGTGTATTTATGGACAGGCATGGCTAAGGCCACTCATGGTGATAACGTTTGCCATTCTTTTTCCGCTCTTTCTGCAGGTGCTCCAATTCCGCCTCATACACCATCTCCTGCATCAGGTATTTCTCCCTGCGCATGCGATCACACAGGTCTTTGGGCATGTCTGGAATCATGTGGGCTATGAAGGTCTTAATGCCAAACACCAGATGCTATGGAGAATATTACAGACATTGGAAAAATCACAAACATGAAATAATCTTAGGTTGTATTGCAGTACTGAGAAGCTTAATTAGCCTTGTGTGAAAGAAGACCAGTGCCATCATGGTCCCATGACAATGAGCACTTCAGAATCTCAGTAGTAATAGGTGATTTAGGTATTTTTTTGCATACTGTTTTTAGAATACTGCTTATTTGGACATTCCAAAATGAATATATTCTGATGTTTTTATGCCAGAATAAGTCTGTTTGCCAAAGGTCTGGCTCCTGAGATTTGCTACATTGTGTTAGTGTTACCAGTTCCTCTCTGCCCACTCCAAGCATGGCTTGAATAGATAATAGCTGGCATTGGAGTCAGGCATGTTAACAAGGATGCTAAAAACCACAGCTTCTCGCATCAGTGGCTAATGCATCTCCTGAGGCCAGGAGATAAATCCCATTTGAATTCCATGATGGCCCTATCTAAATTATCCCGAGTATGGTCTCTAAATGGGGTTTTCTATGGGTTCCTTGCCGATCTATTCTGAATTAGCCCCAGTATGTGCTCTAAATGGGGTTGCCCATGAATTCCTTGTCAGTCTTGTCAGAATTAGCTCCAGTAGCCTATGGACTTATTCGGGTAGGTCCGACATGGAACTTATGGACAAACCCATTTATGGCACTTTTTCACTGCATGGTACGGCACAGCACTTTTGAGGGGTGTTCCTCTGGGTACAGTACCTGGTACCTGGTACTTTTTTTAGTACCACCTCGGCCGAGGTTCCAAGTGAACCGTACCGTTACCAAAACGTGATGTGTAAACTCTGCTGATCACTGATTGGCCGTAGAATATCGTCACTGCCTGCGTCATTGAACTTGCGGCACGAGACACAACAGACCCATCAGATTTAAATCAGCACAGCCAGCAAAGGATCGAACGCAACAGTTTTGAATGAGAGCACTTTTCTCTTAACAACCAAAAAATGGCTGTTTCGTAGTCTGTTGAGGAAGTACAGACGTTCCTCTCGTTGATAGCCAAGGCGTGGATCCAGCGAGAGCTTGATGGAGTGATGTGGAATTAAAACGTTTTTCAGGAGTCACGGCAGTAGAGGCGGTGCAACTATAATGACACGTGAATAATCCTGCCCACTCTAAAGCGGTACTAAACTGCAGTGCTGTGCTGTTCTGAACCGTGCCAAGCCGAGTCGTACCACGCAGTGGAAAAGCGTCATTAGAGCCCATACCTCTAGTCCATTTTTGTGCTTACACTGGCTCTCATGAAATGTTGGCTGAGATTGTTAATGGTATAAAGCATTACTTAGATAATATTGTTAAATTGTTAAATAGCACTGACCTCAAATACTATGATGAAGGCTAATCTGGCTGCCAAAACATGCCAGAACTGCAGGGTGAAATCATAGGGTTCAGGACTCCATGGAGGCGCTCTGTAGTCCCGATACCTGTAGA
This sequence comes from Barbus barbus, assembly GCF_936440315.1. Lineage (NCBI taxonomy): Eukaryota > Metazoa > Chordata > Actinopteri > Cypriniformes > Cyprinidae > Barbus > Barbus barbus. Next base: position 2,345,367 of record NC_136728.1, on the reverse strand, counting down.
GGGAAACAAGACAAATTTACCTTTACAAAAAGACAAAACCCAACTGAAGAACAAGCGTATAGCAATATGAAACTGTAGCATGAGTGTTGCTGTACCTGCAGTATCGAGGATGATAACTCCCATTTTTCAATTCACCCATATCAAAAACAGACAGACTGTTGTTCAAGTATCCTCTTAGACATCTGTGTAAAGACACACAAAACGCAAATACACAGCATTAGCAACACAGAGATTCACACAAATTCATAATATGTCTACATACAGTCCAATTTGACTTGATGCAGATAATTTGCATAAAAATCTGTCAATTTCTGATTTTCAAAATAGTTTCCCAGAAATGCACGATAATGTAAAAGGTTGTAGAAGCTGAACCATCTTGGCAACCACCCATCACTAACAGAGGTGCTAACCAAATAAATCTGCTCAGCATTACAATACACATACCACTGGTGTGTTTGGCCCTGGAATTGCTGCTTGCAGCTATTTTGAAATCTTACTTCTCATGCCGGTAACCCTTGTCCACACAGGGCCCGTATTTGAAAGCATAGACAAAGCGAGGGATGTAATCCGAAGTGATGGCAATGACGAAGGCATTTGTTATGACAGCCACGACTCCAATTCCCTCCAGGATACCATGCCAAATACCTGATTAAAAAATAAATAAACAAATAAACAAATCTATCAAATCAAAATATATTGAAATTTACCAGAACAGATAACACATGAATCTATAAAGTATCTGCTACATTAAAGAACACTGAGAATTGATGCATCCTATTTATTGTGAATATTCATGCTAACAATCTATATTTTTCAACAGACTAAATTAATTAAATCACAACAAACGACTCTTGTGTTTCTTGCATTTAGATTGGGATAAACTAACACCAGGCTAATTGAGGTGAAAAGGACCAACCGATGTCAGTAGCGCGAGCGGGCATCGGTCTCCTCCACTGCGTGACAAACTTGTAGGCGTCTAATCGGATCTCGATGATGTTGTTGAGCAAAGCAAGCAGAGGAGCCAGAGGAAATGCCGCCACAAAGATTGTAGTGAAACCAAACTGTAGAACTGTACAGAAAACATCTAAAACTTGCAGCCCATCAAGTATTACAAGCAAACACTGACACAAACGCTTGCAGCCCTGATGAACATACTTACTGTAATGTGTTTTGTTTTTTTTCTTACTGTGGTGGTAACACATCTCAGTACTCAAGGGCAAAGCAGTTATCTTCAACCATCAGTTACATTTTTTAGATGTGTTATTATTAGGGATGCACCGAATCCAGGATTCGGATTCGGATTCGGCCGAATCCTGGGCTTTTTGACGGGGTTCGGTTTCGGCCGAACCTTAGATTTATTTTCCACCGAAACCGAACCCTAGACTTGCGCTACGACGTCACACGGCCGTTGATTACGTGAAGGTGTTTACATAGGACCCGTTCGAATGTAGTAGGCTGTAAGAATCTGAAAATGGAACTCGTAAGCAAAAAAAGTTTTGTTTGGCAGTACTTTCAACCAAAAGAAGGCGATTCAAGTCGAGCTTTATGTTCAATTTGCAATGCCAATTTGTCTCGTGGTGGCAAGTAGAGCCCTGCGCGGGACTGTTTTCTTCATCCCGCGCCCGCCGAATTTCTGACCATTACCGCCCGCTCCCGCAACGTGTGTGTTACACTCCCGCCCGCTCCCGCAATATGTATGTCCACTCCCGCCCGCACCCGCAAAACTCTGAGAATTTATTCCCGCACGATAATAGAGATGCATTGATTTTGTGTCTTCTCCCGTCCCGCAGGAAAAAAACGTATTGTATTGCTATTATTAAAGAGATTCATGTTTGTTCCTTTCCCTGACCTGCATGTATTCTGACGCACTGGTAGGGAAGATGAATATCGCCTGGGCTATCGGGGACATCTAAAACGCTTAGGCTACCGCGCGTTTCTTTAGACTTCAAGTACTTTGATTTTGTTGACAATGACATCATGTCGCTAGGTTACCTCCCGATCCCGCAGTGTTTTTTTTTAGCCGCCCATTCCCGCCCGCAGCAAAGTTCAAACCGCCCGTTCCCGCGAGATTTGCGTTGGGTCCCAATCCCAATGCAGCCCTCTAGTGGCAAGGACCCTAAGCAGTACACACATCGCCGATGTTAAAACTAAGGATGCGAGTAGGATTCGGTATTCGGTTTCGGATTCGGCCGAATCTTAAACAGTGGATTCGGTATTCGGCCGAACCCCAAAAATCTGGATTCGGTGCATCCCTAGTTACTATTAAGGCAGCTATGACGGTTTAACTAACTTATAAACTACGTAACTAACTTTTGCTTCACCAAAGTACTCACTACACAAGATCTCACAGTAGGTGTTGTTGAGCAGGACTCACCCATCTCCAGATACTCGTCCACCAGGCCGTGTGCATTCATAGGCTGCAGGTTCCAGTCTCTATCCCACTGCGGCAGCTCTTCTTTACTTTTATTCTGCTCTCCTGCTCGTTTCATCTTACGCCGGGACCACCAGTTCTGTAGCAGTCTGAGCAAGGAAAAAAAGGGGGAAAAAGACTTCAAACTTGAATGTGACAAGTGATGAAGGTTGATGGTTATGCCCAAATAATAAATAATCAAGTACCTGGGTAGTACATGTAGTTTAGTATGTTAGTCAGCACATGAGTGTACTTCTTTAAAGCAAAACCAACAAAAATTATTAAAACACAATTATTTTAAAAGATATTATTACAAAGTGCACTTTTAAAAAGTGTACTGAAGTTTAAGGAACACAGTCGTGAAAGTATATATTAGTCGACTATTTTTAACTGAAATTATATATATATATATATATATATATATATATATATATATATATATATATATATACACACAGTGCCCTCCAAAAGTATTGGAACCTTAAAGACAAATTGCTCTGTTGGCTGTCAAGACATTTACAAATATGATTAAAATATGAATATGAGACAAAACTACAGAATGTCACATTTTATTATTGGGCGATTCAACACAGATGTTTTACCAGCTAAGAAGTTCAGCACTTTTAGAGTTCATCCCTCTATCTGATGTGATCATGTATTGGGACAGTTGCCTCACAGGTCTTTCTAAGTGATCAGCTGTGTCCTGTTGCATTAATTCTTCAGATATTAAAAGCAGGGAATGTGTCGTATCAGTTATATCCATTACTTCTGTATTCTGAATCTTGCATTCGATGATGGCACACACAAACCAGGATGAAGACGAGGGAGCTGACTTTGAGAGAAAAGCAAGCAATTTGGATTGTTTTGCAAGTCACAAGTAAGTCTCAAGTCTTTGCATTCAAGTCTTGAGTCAAGTCCCAAGTCAAGACAGACAAGTCCCGAGTCAATGCAGGCAAGTCCAAGTCGAGTTGCAAGTTCTCAACTTTAAGTTTCAAGTCCCAAACAATTCATTAGTGCTATTTGCCCAAACGAGTGTCTTTGTATACATTACTACAGTACATTTAAAGTTATTAATACTATAGTCTAGTAAGTATAATTATAAAGATATAATAATTAGTGGTGTTTCATTGAGTAATGAATCAATGTTTGTAAACAAATAGGCTTAAGTGAATGAATAATTTATTTTAAGTCCACTTTCATATGCTGATTTATCGCCATCTACTGACATAGGTAAATTACAAAACATTTATGGCAGGCTACTTCAAGTCCTAAATTGATACAGAACGTTAATAAAAACAAAAACAACAATAAAAACATGAAATGAAGCAGAAAAGTAAATAACAACAGTTCTAATATAATGTTAAATAAAAATAAGAAACCATCAGTGAATTGATTTTTGCATGATGTGTTTTATTTCATGCTGTCACGGAGACGAGCACAATAATGGTTGTAATGATCTTTGGTCCGTTCACAATATCAGGTTTAAGAAATGAGGCATGCAAAATTATTCACGGCAAAACTTTAGTTTTATATAAAACTATCAAAAATATAGCCTATGTAAGTAAATGTATTTTCTGTTTTAAACAAGTTCATAATGATCACAGTTAGGCTTCTTCCTCTTCTTCTTCAACTTATAAGGTTCATAGTGATTGTTTATTTTAAGTATCTAAAACATATCCTAAACATTATGTGGATGAATACACTAACAGGCGCTCATTTAAGAGAGTCCCTCTTTGGCTCAGTGCCAAAAACTGTGCTAATCATAATGTGATCATACGCATAACCAGCCTATATTGATCAGAACTCTTTCTTTTTTTAAGAAGGTAAAACCCTGTCTACACCGGACGCACCGCAGAGCTACAGCTGAATCCATCTAGACTGGACGCGACCATTAAAAATCATTTGAACTTTGTGTCATAAATAGAATGCAGCATTAGTTTAGTTTACAGGGCTCAAGTCACGAGTCATTGTTGTCAAAGTCTAAGTTGAGTCGCAAGTCTTCTTTGATTATGTCGAGTCAAGTCACAAGTCCTCAAATTTGGGACTCGAGTCCACAACTCTGATTAGAGCAAGAGTTTGGAAACCACCTGTGACACCAGCAACCAAAAACTACCTGATCAGCTGAGAAAACAACAGTAGTTGATGACAGACAAATCATAAAAGCTGTGAAAATGAACCATAAAATATGTGTCTGTAAAATTACCAACAACTTCCAGAAAGCTGGGGTGATGCTCTGACAATCTACTGTCCTCAGGAGACTTTGCAAGACACAGCAAGATGCAAACCTCTGACCAGCACCAAAAATAGAAAGGCAAGATTAGAATTTGCAAAAAAGCACAAAGGTGAGCCAGAAGAGTTTTGGAACTGTGTTTATGGACCGATGAGACAAAGATGAACCTTTATCTAAGTGATGGGAAAGCACTAATGTGGAGAAAAAAAGGGAACAGCAAATGATCCCAAGCATACAGCCTCATCTGTAAAGCATGGTGGAGGTGGTGTCATGGCATGGGCATGCATGGCTGTCTCTGGAACAGGCCCTCTCAACTTTAGTGAGCATGATTTCACCAAGTACAACAATCCAATCAACCAATCAGTTTTGACAGATAACTTTTCAGGAAATATCTGTTTTAGGCTTATGATCAGAGTTAGGTGATTCAACACCCTTGTTAATCAGCTATCATTTCCCTCTGATTTTAGGTATAAATTATGGGTAGGGTTAGGTTTAGGGGTAGGGATTGGGTTAAGTCTATATTTTTAGACAGTAATGTTGATCCAGGATCAACAAAACATGTTGATCCAGGAACATGTCTTACTTGGCAAAATCACGGCGACCCTCAACTTTACTGATGACTTAATGTATGATGACAGAAGCAGAATGAATCAGGAAGGGTACGAAACCATCTTGCCTACCAATATTCAAGAAAATGCCACCAGATTCATTGGGAAGTGCTTTAAATTGCATCAGGACAATGACCCAAAACACCCTGCCAATTCGGTCAAGGAATTTATAAGGGCAAAGAAATGGAAAGTCTTATATTGCTCCAGATTTAAATCTGATTGAACATGAATTTCACCAGCTGAAGAGGAGAGTAAAGGCAGAAACTCCCCAAAACAAGCAACAATTGGAATTGGCTGTATTAAAGGCTGGGAAAAGCATTTCAAAGGATGAGAGCAAGAGTCTGGTGATGTCTATGGGTCACAGACTCACTGCTGTGATTGTGTGCATGGGATCTGCAACTAAATAATAGCTTTTAATCTTTTATATCTGCCTTATGTTCAACTGTCCCAATACTCAATGAGTGGGATGAACTCTAAAAGTGCTGAACTTTTTATTTGGTAAAATATGCATGTGTTGAAACGGCTAATAATAAAATGTGACATTCTGTAGTTCCCTTCCAGGAACTTCGAGCTGCGTCGAAACGCATATGGGAACGCCTTCAGCGTGACCAGGCTCTGAATATGATGTGTAATCAGTCAAACAAGGGCGAGGCGTCACGGGCGGGGTGACGTCACGACCAGGAAGCATATAAGCACGTGCGGCGGAGCCGGCTTCAGCTTTTTGTCATTCAGCGAAGCGCTCTGTGTGTGTCAGTCTTATTTACTGTTGTTTGTCCTAGTTTTAAGTGGAAAGCATTCAGTATCATGCCAAAGCCAAGGGCAAGCTCAGGGGTGAAGCTTTCAGACCACATTTTGAGTCGTGTGTGCATCCTTGCCCTCGCTATATCACGAGCGAGGACACACACGATTTGTGCGTGGTCTGCCTGGGTGCGGAGCACGCAGAATCGGTCTCCGCACCCGGAGGGCTCTCTTCGAGAAGGGAGCCTTCGCGAGCTCCCCACGCGGTGCCGTTTCCGCTGCTGCCAAGGCAGAGCGGCGGCTGCACTCGTGGGGCTCGCAGGCTGATCTGGCTGGCGAGTGTGAGACGGGCATGTCCTTATCTCCTCCCGTATCCCGTATTCGATCTGGCGCCCCGTCTCTCGGTGTGGAAGCTGTCTCTTCCCCCGAGACGAGGGCTCAATGCTTCGTCTCTCTTCCTCTGAGGAGGTTGATGTGACAAGCTTTCACGAGGTTTCGCCGCCTCTGTCACCCCAATATGTTATAATTAGGAGCTTTGTAAGCTGCAGTGTTTGCACAAGCATAAAATGAATAAAGCCGGTCCCGCTTCTGCCTTTAAATCAGAGAGAAAAAAGGCAGAGCGGCGGCTGCGCTCGAGGGGCTTGCAGAGAGAAAAAAAAGAGAAAAAGGCTGATCTGGCTGGCGAGAGTCAGACGGGCATGTCCCTATCTCCTCCCGCACCTGAACTGGCGCCCCGTCTCTCGGTTTGGAAGCGGTCTCTTCCCCCCGAGACGAGGGCTCAACGCTTCGTCTCTCTTCCTCCGAGGAGGTTGATGTGACGAGCGTTGACGAGGTTTCGCCGCCTCTCTCGCCCCAGAGAGCTACTTCTACACAGGAGCCTTCCGTTTTCCCCGATCTCCTCACCGAGGTGTCGAGATCGCGGGTGAAATCTTTTCGTCCCAGCGCGGGTATGCGGCGATGCCGCGTGTTGAACAGACGCTTGCGAGCTATCTGTCTCCCTCTACGGCATCGCCTTTGAAGGCTCCTGCTCTGCTTACAACATCTTTGGTGGGCAGAGGGTATGCGCGCTCTCTAAACTCAGGTGGCTGCTGGGCGGGCGCAGCCTCCTCTGCATACCAGCTCGTCGCGCAAAAGGTCCTGACGGGCGAGCCCCAGGACCGCAGGGAGCGACCTCTACTGGGGTGGAGTGGCTTGCACCGCGGCACTCGGTGACCACTTCACCTCGGTGCCCTCCAGGGACTTGTCTGCTGACCCTGCCGCTGTTCCAGGGCACAGCCGGTCCCAGCGAGTATATTTCTCAGGTTTGCCCGCCTGGCAGCGCGGAGCCGAGAAACTCGCCTCAGCCGCCAGATTACGCGTCTCCTGCCGGTGCGCCGCAGCGAGGCAGCGGTCTGGCCGCTTCTCTAACACCAGAGGTCAGTCTCGAGAGACTGATTCCCTTAGTAGATCATTTGGCAGCCTGGCAGCGACTGCCGAATGTGTCTCATTGGGTCCTGCGGATGGTAGAGGCTGGCTATTCCATCCAGTTCGATGGGCCACCTCCACTGTTCAACGGGGTCTGTGTGACTACGGTCCGCCCCGAGCAGGCTCTGGTCTTGGAACAGGAAGTCGATACTTTGCTGAGGAAGGAAGCCATCGAGTTGGTTCCTCCTCACGAAGTCCACGCCGGCTGCTACAGCCTGTACTTCATTGTTCCAAAGAAGGATGGGGGGCTGAGGCCCATACTGGATTTGAGTCTTCTGAACCGCTCAGCCAGAAAGCTGAAGTTCAAGATGCTCACTGTCAGGCAGATCGTGTCTCAAATCAGGTCCGAGGACTGATTTGTCACGACAGACCTCAAAGATGTCTATTTCCATGTACCCATCCTTCCCTCTCACAGGGAGTTCCTGAGGTTCGCTTTCGGGGGCAAAGCGTATCAGTATCGGGTTCTTCCCCTCGGCCTAGCACTCTCACACCGCACTTTCACCAAGTGTGTGGATGCGGCACTGGTCCCGTTGCGACTGCAGGGCATCCGCATACTCAATTATATCGACGATTGGTCGATCCTCGCTAAATTAGAGCGGGCGGCGATTCGGCATCGAGGTGTCGTTCTCGCCCACATGAAAGATTTGGGGGGTTAAGACTAAACGCCAAGGAAAGTGTGCTTTCTCTAGCTGAGAGAACCACTTATCCAGGTGTAGTGTGGGATTCGACCACGATGCAGGCTCGTTTGACCCCTGCTCGGATCGAGTCGATCCTCACGGCAGTCGAGAGAGTGTGAGAAGGCCAGCCATTCACTGTCAAGCAGTTTCAGAGACTGCTTGGGCTCATGGCAGCTGCGTCCAGCGTGATTCCTTCTGGCCTGCTGTACATGAGGCCCCTACAGTGGTGGCTCAAGACCAAGGGGGTCTCTCCCTCCTCCGCTGTCAAAGTGTCACGCCGCTGTCCGTGCCTTAGACATGTGGAGGAATCCTTGGTTCTTGTCCCGGGGGCCCGGTGCTGGGAGCTCCTTGTCGCCGCGTCTCGCTAGCGACGGACGCTTCCCTCACCGGTTGGGGTGCGGTCATGAGTGGCCACCCTGCCCACGGTCTGTGGAGTGGTCGCCACCTGACGTGGCATACCAACCAGCTAGAGATCCTAGCTGTGTTCCGTGCGCTCAAGCACTTCCTCCAAGACCTAAGAGATCACCACGTGCTGGTGCGCACCGACAGCACGGCAGTGGTCTCTTACAGCAACCACCAAGGAGGTCTGCGGTCGCGCCCCTTGTATAAGCTGGCACACCAGATCCTTGTGTGGTCCCAGGGCAAGCTCCTATCACTGAGAGCTGTGCACATTCCTGGGCATCTTTATGTGGGAGCAGGCGTCCTGTCGAGACAGGGGCCGAGGCCCGGGGTATGGATGCTTCACCCTGAGGGGTGAAGCAGATGTGGAAGGTTTTGGCCAGGCACAGGTGGACCTCTTCGCCACTCAAGAGTCAGCGCAATGTCCCCTCTGGTTCCTCCAGCTCCTCCGGGACTGGACGCTATGGTACAGACGTGGCCGAGGCTCCGTCTGTACGCCTTCCCCCCGATCGCTCTGCTCCCTGGAGTTCTGGCGAGAGTGCGCCGGGACGAGGTCAGTCTACTGTTAGTAGCACCGTTCTGGCCGGGCCGAGTATGGTTCTCGGACCTGATATCTCTCCTCGACGGCACTCCGTGGGAAGTGCCCGTCAGGAGGGACCTCCTCTCACAGGCCGGGGGCACCGAGGTGCACCCTCGCCCGGAGTGATGGAAGCTGTTGGTGTGACCCCTGAGGGGGCACAGCTCATAGCTTCCGGTCTGTCAACCGAGGTTGTCGAGACCATCCTCCAAACCAGAGCTCCCTCTACGAGGAAACTGTACGCCTTGAAGTGGAGGCTCTTCACTTCTTGGTGCGGGGACCATCAGCTCGACCCAGTCAACTGCCCCGTTGGTGCAGTACTGGAGTTCCTGCAGGCCCGTTTCTCCGCAGGGGTAACCCATTACACTGTTAAGGTCTACGTGGCAGCTATTTCGTCATACCACGCCCTTACCGGTGGCCAGTCAGTGGGTAGACACCCCCTGGTTACACGTTTCCTCCGCGGTGCGCTGAGGCTGAGGCCTCCGGTATGATCTCGTCCCTACGTGGGATCTGGCTGTGGTTCTGGAGGCTCTGTGCATGCACCTTTCGAGCCCATTCAGGAGATAACTGAGAGACTCCTCACTATCCAGACCGTTTCTTATTGGCTATCACCTCTCTGAGGAGGGTGAGTGACCTTCAGGCCCTGACTACGGCCTCTATTCACTTTGCGCCCGGTTCGGCGAAAGTATTCCTCTACCCCCGCGTGGGGTATGTTCCGAAGGTCCCATCGGTCGTTCCACAGCCGGTCGTACTGCAGGCCTTCTGTCCTCCTCCCTTCGGGGAGCCAGACCAGGAGAAGCACAACCGTATGTGTCCAGTGCGAGCACTAGACGCATACATCCACAGGTCCTCCCTGTGGAGAAAGTCGGACCAGCTGCCCGTGTGCTATGGTCCGCCTAAGAGGGGTCTTCCTGCTACGAAGCCCTCCTCTTAGTAGGTGGATTGTGGGTGCCATGGCTTTGGCATACGAGGCCTCTGAGCTCCCCCCGCCGTTGGGAGTCAGAGCGCACTCAACCCGAGGTGTGGCGGCCTCCAAGGCCTTCTGGGCAGGTGTTCCATGCAGGACATCTGCAACACAGCTGGGTGGTCCACGCCCCTGACTTTCGTTAGGTTCTATGACCTCGACATCCGAGCCACTCCCGGCTCCTCTGTCCTTTCGTCCTGACACCAGGCAGGGACTTGTCAGTCTGGCGGCGTTGGTATCTCGTTCCCATATGCGTTTCGACGCAGCTCGAAGTTCCTGGAAGGGAACGTCTCAGGTTACGTATGTAACCATGGTTCCCTGAAGGGAACGAGACGCTGCGTCGCGTTGCCACACTTCCGGCATCCCTGCCAGCGCTTGCTTCATGACTTGAAGCTGAAGCCGGCTCCGCCGCACGTGCTTATATGCTTCCTGGTCGTGACGTCACCCCGCCCGTGACGCCTCGCCCTTGTTTGACTGATTACACATCATATTCAGAGCCTGGTCACGCTGAAGGCATTCCCATATGCGTTTCGACGCAGCGTCTCGTTCCCTTCAGGGAACCATGGTTACATATGTAACCTGAGACGTTTTGTCTCATATTCATCTTTTAATCATATTTGCAAATGCGTTGACTCCACAGGCAACAGAGCAATTTTGTCTCAACTGTTCCAATACTTATGGAGGGCACTGTATATATGGGTGTGTATGTATATATATATATATATATATATATATATATACAGTGCCCTCCAAAAGTTTGGAAACACCCCTGGGAAAGTGTGTTTTTTGACGATATCAGCATAAAACCTTATCATTTTTTGGTGCAAATACATTAAAGTAACTTGACATTATCATTGAAGACCAGCAATAAAATAAATTATTAAAATAATAATGGCAATATATACATGTCAAAGTCAGACATGCCACTTTGCCAGCTGTGATGCCTGGTTACTGGTTTAAACTTGGCCCAGGTTTTTAAAAGATTTTGGGGTCAGCACACCTTAATACTATAGCTTCAACAACTGTCTAAGGACACTAGGGACAAAATTGTAGACCTGAACAAGGCTGGGATGGGCTACAGGACAATAGGCAAACAGCTTGGTTAGAAGGCAACAACTGTTGGTGCAATTATTAAAAAATGGAAGAAATTCAAGATGACTGTCAATCTCCCTCGGACTGGGGCTCCATGCAAGATCTCGCCTCGTGGAGTATCAACGATCCTGAGAAAGGTGAGGGATCAGCCTAGAACTACACGGGAAGACCTGCTCAATGACCTGAAGAGAGCTGGGACCACAGTCTCAACGGTTACCATTAGTAACACATTACACCGTCATGGATTAAAATCCTGCAGCGCGCGCAAGGTCCCCCTGCTGAAGCCAGCACATGTCCAGGCCCATCTGAAGTTTGCCAAAGACCATCGCTCTGGAGGCCGGTAGCCCTGCCCCCTGATCCCTGGAGGCCTGCAGAGCGGCCAGCCCCCTCCCCGTTGGATGGTATATGTCGCGAGGACGCGCCTTCCGGAGGGGGCCGTGATGTCAGACTTTGTTTCCCCGTGTCTTGTGTTTCCACGTGCTCCCTGTGTTTCCTTATGCCCTTATTTGGTTTTGTTCCTGTTCCTGTCCCCGTTTTGGTTGATTAGTTTATTAGTCCCCAGCCCTGTGTAATTAATTATCTAATTAAGTCTCCCCTTCATAAGCCCTGTGTTTCCCTGCCTCTGTGTCCGGTCTTATCGTCATTCAATCATCATTCAGTGTGAATTCTATATCTCCAGCGATTCCTGAGTTTGTTCATTAAAAGTTTATGTTTGAAAGAAGTTCCTCGCCTCCGTGTTTCCCTTTGCCAGAGTATTTGCCAATACTGTATGTGTGTGTATTTATATACACGTAATAAAATATACACAGTACACAAACATATTATGTAAACAAAAACTTTTGGATTTGATTAATCACGATTATATATATATGTATATATATACATATATATGATGCTACTTAAAAACTGAGGTTATATATATATATATATATAACTTTTAAGATTTTTATTTAAAGTGTCACTACATCTGCAATCAATAAAACTAAGTACACTTCAGTTTTACAAGGGCAGAGATGTTCCCCCAAAAAAGAGAGAGTTAGGGATTAGAACAAAATAAGTGCAAGTTAATAAAAACAAAGCTCACATTTTTCTGTGAACACTGAACAGAACACAGTAATGCTAATCTAAACTAACATCCCTCATCATGGTTTGCTGACAGTCTGTTAAGTACACTCTGTTGTCGAGGCTCTTTCTGATGAGGCATACATTTCTCTCTGTACTGCAGGGTTGGCAAAATCAGTCAGCCATGAACGCAGTGGACTGGAACTAAGGACAAACTCTCTCTTTGAATGTTCAGTGCAGCAAACATCTCCTGTTCAGGCTAATAATTGAGTAACACAGACCTCTGTGTTCATACACTCAATAACAAAGTCAGATCTTATGAAATAAAGTATATATTTAACAAAATTAAAAAGTACTATAAAGAAAAAGAATAAAATCAAACAAAATGCCATTTACACCAGCTCCATTCGAGAGGAAAATGGGTTTATAAAGAGGTTACTGGCCAAGTAAGAGCAAGCTGACATGCCACCTGTATTGTGTTATACACAATATAAAATACTGTGTGATTATAACATGACAGGAGACAGACTTAACAGAATTCCATCAGTTAATTCGACAATAACAACATTTAGACTGTTAGCAAAGTGTGTTATATTCTGAACAACATTTTCCCAGTCAATGCAACAGTTTAACAATTTTGTGTGTGTGTTTTAAGATTGAAGGGGGGCCCGATCATCATGTTTCATGGCCTCCCCAGGTCTGACACCATGGTGTATGCTGATACTCACGGGTAGCCCAGCTCCATGAAGTTATTCCAGATCTGTTTCAACACCATAATCACTCCCATCTGTAGGCACAAGTCAATCAGACAACCACTGGGATGACACTAAAAAAAAATAAACATATACATTTCGGTTACCCTTGTGAAACAGTATTACACTTTAACACATTTTACAAAAAATACTTGTTATGGAAATAATAAACTTAAGTGTAAACTGAATGTAATGTTCTTTAAATGAAAATATGTTATAGCATTTTATAGTCTAAATTTATAATAAATGCATTTAATATAATTTTACAGTGTTTTGACCCACTTAAGGACTGTATAGGGGTAGTACTTTATTTTCAGTCCGGTTCCGTATGTACATACCATGTAGCTGTTACAATAACTAGGTACTAACCCTGAACCTATCCCTAAACCTAACCTTAGCCCATATAGTTACCTTACATTACAGTACCTCATATATAAGTACACTGTAAGTACATGTAGGTGCACATACTGCAAATAAAGTTTTTCACAATCACTTCTATTGTCTTTGAAATACGCTTAAAATGTTCTGCTGAATGTACTGACAAGAATTCATGGTAAACTAAAATATATTACAATGTAATTTCCATTGACACTCATATGTGTATTTAAATATATTTATAATAATTACATATGGTTACACTTTTTTAAGGTGTCCTTGTTACAGTGTAATTATACATTACAGTACTGAGTAATATTAATTAACTACATGTACTTACTGTATGGTGAGAGTTAGGATTGGGGTTACTTGCATGTAATTATGCATAATCGATTGCTATTAATTTAGTAAGTACATGTAACGCGTAACAAGGACACCTTCAAATAAAGTGTTACCTTACATATTAACTTTTAATTGGAATAACACAAAATTATAATCCAGTAGTCTACATCAAGATAAGAGTACTTCCTTAAAACACAACAAAAAAGAATAAAACAGTGATTTAAAATGTACTTTATAGTAAAACTTTTAATTTGATAATAGCCCTTTTTTAAAGTAAGTAATGTCTCGGTAATGTAATGTAAGCGGACTCTTTCTGTAATTACACTTAAGTGGCCTTTTATTTAATTAATATACCGTATCTTCAAGTGCAGTTCTTAAGATTACGATTTCTAAGTTTTGAAATTCAACACAATTAAGCGCATTTGCTTTTCACAAGGGTGGTTTTGATTATATTACATGCTGTACACAGACCAGATCTAAAACAGTACGCTAGTGTTTTGAGCAACCACAGTTGTTATGTTGAGGCAATTATGAAAGAGTCTGCACTGAATAATGACTGCTTTTATTGAAATCTCATGCTAGTTGTGTAACTGAGGCAGATAGTTGAAAGGGGGATGTTGATCATGCTGAAGGGCAATAATAAGCAAGTGTGAGAAAACTCATTACCGCCTCATCTCACCCACCTCCTCCATCCTCCACCGGTTAAACAGCTTATTATAGTCACCCGGCCTGCCAGCAAACCTGCGGAATACAAACACATGTGAAATTAGCTTTGAAATTCAATTAGCCATGCTATTGTGGGGGTGCGGTTGTGTTAGCATGTGCGCTAGTGCTATGAAGTTCCTTTGTGAGTTAATGGCAAACAGATCTCAAGTGGTACAATCTGGGCGAATGAAAGCAGCAAAAACAAGTAAACCAAGTACTGAACAATACATCGACAAGATCAAGAGCTGCTTACCTTCCTAAAAAAAAAGCGATGTAGAAGGTCGAGCTGTTGAGATTGACGAACTGGAAGAGGAACATCTTGAGGGAAAAGCTGTTTTCCCATTCTGACTCTGTCCGAGGATGTTCTAGATCACAAGTGAGCGGTACTTTAGCCATGCACTGCATGTTACAGGCAGGAAGAAAGGTTCTCACAGAGTGAAGACCCTCAATCAATAGTAACCTTGACTGAATCCATACTTACCCAGGTTTGTAAGTAGGTAGGCCACTTTCTCATAGACCTGATGGGTAAAAGAAAATCGACTCAGTACCGTTACAGAGAAGGATGAAAATAAATAAATAATTGCCATTGATTTACAAACGATGCCATAAATAATACATTTTATACATGGTTTATAACAACCAACAAGTTTTTATTATAATATACACTACCACTCAAAAGTTTAGGATCATTCATTCATTTTTAAAAGACATTAATAGTTTTATTCTATAAGTATGCATTTATCAAGAGGGACAGTGTAATGTTACAAATTATTAATATTTCAAATAAAGCTGCCCTTTTGAACTTTCTGTTTATCAAAGCATTCTAAAAATGTGTTTTGGTTTCCACAAAAATATGAAGCAGCTCAACTGTTATTAACTGATAATAATGTTTCTTGAGCAGCAAATCAGCATATTAGAATGATTTCTGAAGATCATGTGACGCTGAAGACTGGACTAATGCTGAAAATTCAGCTTTGATGGTCACAATACATTTTACAATATATTAAAACAGAAAACTGTTCAATTGTAATAATATTTCACAATATAACCATCTTTACTGAAACAAACAAACAAAAAACTTACTATGTACAAACGTTTGAAAGTTAAGGTAAGTTGCTATATTTCCAACTAAGTTGCCATGTTATTATTAGAGAAAGTGGCATTTCTATCTCATGTCTTTAAGAACATAAAATTGTCACATTGGTGCCACACAGAAATGGAAATTAGGTTGTAACCACTCAGAAATTCACTCTTTTATTGAATCAACGACTTGCTGTTTTAATGATGCGGGCAGAACGCTGTAATAAAGTTTATGTTTGCTAGCAATCGCCTTTTTATGTCTGCGAGCGACAGCATGTAATAGTAGTCAATCATTTTGATGATTTCATTTTGAGGCTCTGGCTTTTCAGAATAACCAGAGCAACATATGAGATGTTATTAAAAAAAAGAAGCAAATGTCACATGACTTTGTTTTCACATGAAAACAGCCAAGCCGCAAAAAACACATTGTATCTCATGGATTAACAACACATAAATTATACTGAATATTGTTGTCATTATTATTATTATTATTAATATGAACAATATTATAATATATTTCAAGATATGCTTTATTTTTCATTCCAGGAGAGAGACAAAATATCAATTTACATTTTCCCAATAAGTTTAATTTTGAATTAAAGTATTTATTTATTTTGTAATAATGGTTTTATTGCTGCAAAGCATGTTTTGCTTTCATTTGATTTCTTGTAGCAAAGCCCTCCAAAAACTTTTTTCTCTTTTTGTGTGAAACTTTAGTGCAAAAACAATTTTTGTTCCGAGGGCCTTTATTATTCTCTGCTGGTCTGAAGAAGAGGCCATTGGGACTAGAGGAAAGACACTAACCACATTCAGAGACATGATGATCATGAAGTTGATGCAGACTCCAGTGCCTGAGGTGGCGAATTGCCAGTTCTTCTTCACAAACTCCCACTGGAAGGAAGCAAACTTCTCCATAGCAATGAGCCTGAACACCACCACGGCAAACACGGCTGTCAGGACCAGAGAGATCTGGAGGAAAGATGACAAGAGGTGAACGAGGTGTCAAACTGGCATATTATAAATAGATGGATATATATTGAAATCTTGCAGAAGTTTCCCTTTTGTTTTGATATGCATTGCCTTTTAATTCAAAGCCACCAGAGGGAGACAGTTATTTATGGTATAGTGAAGCTCTATGATCTCACTAAATAAAACTCACTCAATAAATATCATATTTAAAATGTTTAAAAAATAGGGTTTGCAACTGATGATATGGATGGATACTTATGGATTTTTTCACGACATTCAGTAGTGACGTCTGCGCTCTTTTGCATGTGTGGATACAATATGTAACATATGCATCATACCATGTACAAATGCATCTTATGAGGATAATTTTGTCAGCTGTGCTCAAATATCTGCTATTCTACCTTTTCATGGACTGTGGTGTACATGATTTGGCTTTTGTGTTATTGCAGTGTAATTACACAAAAGATTACAGAGTAATATTAATTGTTCCAGTTACACTTTATTTTAAGGTGTCCTTGTTACAGTGTAATTATATATTTAATTACTGAGTATATCAATTAACTACATGTGCTTACTATATGGTTAGGGTTTAGCCTACGTTACTTGCATGTAATTATGCATAATGTATTGTAATTACAATAGTAAGCACATGTAACATTTAACAACGGCACCTTAAAATAAAGTGTTACGGTCATTGCACACAAATCGTCCAAAATTTTTGCACATTAAAAAAAAAATACAACCTCACATTACGTCGATCACGTTTACACACTGCCTCCCAAATTTTTCCGTCTGTCATAAAAAAATTCAGATCGGGTTCGATTTTTGGTGTTTTTCGCATCCGTGGCAAGCAAACGGCAAAATCCAGAATGGCGATTGACAAGTTCACCCACTTCGTCTCACAGCACAAAGCACTATATATAGTTCCTTTTCAGGAACTCAAGCTGCGTCCAGTAAGAAGCTTTGGGGAACGTCTCCAGCGTGAGCGGCTCTGAATATCGTGTGGAATCAGTCCAAATCATGGGCGAAACGTCACGGGTGGGGTGACGTAATGACCAGCTGGTATAAAAGCACGTGCGATGCAGCCGGCATCAGCTTTTTGTCATTCAGCAAAAGCGCTATGTGTGTGTTGTCCAAACTTTCTGTTTTGTGAGTCTTATTTGGTATTGTCTGTCCTGCCACTTTATAAGCTCCACATAAGGTCTACTTTATCTTTTTGCATATGAAAAAAGAGAAAGCAGTATGTCAAAGAGATATTTAGTCGATCGCTCTAAGAAAGAGGGCGAGAGCAGCTCATGTTTCAGATCATGTGTTCCACCCTGCGGACGCTACATGGTCCCAGGTGATACACATGATCTGTGCGTGGTCTGTTTGGGAGCGGAGCACGCACGGTCGGCTCTTGAGGGAACGTCTTCCGATGCATTTGTTCCGCTCCCAGAAGGCTCTTTTTGACACTGAAGGAGCTTTCACCGGCGTTTCCAGTACTCGTGGGGATCGCAAGTGGATCTGTTGGAGGGAATGGAGATGGGCGAGTCCCTATCTACTTCCCTACCCATTTCGGCGGGCGTTCTCCAGGATCGGAAGCCCGCTCGGCAGTTACTTCTCCCCGGGGAATGGACTCTGCGCTTCTCTTATCTTCCTCTGAGGAGGGTGATTGCGAGAGCGCAGAGGCTCTGCCCCCTGTGTCACCCCAGTATGAGGAGCTGTTGGAGGTGATGACTCGTGCTGTGGCCAAACTAAACATCAGTTGGCCGGCCGAGAAGCATGCTGAGCCGCAGACTAGCAAACTCGATGAACACTTTCTGCGAGCAAAGCGATCACCTCCGACACGGAGCCTGCCGTTCTTCCCCGATCTCCACATCGAGGTGTCGAGATCGTAGGCAAGCCCATTCTCGGCCCGCCTCCTCATCCCCTCCTCTGATTACTATGTAATGTGGGGAGATTGAAGCAGCGCAGTTACAGAGCGATGCCTCGGGTAGAACAGACGCTCGCAAGCTATCTGTCCCCCGCTGCAGCATTGTCTCTGAAGGCTCAGTCCTTGCCCTCCAAGCCGCTACGAACAACTTCAGCGCTTGTGGGCAAGGGGTATGTGGCAGCGGGTCAGGCTGGTGCATGTCTGCACACCATGTCGGTGTTGCAGGCATACCAGGCTGACCTGCTGAAAGAGATGGATGAGCGCGAGGCCATGAGCTCCGATGACATCATGGAAAACCGCTGATTTGAACCGCTGATTTGGCTCTCCGCGCCACCAAGGAGACCGCCGTTTTGGCCGGGCCGAGTATGGTTCTCGGACCTGATTTCTCTCCTCGACGGCTCTCCATGGGAGATTCCCGTCAGGAGGGATCTCCTCTCACAGGCAGGGGTCTTTCACCCCCATCCGGAGTCATGGAAGCTGTGGGTGTGGCCTCTGAGCGGGCACAGCTCATAGCTTCCGGTCTCTCAACCGAGGTTGTTGAGACCATACTCCAATCCAGAGCTCCCTCAACGAGGAAACTGTTTGCCCTGAAGTGGAAACTTTTCACTTCATGGTGCGGAGACCACCAGCTACAACCCTGAACTCTGACACTATCAGACCCCCCCCTCCTACGGTTCCCCACACCCCCAGGACCAGCCACCCCCACCTACTTACAAACTGTGACCAGCACCTCTCACTTGTGCAGCATTGGACTGATCACTACCTCATCCAGCATTGACTGCAAACTACCTCCTCGGATAGTCTCATAAAAAGACTGTTCTCCTGTCAATTTAACAGACTGACAAGCTCTTTTTGCACTACACATATATCTGCACAGTTTTTGTTTTATTTAACTGGTTTGCACTCTATCTATTCTGCCATGTGCCTTATGTCACTTCATCTATCTTTTTTATTTTTCTACAATGTCCTCAGACTGACAAGCTCTTTTTGCACTACACATATATCTGCACAGTTTTTGTTTTATTTAACTGGTTTGCACTATCTGCCATGTGCCTTATGCCACTTTATCTATTTCTTTATTTTTTTTTCTACAATGTCCTTACTTGTATAGCTATAGAGTTGTATGTACATATGTTTAAACCGTATTATCTGTATTTGAACGTGTTTAATGTTAACTGTTTACACCAAGGGTCTGAGGGTAACGCAATTTCAATTCTCTGTATGTATGTGCTGTACATGTGGAAGAATTGACAATAAAGCAGACTTGACTTGACTTGACTTGAGAACAGGGTATGTTCCGAAGGTCCCCTCCTCAGCACCACAGCCTATAGTACTGCAGACTTTCTGTCCTCCTTTCGGGAGCCTGACCAGCAAAAGCACAATTGTATGTGTCCAGTGTGAGCACTGGACACATACGTCCACAGAGCTGCCCTGTGGAGAAAGGCGGACCAATTTCTAGTCTGCTACGGTCCCCCTAAAAGAGGTCTGCCGGCTACAAAGCAGACCCTCAGCCTTGGTCTCGGTGCCACACTTCCTGCATCCCTGCCAGCGTTTTGCTTCATTCCTTGAAGCTGATGCCGGCTGCATCGCACGTGCATTTATACCAGCTGGTCATTACGTCACCCCACCCGTGACGTCTCGCCCATCATTTGGACTGATTGCACACGATATTCAGAGCCGCTCACGCTGGAGACGTTCCCCAAAGCGTCTTACAGGACGCAGCGTCTCGTTCCTTTGAATCGACCCGTGATAATCTTGCTACTCCTTAATAAGGAGCGAAAACTCTCCGTCCTCTCTATCTCAGGATTGGATGGAGCCAATATTTCCTTTCTTTTTCTTTATTTAAGAAGCGAGAGGACAACAAAATCATCCTCAATGCTTGAAGACTCCATTTAGTACTTTTTTTGCAAATTTCCACACAATGGATAAATTAATATGCATCGGACTCAGTGTGCAAGATTTCTGTGCGTGACGACTTTTTAGGATAACGAATATGAAAAAATGTATATGAAAATTTTGGACTCAGTGTGCAATGACCTTTACCCCGAAAACATTTCTTATTGAATGTAATGCTCTCAGCAGCCTGTTATGAAATAAGGGTTACACTTTATGTAAAGGTGTCATTGTTACAGTGTAATTACGCAATTAATTAATGTACTTGTACTTACAATATGGTAAGGGTTAGGATTAGGGTTTGTTTTAGGGGTAGTTGCATGCAATTATGCATGATTTACTGTTATTACTATAATAAGTACATCATGTAGCACGTGAAACAAAGACACTGCGAGATAAAATGTTAAAATATTTTCTAAATATTTTCCATTCTTTCATCTGCAAAATTACTAAAATATTTGTGTAACACTCCGTTTTGCAGTACATTTGTAACACGATACATGTATTTACTATAGTAATAACAGCAAATGATGAACAACTACAAGCAATTAACCAAAAACCAAACTTTACCCTAACTATATAGTGTTAACATGTTAATTAATTATATGTATTTCTACAAGGACATGTCAAAATAAACCAGTGTTTGTGAAATTGTTAAGAAAACTAAATTAAACATAATTGGAAGTGAAAACAGAATAGTTAAATTCAGTTTTCATGACGGGGTGGTGATAATTCTGATCTGCTTGTTGTAGCTTTAGGAAAAATTCGAACACAGAGTCCTACCATGAAGAAGATTCCCGAAACAGACACCATGAGTCGGCTGAATTTGTCTGTGAAGGGCTGGAAGGGCTCTGGTTTCCCTGAGATGGGGTTTACTCTCTCCTTCCGGGAGTATTTGGCTTCAAACTGGGGCCGGAGTTCCTCCTTTTTAAAAAAAACACACATCATATTACTCTTGAAAGACTTGCTTGAAGATCTTTTCACATATCTCATGAATGATTCTCATCAAACACAGATGTTCAGCATCATCATCTGTTTTGGTTGGGCATGATGATGTCAATCCAGAGGCTGTTTACATGAGCTGAATGAGTTAACATGAGACACTTCAATGCCTCAACATGAGATATATTTATTAGTACATTCCACAATAATATAGAAGAGATTGTATACAGCAGCAGTTCTCAAACTTTTCAGGCCAATTATCACATCTGATCAAATCACACCATTCAAGAATCACCTAGTCACCAGCTTACTGTTCAATGTAAGAACGTAGGCTAAATATTAGAAACACAAAAATATAATAGGGTTCACTCAAAAATGTATATTCTGTCAGTATTTACTTAACCATTTGTTTTTCCCAACCCATATATCTTTCTTTATTTCATAGAGCACAAAAGAAGATATTTTCAAGACTGTTCATGCTGCTCTTTTCCATACAATGATCTGGCGCTGTTTTAAAATAAAAAATAAAAAACACGCTAAAAATATCATAAAAGTAGTCCATGCAAGTAGTGTGCTACATTCCAAGCCTACAGAAGAAATGTGATAGGCTTATGACCAGGTTTATGACCAAAATCATTACTTAAATAAATATAAAAAAAGTTTTTTTTTTTTGTATTTCTCAAATTTAACCATTTGTGTGCCAAGAAGAAAGAAAGACAAGGACAATGTTACTAAGACAATGTTAGTAGGTAAATAAGGGCAGATCTTTTGTTTTTGGGTGAACTGATTAGAAATTAGAAACACAATATATGGGGGAAGTGAAAAAAATTAAATAAAATGTAATTAAATAAATTTGTGTGGCATAAACATGCCGCCCCTTATCCAGCAGCCATTCCGGTGCTAGTTCCCATTCCATTTCCACCACAGAAAAAAATTAAAAAATAAAATCTGGTTCCACACTGGCCATAAAATATTGTTGGTCTGGAACCAGGAAAAATTACCAATTAAAACGTAGATAAAGTCTAAGCACTACGAAGGAGTTCTTAAATGGACAATAAACCCATAAACATATTTAATAACAATGATATCAGCAATGAAAATGTGTGCTGCTTTTGAATATCTAAAGGAAAATAGAGTGCAGCAGTGATGATGTATTTTTGTATGGCAACATGGAAGTTACATCACCCTGCTTCCCTCAACAAAAAACACAAACCTTATTTCACACATATCTTTTTTTCCAAAAACCCGTTCAGTAAAAATATTGACTTCAGGACAATGAAACCTGAAGAGCTAAAGTGTTAACTCGTTTACCGGTTTTGGCCTACAAAAGTACACCATCCCCACAGGAAGAGAGTTTTGTGTAACCACAGTTTGAGAACCACTGTTATACAGAAACTATAGCAACAGCAGAAATCTATAGGGCAACAAATGCAAACACCAGACGTTCAGCAGGTATCAGCCATATCTGATCGCTTTGATCTCTGGATTATTTTGAGGTGTTTCCTCAAACGCATTACACATTCACACATCACTTCACACACACACACACACACACACACACACACACACACACACACACACAGTAATAATAAGATAAAAACACAGAACATCAATTCGCTATCACTCTGCACATGCTGATGAGATGTGGTTCACGAAGAACTGTTCACACTGAGATTTTATCACGGGAATTTGTGAATGTGAATGTACTTCTAACGGCAGTGTATATTCTCACTACTGAATGGCCAAACATTATTGGTGTGCTATGCAATGGGCCTTAGCGAGAAAATACATTTTCAAATGTGTTTCGATTTTGACAACAAATAATAGATCATATAAATAAAATAAACGATTATCAATTCATGAACTATGTGCACTCAGAATGCAATTTAAGCCTATTTTCACCACTGAATACAAAACCAAAAAGGTAATTGCTACTTTTCTATTCTTTTATTACATTCTTACATTTTTCCTTTGCAAATCTGACCTTTTTTTCCCCTCAGAATTACATGATAAAACTCGCAATTGCAAGAAAAAGTCAGAATTGCGAAATTGAAAGAAAACAGTAAGTCTTTTTTTCCCCTCAGAATGGGACTTTATAACTCACAATTATGGGTTTTTATCTCACAAGAAAAAAATTTAGAATCACAAGATATAAATTTGCAAATTTGAAAAAAAGTCAGAATTGTGAGATATAAAGTCATAAGATAAAAAGTCAGAATAAAAGTTGCAATTCCTTTTTTTATTGTTTATGAAGTGGCAGAAACGGCCTCCCATAGAATTCCAATCCATTGAATGTAGGCAAAGAAAAATAAATTTTCGCTCACAAAGAAACAACATAGGCACATTGGAAATACATGCCTCTACCTACATCTTTGCAAAATGCCAAAAACTTACCTATACATACTATCCACTGTAGTTTCCAGCTGAAATGATCACTAGTGGCAGTAAAACACCAACAGCTTTTATTCCTTTTGATACAAAGTATGATTACAGGGACAGATTATTAATTAATGAAGACTTATTTTTTTGCATGGTTATTTGCACAATATATTGCTATAACCTCAAAACACTTTTACCATAGTGCATGACTTGTAAACTAATATATTTTGATGTTAGCATCACATAACCGGTTCAACATATAATTTTTCTGACATAGTAAACTTGCTCGATAGCTCACCCGGTGGAGCACTTGGGTGCAAGTCTTATGAAACACCATTCATAACCTTTCATGAAAGAGCTCAAAGCCTCAACCAGATGTGTTTTTCATCCCACATTTACTTTTTGTTAACACGTAGGTTAGGGTTAGCGTAAGGTTTAATATAGGTGGTATGCTTTTTTCAAACCCTTTTGTGTCATTTACGATACAACAAACAATATAATAAAAAAAAATGCAAGATTCCTGTTCATCACGTTCAAACTGACATTTCACTTTGAACATGTTACAAACCATGCAAAAAGCAATGTAATATCATTCTGCGAAAACGTTTTTCCAATGAGCCTGGGTTGCCATAAAATGAATGCCTCTTAGGTCTGTTAAATATCTACAGGAGACGGATATGCACGAACTTCAGCTTTTCTCAACAATGGCACGCATCAACAGATGCTTTGTCAAAACTAATCGCAGTCAGTGTGAACACCCTTGAGTCGTTTTCACATTAGGAGCAAGGCATGCACAACACAACATGATACGGTAGGAGGCACACTCACAGAACACACCATGACACAGGTTTTACACTATAGGAAATACAACAGACAGCACATAGATTGGCCACACACCAATTACAGTTGCTCATGAACTTAATGGTCATTTTAAGAGGTCTCAAAAGATTATGATATTTTTAGAGAAACACATTACAATTTCAGCTCAAAGTCGATTTATACAGGAAGCCCGGCTCACCTCTTCTTCCTCCCAGTCAATCAAATCCCAGTCGTAGGTTAGCTCCGCCCTTCTCCTTTTCCAAAACTCAAGGAATACTGTGGCTGTGGAAGCACAAGAGGAAGTGTTAAGACGTCAACACAACAAGAGCTTTCAGATATTTTAAGCTACTAAGCTCACTTCAGTAAGGTGACTAAAGAAGGTCATCTCAGGCCCAAACATACTCGATGCACATACACGAAAACAAGAGCTTTAACATCGCAAGCTCAATTTCAGGCATCATTAGGATCATAAATCTCCTTGCCGAAAGGAACGTTGTTGTGGGCATTTGCATAATCTTTTTCTAGGTCAATTACTGTCAATAACAACTGGTGAGGAAGTTTGTTGAAGTTCAACATCTTTATAGCCCATATATTCCCATTTGTATCCAAAGTTTCGAAGAGTGTAAAAGATGTTGTTGATGTATTTTACATATATTTAACTAAACATAAAAGGGCTGACTGCTTATAAATGCATGTGAAGAATTTGTACATGGTGTAAATAGTCACATGAGCAGAGCTGTTTTGTATTTCCTTCCAAGTTAAAAAAAATCAATATGAAAAACCTGATATATTATAGATACCCACATTTGGTTTATATGACATTTAATGCAATAGTTCTCAACCAGGGAGCCAGGGCCAACAATGGGACTGTGGCAAACTTTAAGGGGGAACCTAGTCCTAAAATGATTTAAATGTAGTTTTTAACAATTTTAATTAAAATGCAAAATGCAAAATCAATCAATCAAACACAGATGTACAAATTCAATAATAAATGCATTATAAATAAACTATATGTGTACAAATAACTGACATTTTTATTTTATTTTTTTTTTTATTGTAAAAAAAGTACATATCAGCTTATACGAAGGCCTTTAAATGTTGTCTTGAGCACGGGGAACACAAATTACACATTTTTCACATTCCAAGCATGTTGGAAAATATAGGAATTGCATTTTCTAGCTTTGTTATTTGATTCTTTCATTTCTCCACTCTACAAGTGTTGATGTTTTACTTTGTTGTTTCAGATACTTTTGTCTTTTTCATGCACATTGTTGGTTTCATGCACAAAATGGTCCCACAAGATATACACTCACCTAAAGGATTATTAGGAACACCTGTTCAATTTCTCATTAATGCAATTATCTAATCAACCAATCACATGGCAGTTGCTTCAATGCATTTAGGGGTGTGGTCCTGGTCAAGACAATCTCCTGAACTCCAAACTGAATGTCAGAATGGGAAAGAAAGGTGATTTAAGCAATTTTGAGCGTGGCATGGTTGTTGGTGCCAGACGGGCCGGTCTGAGTATTTCACAATCTGCTCAGTTACTGGGATTTTCACGCACAAGCATTTCTAGGGTTTACAAAGAATGGTGTGAAAAGGGAAAAACATCCAGTATGCGGCAGTCCTGTGGGCGAAAATGCCTTGTTGATGCTAGAGGTCAGAGGAGAATGGGCCGACTGATTCAAGCTGATAGAAGAGCAACTTTGACTGAAATAACCACTCGTTACAACCGAGGTATGCAGCAAAGCATTTGTGAAGCCACAACATGCACAACCTTGAGGCGGATGGGCTACAACAGCAGAAGACCCCACCGGGTACCACTCATCTCCACTACAAATACGAAAAAGAGGCTACAATTTGCACGAGCTCACCAAAATTGGACGGTTGAAGACTGGAAAAATGTTGCCTGGTCTGATGAGTCTCGATTTCTGTTGAGACATTCAGATGGTAGAGTCAGAATTTGGCGTAAACAGAATGAGAACATGGATCCATCATGCCTTGTTACCACTGTGCAGGCTGGTGGTGGTGGTGGTGTAATGGTGTGGGGGATGTTTTCTTGGCACACTTTAGGCCCCTTAGTGCCAATTGGGCATCGTTTAAATGCCACGGCCTACCTGAGCATTGTTTCTGACCATGTCCATCCCTTTATGACCACCATGTACCCATCCTCTGATGGCTACTTCCAGCAGGATAATGCACCATGTCACAAAGCTCGAATCATTTCAAATTGGTTTCTTGAACATGACAATGAGTTCACTGTACTAAAATGGCCCCCACAGTCACCAGATCTCAACCCAATAGAGCATCTTTGGGATGTGGTGGAACGGGAGCTTTGTGCCCTGGATGTGCATCCCACAAATCTCCATCAACTGCAAGATGCTATCCTATCAATATGGGCCAACATTTCTAAAGAATGCTTTCAGCACCTTGTTGAATCAGTGCCACGTAGAATTAAGGCAGTTCTGAAGGCAAAAGGGGGTCAAACACAGTATTAGTATGGTGTTCCTAATAATCCTTTAGGTGAGTGTACATATATACATGTAATAGCATCTTAGTACGTGTAATCACAGATATACGTTCATCAACATATTACACCAGCTTTTAATGTGCAACCAATCATGATTTTGGATCAGAACTATCCATTTTATAATGTTTCATCTCACTGGTAGATATTGAGATTCTGTGTAGCTTGCAGAATGTTATCAGCTAGCTTATTCAGAAGCATTTTTGTTTTCAGAGCATCACAGGAACCGATTTAGGCACTAAAAAGGAATACTAAATAAATCATAAAATAAAAAGTAAAAATAAGGAAAGTTCTGTGAGGTTTTCATGTTAAATTTAACTGTTAAAAAAAGAGCAAAAACATCTGGGCTCTCTGAGTTCACATGCCCCTCATTTCTACCAAAGGACTGTGTGTCCCACTTTTGTTGAAAGAAAAAGAGCTGCAAGGGAAGAAACAGACTGAGAGACCAAGAGAGACAATGTTTAATTTTTAAAGTCCAGTCTTCTTGCTGAAAGCTGTCTTCACATTTGAGCTCTCAGGATTTAGACTTGCAGATTCATCTGGGTCTCTCTGGCAGGAACAGTACAGTCCCCATCACAGTTCTCTAATAATACACTAATTTGACTTTTGTCAACACTTTGAAGTAAAGCACCAGATTCAACTTTTTATCCTGTATTTAAACATGAACTGAGGTGTCCTGTTTTTTTCAGCACATTGTTTAATAAACAATCTCTTTGCAGTGGGAACAATAATGAAATATGTAATAAAAATTAATCAGTTTCACAAGAAGAAATCCCATTAGCCAAAAAATGCTAACATAAATATTAACGCTCAGCTTTCTGGAGGTATCACCACCCTCCTTGAACGGTTTCGAATCATATCTAGATTGCCTTTATTTATTTATTTCATTATCTACACAACTTCCAGTGTTTATATTTGTATTTGCAACAGTGCAAATTCCATATCCTTCCGTAACAATACCTACAGTGCTTTATGTGCAGGTCAAAGCGGTGCATGGTTATGTTAAGAGTTGAATTGAAGTCCTGACCTCAGAGTCATATTGGCTTTGCTCTCTCAGTCATATCATTCTACCTCTCTAAATTATTTACTCTAGATGGCCATTTCTAAAGCTAATCGGTTGATCATTTACTGTCTCATAGAATAAAAACCCAACAAGCCATAAAACCTAAAATCCATTAGCCATATACATTTCTGAATCAATTTTGTAGCTCATCTACAATCATTCAAGAGCTTCTAGCTATACATCGGTGTAATATGACATATGCATATGGCGATAATGACTGGTTTGTTACCTTTTGTACTAATTATGTAGAAAAACTACAGTGTAGCATTTTACTTTATTTTTTGCAAGCAAGCTGTCTGTGTGTATGTGTGTGCATACTCAGTCCACCTCAACATATGCTACAGTGGGTGGTATGTGCAAGAACGATTAGCCTGGGGTGGAAATGATCTTGTGGGTAATCTCTGCTTTACTGGACTTCAGTGAGGGATTGTCCTTTGAGGCAGTGAAAGAACAGCAGTGTTTAGAGAACTTATTCACCAGCTGCTCCAGGCCAGGGCCCACAGGAGATAGGAGCTGGAGACTAGCACTGTGGCTCCTAACCCTTCCCAAGACCTCCCCCTCCCACATACAGCCTGTTCAGGTTGCCAAACAGGCCAACTCTATTGTCATATTTTGTCATGTCTCTTAATGGGTACTGAATACCATAAGAAAAAGGCTACAGGGTTCAGTTTGCCTTCCATCCAGATTGGTTCAACAACACAGTAGGGGCTTTCGGCGGAAGTTCCCACTTTTTGGCATGTTCACACTGCATGAACCAGGAACGTATTTAGTTCTAGGAACTCCGTTTGGGAGAACTAAATTAGCTGCTACTTCAGAGTTGGGTCTAAAACAGTACTATAGGAACTACCAGTGATGTAAGTATACACTGATTGGCCTAACACATATGAAATATGACACATCTACAAATCTTCGTTCTATTTATTCATTTGTTATATTTACAGTTTCAAACAGGGCCCATGGGTACAACCTGCAACCCCGCAAACCCCTGACTACAGTCAGTTATAGTTTCAAGTTAAAAGTGCTAATGAGGTATTCTAGCATGCGTCTTTATGAATAGAAAGAGTATGTCAAGAGATACAAGAGAAATAATAATAGCTCTGTTTTGTTACCAGAGACATTATATATATATATATATATATATATATATATATATATCTATCAATTACAATTACATGTTAAATTAAGTAAACATACATATTAATGTGTTTATATACATATTAAATTAAGTAAACAAAATATTAATTGCAGTGAATGACCAGTTAGAATCAGTTATTGCAAAAGAGCCAAATAAAGATAACTTGGGATTTCTTCTGCAGACAAATGAGTTTGACACTCCCAAAAGTTTGCAATAAGGACATATATTTAATTGGTAACACTTTAGGGGGGGTTCCCCATTAAAAATTCCCTGGGAAAACCACAGACTTTGCAACACGGTTCCTAATCTAGGACCGTCGGGTTACTTTATTACTGATATCAACCCACATTGGGTCAAATCAAGTCAGCTTCAGTCTCAACCAAGCATTTGGATTGAAACAATAACCCAGCATGTTTAAAAAGTAGGCCTACACAGTGTATGCTTTTTGCTAAATCGCTTGCAAATATAAGAGGGTTGTATAGCTTACATACCACGTAATATTAGAATAGGTAACCCTTAGTTTCAAAATACTTACAGTATTACAATTTTACAGGATATTACCCCTTTATTACCTACACAGAGGTACCGAATAGGTACACTATAATTACAAAAAAAAGTTACACTGTAAATTCTGTTTACTTGCGCAGTACGTTGCGGAATGTAATCTAAAGCGTTACCTTATTTTTCAATATTTCATGTTATGCTCAATTTAGCTACCCTAACTAGTGTAGGGTAGCTAGTGTTAATAGCAAATGTGTCATGCATTGTTTTTTATAGCTATTTTACAGCAGATAAAAATGTGGCTGTGACTAATATGTCACTTATTTAGATCCCACACGTCACCTAGAGTTAAAAACCTGCACAGTATATGACTATGAAAATAAGTATATCAAGTTTGTTAATGCAAACACTTCTACTGTAGACATTCTATTTCAATTTCCTTCTGTAATGCATCATACAGCACAATTAGCATTGCCACAAAGAGCATTAGTGTAAACTTTCAGGTTGGCTGTTGTCATGGTGGAGCAACATTTTTTGAAGACAATTTTTCCGAGCTAGTTAAACAGCTATTGTATTCTGGTTTAATAGCACAGACAAGTGAAAACATCTATAGCCCTGTAAATCCCTCAGAGAACCAGCCGTAGAGTCTCCTGCTCACATTACTTTCCTCTAAATTCACCCCAGGAAAGTGTTTTGTTTGGCTTTAGCCAGTCAATTAGTCTTTATACTGTGCCCACAATTATCAAGCACTTACTCACCTGTGATCGTCGCTAGCAATCCTACAACACTTATCTATTTTTCCCTCCCTCTTTGTGTTCAGAGGAGTAAACTGAAGTTTAAGCACTTTTGAAATATTTAAATGTTTGGGCTGTAAGTGAGGTTTATGGTGACCTGATTGGATCATTTGTTGTAATGTGGGACAAAGCGGTGATTGATTTCAGCTGCTTCTCTTGGGCTTTTGAGTCAATCCTATTATAGCAGACCACAGACTGCTAGATTTGTATTCTGTCCTTGTCCGCTGAAGGAAGCCTCTTTTATAATTACTTAATTTGTACCTCAAACCCAATGCTGACCTGTCAGTCTCTCTGCTGGTGAAAGAGCACTGATTAAATTGAAAAGATTCAGACTCACCCCATATTGCCATGAAGATAGCAAAGAAGACTGTGCCTCCATTATCAAAAAGATGGGTCACCTGTTGGACAGAAAAGAGGCAATGCATTTAAGAATGTATAATTAGAATTAGTTAAATTTGTATGAACTGATAGAAATGTATACCTCGAATGCAATGTAAATCTTTTTTAATAAAGGTATTTGCCAAACATGTAAATGTGTTAGTGAAAATACCTCATGGTTAGTGAAAATACCTCAAATTCAAGCATATGAATTTGTAGGAAATTGCTACTTTAAAATTGCAACTGGGGTAATATTCATAACCAAAGATGTTCCCTTCCAAGGGAACAATACGCTGCATCATGATGCAGTGCTTCCCACACATAGACTTTACCTGGGCAGGCCACCCAGGTATATTTGGTGACACATTTTTGTTTTCATTACTATTATAATCATCTCACACTTTTTTATCCGCCCGAGATAATGAAACCATCCGCAAACGATTAACTGAGGGTGTTGATGGCGCAGTGGATAAGACACATGCCTTTGGTGTGAGAGACCCGGGTTCGAATCCACTGTGAGACACCAATGTGTCCCTGAGCAAGACACTTAACCCCTAGTTGCTCCAGAGGCGTGCGACCTCTGACATATATAGCAATTGTAAGTCGCTTTGGATAAAAGCGTCAGCTAAATGAATAAATGTAACTAGTGGAAAATCTCTCCTCGCCTTACGGGTGCTCTGCGGCCCGGCCTTCTTCAACATGGAACTGTTCTTCGATTAATTTCTTCTGTTCAGTCAGTATATTGTATAAAGTGCTATGTAAATAAGAGTAATGTGCCAAATTACAGAACTTGTGCAAAGATATTCATATCGGTATAATTTTGTTATGTATTTATTTTGTAAGTGTTCAGCACATAATTACACATTGACCTAAACGTGCTCCCAGCAGCATGGGCAGTATCAGGATGTTCTCTAACAGTATACACTGCTCATGTATTTCAAACTTACTTTTACCCCTAAGCAAAGAATGAAAAAGTCCTTCACCATGAGTATATCCAAGCCTTTAGGCCTTAAGGGGTATTCATTCTGATATCAATTTGCAGCAGTGAAGAGGCCAATGCATGCAATTTCATGAGAATTGCCATTTTGTGATAACAAGAGCAACAGAAGGCATTAGCACTGAAAGACCACCTACTCACATAAGCCTTGAGCCAAAAGACAAACTTTGCCAGCTACATAATTCGGAAAAGCCCAAACAGATGCACTCACAAGACTTCACAGAATGTATGGTGTGCCTGACAACAAAACGCAATTACAAAGTGACACAGTAAATAAGTAAGCAATGAAAGCACCAAAATAAGAGACCTCAGGATGAGACCCCAGAGTTCAGTGCAAGGAGTTTGCAATAGGGTTTCCAAAGCTCTCTTGAGAAAAACGTAAACAGATTTGGCAAAAAGTGTAATCGGATGGTATGCTTTCTATGACTGGATGCTGATCTTGAATTGAGATTGAGATTTTAGATGTCCCTCATTATTTAAGGACTATATAGGACTATAGAGTTATAAATGTGTGCCTAAAGGTGGAGATAGGGAGGAGGTGTGCTGCTGAACATATATCAGAGAACATATACCCAGGATAAGGTTAATATGCTTCTCCTGAGCTCGCATTATGAACTTCCTAAAGAAGCAGGTGATGAGACAAAAGACAGAGTTTGTGGTCACCAAAACTCCAGTAGTGGGATGCAGAGAACTTAACTGGCATGTGTCAAATGACTCTCCTCTGTGATATACCTTTAGAGTAGAAAGCCAAACTGATTTGTTGCTCTGACTTCCCAGTGGGCGCTTTGTTTATTGAGGAGGTGGAGATTTTGGCAGAGGAAATCTGTGCTGTAAGTCGTGAGGAGCATCTGAGGGCTTGGCAGGAGGTTTTGTGTACAGCGCATATAATTGTTTATTTAACCTGCATGGTAAGAGTATTTGACATTTAATCCTTTTGGATATGGGATGAATGACAAGACTTGAATGGGGATTTTTTTCAGCAGAGTGCATTTTGAAGCGAGTTTGAAAACCGTAATAGATGTTTTTGAAAGCAGAAGAGTAGCAGGCAGGTATTAAATCCCTTCTAAACTGAGGACTCGGTGGTGGGTTGTAAAAATAATCTTCAGAGGTAAAGATTTTCCCAACATGTGACAGTTGTTTCTCTGGATGTGGGTGGGACCAGTGGGAAAGAATTGCTGAAAGGTGTAAGGACAGTAGCTTACCACTGACCTAAGTCCAGGCTCATGACAGTAGTGGGTTGCCAAGAA
This sequence comes from Barbus barbus, assembly GCF_936440315.1. Classification (NCBI taxonomy): domain Eukaryota; kingdom Metazoa; phylum Chordata; class Actinopteri; order Cypriniformes; family Cyprinidae; genus Barbus; species Barbus barbus. The sequence goes on along the minus strand of NC_136728.1, from coordinate 2,312,333 downwards.
CGAACTGTGACAATATTGTCTTCTGAGCTATGCAAGAGCAATCTTCAAGCAATAAAACTCTTCTGGGCAGGAACCAATTATGCATGTTCCCACGACACAAAACATATTTTAGTCCTTAGAACTGGCTGCTCAGCTTGGGGAATGTATTTGATTTGCTTGTTGAAAATCCAGGACCAAACCCAAATTTAAAACATATGAATATCTTTGACTTCAGACAAAACAGGCTTTCCTAATGAGTCTAGAATAAAAAACAGACATTCTGTAATCAAAGCTGCTCTGTAAACCATGTCTTTAGACTAAAACATCGAATAGAAACATCTTTTCAGCAAAACAAAATGCATTTGGATTGAAACAGGCAAAGGATCTTTATTTATTTCGACACACAACAAAGATTTATTGTTTTCTTAACTTTCATGTAGTTTGTCTTGGTTTTCTTGACTTTTCATGTTCCCACATGTCAGAATTATGATCTTGACAGATGCCAAGATGCAAACTGGCTCAAGTAAACTGAATCAATGATATTATCGTGAATAAAAATCGAGGTGCGTTTTAAGTGACTGGCTCGTATTACACCAAATCATTAAAAATTTGTTAATTTTACTGATCTTCTAAAATTGTCTAAGGGGTCTTAAGTTGTTTATGCCAGTAGAAGGTGGATGTATGGTACCTTTGCATAGACACAGCTGTCACTCAGCGTCCAAGAGCTGCAGTTGCCTTCACACATGGGGCACATGATGGTGGTGTTGGCCTCACATATCTCTTTACTGAAACACAACAGAAAAACTCATTTGAATCAGTGCTTTATTAGGGAAACAATGAAGACTGGTGAATGAAAATGGCATCATTACAGGTAAACTACTGGGACCTGGTCCAGACATACCGGGGCTTATTCTGAAATAACTAAACATACCTGCAGGGACTAACCTTACTTGGCTGGAGTCCATGGTGAAAAGCCCATAGAGGAAGACGAAGAGGCCGACTAGAGCAGCAGGGATCAGCATACCTGTATACCAGCCCAACCAGGCAAAATAAAGCCCAATCTTCTCCCCAAAGTACCGCCTATGAAACATCAGCATTCATTAGGGCTCCATTCATTTTTATAGCATTTATTAATGTTGATTAATGTTAATATGTACAGTGGTGGCCAAAATTGTTAGAACACTTGGCATATTTAAGAGGTTTCATTTTTTTTTTGTTGAACTGGTCATTAGAATACCTATAAAACTAATTATTGCTGGAACTACCTGCGACGGAAGGAATCTGCTGGAACTCTGAAAATGATGCCCGCCTCAAAGCCCGGCCCTCAACCCCATCCAGCAAATTTGGGGTGAGTTGTAAAATAATCTGGACAGATCTACTGTACATTCAAAGAAAAGTCTTTGGCTTGAGTTGCAGAAGGCATGGGATAACATTAATGTTGATGTTCTCAGGAAATATTATATTGACACTATGCCAGAGAGATGTGCTGCTGTAATTGCTGCAAAATGTGGACATACCAAATATTAAAGTTAAAAATGGATAAAAAACAGTATGAATCACTTCATCTGATATATATTTTTTTGTGCTCAGAGCAACCATCTGCATGAAACATGAAATGAAATCATGTTTTGGAGGCAAAAAAGGACAATATTTTCAGATCTGTCAGGTGTTCTCACAATTTTGGCCACCACTGTAAATAAGCTACTGTCCAATGTCACTAGTGTCTAGATTATGTAGTTTAGTAGAAACCAGCTGTTGTTATCAAGCCTATCAAGCCTATATTAATGTGCTTTTGAGACTACGAAAATTAAATGAATGAGATTTTTCTTTATGCTGAATAAGTGTCTCAAAGTGTCCAGATTATTTTATTTATTTATTTAATAAAAATCAATGTGTACCAAAAACTAATAATTTTTTTTTGGATATGCTACAGAAATAATCATAATAATAAAAAAAACATAAATGCATGCATACATACTTACATAAACTTATACTTTTTTTTCAGTTTAAATATGGCATTTGCTTTTACAGCAAAATTAGCTTTTTAAGTAAATTAATTAATTAAATACAAAAACACTTAGATCACCACATAATATTTAGGTAAATCAATTTAAGAGTTACAGAGGTATAATGCAGCATAAAAAACAACGTAAATAAGTTATCTCATTCCTAAGTAATCTAACACAGGCTTCCATATTTTCCAAAATATATCTAGCTTATCATTACCAATAAATTGTAATTTCCCAATATGAATAATGCCTGCTAGCTCACTCAGCAACACATCGAATGTTGGGACAATGTCAAGTTTCCACCTCTGAAGAATCAATCTCGTTGCAAGAACCATAAATAAAGAAATACCCTGTCTTATGAACTAAAAGAAGGTACAGAAATCACCCCAAAAATGGCAATCATTGGATCTGGAACAATATCTTTTTGATACACTTTTGAAAGCAGGTCAAAAATATCTGTCCAGTACTTATGAAGGTTACAACATTTTGAACGGGGTGGATCTTATATACTGCTGACAAGTGTTGGGCATAATAGTCATCAGTTCATTTTTTTCCCAATTAACAGTAAATCCTGATATATTCCCAAATTTTGTAATAGAAGAGAGGAGATGTGGAATAGACTTACTAGGATTTTTTATAAACAAAAGTATATTGTCTGCGTATAGTGAAATGTGTTGTGGGAGGTCACCTATCGTGATTGGTTGGATATCTGGCTGTTGCTGGATATATGCGGCCAAAGGCTATATCTCAACTGCAAAAAGAAATGGGGACAGCGGACAGACTTGCCTTGTCCCTCTATAAATAGAAAAAGGAGCTGAGACATTATGATTAGTCACTACTGAGGCTTTTGGACAGAAATATATTGTTTTTATCCACTCTCTAAACACATGGCCGAAACCTACTACTTGGTCTACTTGGTCAAATGCTCTTTGTGCATCCAGTGAAATGACTGCAGCTTCTTCTTTATGATTCGAATATAAAACATTGCACAGACGACGTAGATTAAAATACATATGTCTGCTTGGCATGAAGCCTGTTTGATCTGGATGTATAGTATCACAGATATGCTTCTTCAACCTATTTGCAATGATTTTCTCAATTATTTTGGTTTCAGTGGGTAGTAAAGAAATTGGTCTGTATGATGACACTAGTAGCCGATCACGACCCAGTTTAGGTATAAGAGCAATATCGGCATCATACATAGATGCAGGAAAACAGCCAGCTACCTGTGAATGCCTATACATACGTACCAACAATGGCAAAATAACCTTACTAAATATTTTGTAAAATTCAATTTCTTGAATAAAACTTATATCTGCTTTTAAAGATTTAAGATGTAGAATAAGCCTATATATAATAATAAGCCTAATATTGCCCAGTCTGTCATTGTGATCTTTACTGTGAATATCAGTTGACATTTATGTAATTAAGAAAAGATAAATAAATAAAAATTATGAAACCGAACATTTGGACCTTCTTTAGAACTTGTATGTTTAAACACAACCAACAGAACGCCCACACGAATTTTCCCACCCTATGCTTCCAAGGAGGGAACTATGAAACCTAGCTCCACTCCCTCCCGTTTACGGAAAAAAAAACCTTACCGGCGACTGTATACTATAGCCACCTACACTCCTCCGCAACAGTTCAATATACTGTCCGCTTTAAGGATATATAGTCTTTAATATTCATGTCCATATTTTGAATCTTAGGTTTCCTCACTGTGCAAGGTCTTGGTAGAGCAGATCACCTTTTATTCAGACATATTGTTAGTTCCATTATGATCAATTTGCACTTCCCTCGTAGATTTCCAGTTTGGGACTGTAGTCATCAGAAACAAAAAGTTTTAGTTTCCTCTCCTACCGTCACAATGAATTTCGCCGGGAATTTGAAGCCACATCTTATGTTTCTTTCCTTGCATTTGTTCCTTATGTTGTTGAAGTCCTGCCGCTTCTTCATCGTTCCCGACGTTAAATCTGGGTAGATCTGAACACTGTCACCTTTAAAACACAGAGGAGCCTTCTGTCTTGCTAGGCGTAGTACGAGCTCTTTCACTTGGAGATGGTGCAGTCTAGCAATGATAGCTCGCGGTCTATTGCCGGCGGCTGGCCTTGCGCTTCTGTGAACCATGTTTGTTTTATTTGGATCGGTTTATCAAAGTTATCTTGCCCAAGCAACTCTGGAAGTAATGAGCTGACGAACTCAGAGGGCTTGCCATTTTCCAACTTCTCTTTAATTCCCATTATGCGGATATTGTGCCTGCGAGAACGCGACTCCAGATCCTCCAGCTTTGCCTGTATGAGAGCCGTCTCAGTTGCCATCTTTGCATTTAGCCTCTCGAGGGATTCAATCCGGCCTTCGTGAGCCTGCACAGCCTCCTCTGTTTCTTCAACTCGAGCAGTCATGTCAGTCAGCGCAGATGACACACTAGAAAGTGTAGAAGATAGTTCGCCCAGTCTTTGATCCACCGTCTTATTCAAAGCACTGATTGCAGACATAAGATCCTCATTTATAGTCGGGCGTAGGTTTAGCCTCAGCTTCACCCGCGATTGTCTCGGCAACGTTATCGCCCTCTTCCGCTCCTTTTTCCGATTTCTTAACTTTATTTGGCTTCGTCATGTGTAGATCTTAATATATTCAGCTACAAAGCACAGTTTATTAGTTTGCCTTATTTAGGACATTTTTTAAATATTGATGCGGAGCCACAATACACGTCTACTCCATGGGCGTACAAACCGGAAGCCCCATAAACTTATACTTGCATACATAAATAAATAACAGTTTTGTTGCCTATAGATAGATAGAAAGATAGAATAGATCTGCTACACTACTGCTGCAAGTACCAAGACTTGCTACTGCCAATACATCCACAACATGCTGCTGTGAGCATGTAAAAATACTGCTATTGCACATATAATATGTATGAAATAACCCCCATATAGTATATATCATACATGAATACCCTGTAGCAGATCTATACAGGTGGAGCTGGGGATGGAGGATGGGTTTCTGAAGTGAGTTGCAACTGCTAAAGCAAGCACTACCCAAGTGTTTGAGTGTTGAGCAGAGAGCTCGTTGGCTGCTAATACAAAAATAACCAATTGGCTGCACCATGTGTCATTATGTTACATTGAGTTAGACTCAATCTTACTGCACCTAGACCTATCAGACTGCGCCATCTAGAATTTCATGACAGAACTTTGGATTTATTTTCTGCTGATGTTAACTTGTTTGTATGAGCTAAACAGATAGTCTTAGCCAATCCAAGCAAACTTTCTTTAAATCCTTGCATTGTAAAAGTGTTTTTAATAAATGAATAGATCGGGACACACACACACTGACCCTATATGCCCCAGATAAATAGGATAGATACAGTGGGGCAAATAATTATTTGATACACTGACGATTTTTCAAGTTTTCCCACTTACAAAGAATGGAGAGATCTGTAATTTTCATCGTAGGTACACCTCAACTGTGAGAGACAGAATATAAAAAAAATCCAGAAAATCACATTGTATGATTTTTTAATAATTCATGTCCAATTTATTGCATGAAATAAGTATTTGATACAATCGAAAAATAGAACTTAATATTTGGTACAGAAACCTTTGTTTACAATTACAGAGGTCAGACGTTTCCTGTAGTTCTTGAGCAGGTTTGCACACACTGCAGCAGGGACTTTGGCCCACTCCTCCATACAGGTGTTCTCCAGATCTTTCAGGTTTTGGGGCTGTCACTGGGCAACACGGAGTTACAGCTCCCTGCATAGATTTTCTATTGGGTTCAGGTCTGGAGACTGGCTAGGTCACTCCAGGACCTTGAAATGCTTCTTATGGAGCCACTCCTTAGTTGCCCTTGCTGTGTGTTTGGGGTCATTGTCCTGCTGGGAGACCCAGCCACGACCCATCTTCAATGCTCTTACCGAGGGAAGGAGGTTGTTGCCCAAAATTTTGCGATACATGGCCCCATCCATCCTCCCCTCAATACGGTGCAGTTGTCCTGTCCCCTTTGCAGAAAAGCACCCCCAAAGCATGATGTTTCTACCCCCATGCTTCACGGTTGGGATGGTGTTCTTGGGATTGTACTCATCCTTCTTCTTCCTCCAAACACGGCGAGTGGAGTTTATACCAAAAAGTTATATTTTGGTCTCATCTGACCACATGACCTTCTCCCATGCCTCCTCTGGATCATCCAGATGGTCTTTGGCAAACTTCAGACGGGCCTGGACATGTGCTGGCTTGAGCAGGGGGACCATGCGTGCGCTGCAGGATTTTAATCCATGACGGTGTAGTGTGTTACTAATGGTAACCATTGAGACTGTGGTCCCAGCTCTCTTCAGGTCATTGAGCAGGTCTTCCCGTGTAGTTCTAGGCTGATCCCTCACCTTTCTCAGGATCGTTGATACTCCACGAGGCCAGATCTTGCATGGAGCCCCAGTCCGAGGGAGATTGACAGTCATCTTGAATTTCTTCAATTTTCTAATAATTGCGCCAACAGTTGTTGCCTTCTCACCAAGCTGTTTGCCTATTGTCCTGTAGCCCATCCCAGCCTTGTGCAGGTCTACAATTTTGTCTTTAGTGTCCTTAGACAGATCTTTAGGCTACGTCCACACGAAGCCAGATCTCTCCCTATCCAATCTTTTTTTTGCCTCAAATTCCGTAAACACGGAGTCGTCTCAGGAAATATCTGCATCCACACGGAATCACTGAAACCGACTGAAAACGATGTAGTACACATGCCAGACCAATATGTGGCGCTGTAATTCTGCCACAGAGATACACAAAAAAACAGAGAAGAAGATTTGGACCATGTGCGTAAACCTTGCGCGCTAAATACAAACTAACACACAAAGCAGAAGATTTTGCTTTAATAACTAATGAGCTCAGTAGGTTCTGCAGCACGAACACAGGCACGTAGTCTGACATTGTTGTTGTTGTTGTCGCTGTTATGTGACGCAGCGGTGTCTGATTAGGGGCGAGACGTGGGCTGATGACGTCATCGTTTCAGAAAATATACGGATTCGCCATCCACACGAAAACGGCGTTTTAAAATGTATCCACCCTGGGACCCGGTTTCAAAAATGATCGGTTTCACTCTTTGAAAACGCCGGTTTCGTGTGGACGAAACGCCTATACGGTAAAAAATGTATGCGTATACAGAGAAACTCGTCTTCGTGTGGACGGGGCCTTAGTCTTGCCCATAGTGGAGAGGTTGGAGTCTGATTGATTGAGTGTGTGAACAGGTGTCTTTTATACAGGTAACGAGTTCAAACAGGTGCAATTAATACAGGTAATGAGTGGAGGATAGGAGGGCTTCTTAAAGACAAACTAACAGGTTTGTGAGAGCCAGAATTCTTGCTGGTTGGTAGGTGATCAAATACTTATTTCATGCAATAAAATGGAAGTTAATTATTTAAAAATCATACAATGTGATATTCTGGATTTTTTTTATATATATTCTGTCTCTCACAGTTGAGGTGTACCTACGATGAAAATTACAGATCTCTCCATTCTTTTGTAAGTGGGGAAACTTGAAAAATCGGCAGTGCATCAAATACTTATTTGCCCCACTGTACATACAGATTAACAGCAGGGAAGACTCAATGTGACTAAAAACAGGAGCATTCATTCACTTAAAACATAGCAGGTCAGGACAGTTGCATAATTCTGAAAATGGAGAATGACCTTACTCTCAAACTGATGAACCGCCACTAGCAGAGACATGCTGAGTCTGCAGATCGCCATCGCAATTATTTTTCTGCCTCCACTTTAAGAGCTGAGTGATCTAATTCAGCTTCAGTTTATGTTTGTTATGAGCCTGCGACTGCATTTTCTCTCACTCTATTTGACTACAGCTGAGATTTACACTAGAAAGACATGGTCAGCCACACCAATACAGTTCTGCACATATGAATGAGTTAGTGAGATTAAAGCTGTTCACACACAGCAACTATTTCTTTACAGGATTTCACGGCCTTTCTAGTCACCAAGAGCTTTTCAGAAACAAAGACTTTTGAGAAAGGCTCAAACAAACAGAGCGAAAGCTGTTGTGAAGACTAGGCTTTCTGGGCTTCATTCAGGCACTTAATTGTGTTTTAAAAATTAATAAAAATAATAATATGCATTGTAAAGCATAGTAAATATCTGGCTCAGATCAGCACATAGCTCTGTTTTAGTTTCATATTTCAATATTGATTTAAAAACAGTAATATCCATTTATTTTCAATATTTATGCAATACTGAATCAAATATTTCTTTCTAAAGCTACTTTAGAAATATTTTTCAATGCTTTTCTCATCTAACACAATAATCAAGTTAAATTATATTTTTGAGGGGTAATTTCTCTATTGCCAAATAGATATTAGTGATTAACTGAATATGAATATAGTAGATGTGTCCAAAAGTGTCCAGATACGTCTGTATTATATATACTGTTTTATTTTTTTACTCTGCTGTGTGTGTGTTTCTTACCGTATGAGGTCTAGAGGCTGGTATTTGTACCAGATCCCCCAGCGTGCCCATCTCTCGTACAGAAGGTGTCTGTGGTTTTGGGCCCCGTGGGTTTTAATCGGATGTCTGCTTTTATAACTTCCCTAGAAATACAATAGTTGCGTTTTCCATATCGCACACAAACACTTCAACAGTAACAACAACAAAAAACTTTGTGACTGGTAATAAATTTCACCAATTTTACCTCATGCGGAGGAAACGCTGCCTCATATGTGCTGTTGCCAAGTAACCGATTAATACCTGCAAAATAGATGGAAACAGAATAAAACAAGCATTAAAAAAAACGAAACTTTTTTATTCTTTTTTTTTTTTTTATCCAATCTTGGCATCTTTTTGCCATCTCAGTGCCCAGAATGACAATAACAGTTGTGATGTCTCACTGTCTGATGATTTTACATTCCCAGAAAACAATTTAAGCATTTGATGATTAATCTAGAGAAACACACACACACACACAAGATATAATTTCACATTAAACATTGACTAACATCACAGACACCACAAATGGGAGGAAATAACACACAATAATGAAAAAAACAAGAATACACAACAAAATCCATAAAGATACATCATGGGATGTTTCAACTTTTAAAATTATACACAGCACACATTTTGATTCCAGAAACAGATGGGTTAGCTTGGGTGAGGTTGGGAAATTAATTTTGCCCACCAACCAGAGCGACTAGTGAATGCCCAATTTGACCTATGGTGCAGAGGGTATCCTTTCCACTAGATGTAAAGTGTATGCATAGTTTCCACAGTTCATAAATTCTGATATACTGTATTCTGTATGTTTTAAATATTGCAAATGCAGCACAATAATAATAAATGTTCCAAATGTTATGACACCATTCATGTTATTGCACAGTTAAAATATGTTATGAAATAAAACCACACTACTATTCAATTAATTCCAGCGGGGTGCATCTGACTGCACTTATTTAGTGATTGTACTGCTTGATTAACTTGCGCCGAACATGGCATCCATCCTCCTGCATGTTTGGCTTCTGGCAGGAGACTCATTTACAGACAGATAACAGCAGAAGTGTAATTGGCAAAAGCAAAGGGAGATGCTTGGGGGAAAAAAACTGACTGAGAACACAAATGATTTTCAATAAAATGGAATTGAGTGCAGGCACAATCCTGTAAATAGTGGTGGAGCTTGCCTTTTCAGTATGTGGGTGCTAGTGAGTGCATGGCTTGGGTGTGAGCTTCAGCAATTGGATTAAGCTTGTATCAAACAGCTGCAGGAGGAAACTAATGGAAAATGGCTCAAAATTGTCATGATATATTTATTTTGCTAAAGGTATTTTTATGAGGAATATGCAAAATACCAAGTTTGTCCCAAACGGACAATAAAATAGCAATAAAAAGTAACAATACCACTCCAGTATTTCTGTAGCTTCTGTAACAGTGGCAAACACTGAGATTTTATGTTGTTGACTAGAGACCATGCATTGTTGTCTTTAGTCATCAATATGGAATTATAAAATATATTTGTCACTTAAATCTTTTCTCCAGTTCACTAAAGGAATAGTTCAGAAATGAAACTTTAATCACCCTCGGGCCATCGAAGACAGTTTGAGTTTATAGTAGAGGAGTTTTTTAGTTTTTTTATGAGAAGAGATTTGGAGAAATGCAGCAATATCTTGCTTGCGCACCAATGAACTGGTTTGAAGTTAAAATGCCTCAGTGATGGCTTTCAGTGACTTGTTTCTTAAAAGCATGCAGCTTTTGTCTTCACAAGACATTAATTGACGAACCGGAGTGGTGTGGATGTTTTTATCAGCTGTTTTGGACTCTCGTTAATAATCGATAATTTGATGAATCAAAATTTTTAGTTTTTGCTATGTATAAACTCTTTATGTAATAAAATATGTTTTCGTAGTTTATTTTGTCCCTTATCAGTGCAAAATGATCACAAATTAAAAAGGATTCATGCCAATATTGTCCAAAACCCCACTTTTCTAGGGTGTTTCCAAACTTTTGGAGGGCAGTACATCTGTAATTAATTTCTGTAATTACATTTATAATTGCACTGTTGCCCCATCCCTTACACCTTAACCCACCCTTAAACCTACCCACACCACTTAACCTGTCCCTAACCTTACCCGTATCCCACTTCAATAGCAGCAAACGTGTTTTGCAATACAATATGAACACAGTAAGTACATTGTACTTATTTTATGATGCAAGTACATAGTACTTAAGGCCACCGAATATAAAGTGTGACCTCAAATTTTATTCAGAAAGGGCAATGCATGAAATTGATCAAAAGTGACTGTCAAGATTTCAAAAATATTCTTTTGAAAATCAATCAAGAATCCACAAAAACATTAAGCAGCATATTAAATTACACATTAAATTATATAAATTTACCTGATAGAAGAGTAATTTTAAATTCATTGGCATAGTGGTGCAAAAAAAAAAAAAAAAAACATTGGACATTTCAAATTTGTGAGATCCAACCAAAAACAGAGTTAAAAATCACACTCTGTCTTGCTAATGCTACTTTGAGAGGTGTGATGATATTTGGGGGTCCCTGTGTGCCCGTACAACAGAGACTGTACAACACTGTACGCACCTTCCCATGAACTCCCTGACTGGCCCATGAGGAACCGCTCGTGATGCCCATAATAATTAAGCAGAGACAGACAACACAACGGTGGAGCTGCAGAGAGACGGAGACTGTGTGACCAGCAGAGACATGCAAATACAAGCTCACACATGGGACCATGAGGGACACTGACAGACGGGGCTCGTTTCGGTTCTGTGATGTTTGTAATGCGATTACTGCTGGTCCTAATGATGGAGATTCAAGGCTTAATGGGTGTGTGGTGAAGGACTGGAATGCGGAAAAGGAAAAAAGAAAATCTAGTCTAAATCTAAAGTCTAAAAATATCTAAAACACTAGTGAAGAAAAAAAAAACTAAAATGTATTTGAAAAATATTTATTTTTTCATTTACATATTTATATGCTTAATAAAAATGCCCTGCAGTTGTACTTTGCTAATTTGGATCAACTGATTTTGTGCTGAACACACTTTAATTGTGTGGAAGTAGTGCTAAAGTCCAACTACAGATATGCTGACGTGTATTTGATTGTGCTAAAGTGGAACTATTGTGAGTGTGCTTCAAGTACTGGTACACTTTATATTTATTGCATTGTTGGTACTGTTGGTATTATACAGAGAATATTCAATCCTTTTTAATAGTGATATTAAAACACTTTTTAGGCAAAATATTAAGAAATATGCATTGTGCTAAAAAGAAATACTCCAAATAAAGTTTCATCATATATCGATGTTATATCGATAAGTCTTAACTGACATGTCAATAAATATGTTAATGGATTTTAAGTATATTTAGTATGAAATAAATGTATTTTAAACAAATTATGGCATAGGTTTATTTAGGGGATTGATGAACAAATGTCTGTTTACAAATGACAAAATGGTACTCAACTGGTTGATTTTAGTTGTTGTCTTACATGTTTTGATGTGTAGTTTTTCTCACTAGGAATCACAAAGCAAACTCGGTTCCCTGAGATAAGTCAGCTCTTGTCAATTATGGAAAACTCCTGTTTACATTGTTACTGAAGCCTGATTTGTTGAAGTTTGTGTAGCTCCACAAACCAATGGCACTTGAGCCCGCCAGAAAGGGTGGAGTTGACTGCTATATAAGTCAGCGCGGAGCGCCATCTCATCAGAATCATTTGACTGAAGTGACAGCCACGCAAACGTCATGCACAGCTCGATCCCTTATCTCAGGGAACCAACCGGAGTGTTCTCTATAGAAAGATGACAGTAACACTTTATTTCAATAGTCCACTTTAGGCATTCTACTAATAGTAAGTAAGCAACTATATGCCAACTAGTAGACTGTCTGCTTAATATCTGCTAACACTTTATTTTGATGGGTCCACAACATACAAAATACTGACTATCAGAAACTTTGCAAGTATATGTCAACTTATTCTACTAACCCTAACAGTCTACTCTGAGAGTTAGTGGACATGTAGTTGTAAATGAATGAGAATTAGTTGACATGTAGTTACAAAGTTACGTATAGTTAGTGGGATGTCTAAAGTGGATTATCTAAATAAAGTGTAACCAAGATAACTCTTGTTGCCTCAGCTTTTGACTTGCCAGAGGGCTCTGTAAGCCTGAGCTATAGAAGAGACCCAAGTCAATAATATGAGGTCTACTTAAGATAGCCCTTCCACTCAAGGGGAATGGGGTATAATTAGGCAGAAAGGATCTGCGCCTGTATAGCGGGGACATCCAAGTGTTAAAATCTAATGAAGGTAGATGGCGACAACCATCCGGTGGCACAAATCTCCCCCATAGAAATCCCACCTAAGTGCCACCTAAACCTTGAGTGTGAAAGGGGTACAGCCCTTGTCCAACAACTCCCTATCTGGAGGCGTCCGTCGAGAATAGCTTCCTTTTGGAGGCCACTCCCAACTGCACGCCTGATAGGAATAGGTGAGGAGTTGAGCAGGGGGCCACTTCTCTGACACAGCGATAGGTTACCCTGATATAACACTGGCCCAGGCACCAAGCATGAGACAGAACACAATTTTGAGCCAATATTGGAGGGGCCACATTTGTCTGGGAGTCACAGGACACTTGCTGTCTGGGAGTCAGAAAACTCTTGGCTGAATTGATTCTCAGCCCAAGATGCTCCAGATGGTTGAACAACAATGACCTGTGAGCAATAAATTCCCATTCTGATCCAACTGGCACCAGACAGTCACTGAGGTAATTCAAGATGCGCATTCTCATTTGTCTTAGAGAGGAAAGAGCTGTGTCCCTACACGTCATAAAAGTGCGATCTGTGACGGGGGACTATTTGGATGTAAAAGTATGTGCCTTTCTGATCCACAGACAGAAAACCAGTCCTCAGTGCATATTTGCGTGAGGATCTGTTTCTGAATTCTGATTGTTTCTGATTCTGAATGGCTGTCGCATGAGAAAGTGATAGAGATGTCTGAGATTGAGAATTGGTCTGAGCCCACCATCTTTCTTGGGAACAAGGGAGTAGCGGCTGTAGAAACCTGACTCGCTGTTCACTAAATGGACCATTTCTACGGCACCTTTAGCAAGCAATGTTAACACTTCAGACCGAAGAATGTGAGCAGAAGTTTGAATAATACCTCTGAGGTGGCCTGCAAGCGAAGTGGAGCGAGTAACCTCGGTGTCAGCATTCCACTCCGATCCACCTAGAAGAATTGAGCTGTTTGAAGTAATGAAGGGCACTGATCCTTACGTGTAAACACACTGGTGAATCAAAGTGCTGCGGGGAGAGTGAGTATGCAGGACCTGTGCCAGTGCGGGATCACTCAAACTCAGTTACTCAGCGCCATGATTTCAGAGTCAGCAAAGAGATGGTCTCGATGCTGAAGGAGAAGAGTCTGATGAGAGACTTATGTAGCAGTCGGCTCTGCACTTTCAGGTGGGCTCAAGCACCATTGGTTTGTGCTGCTACAAAAACGGTAACAAATCAGGATTCAGTAACATAGTAAACATATTTCTCATAAGCTTAAAAAGTTGATGCAACAAGAGTTACCTTTAGATAGGGAACTAGGAATAGTTCTTCCAAAATTTATTTTCATTCACTATGTTGTTCCAAACCCATATTATTTCACTTATATAATGGAGACAGGCAGTGATGTTATTTATTTATTCATGCCAACTGTGTAAAATTTGTATTTGTCTCTTTGCAGAGTAGACATGTTCTTGATTTAATCATTTTGAAATGTGAAAAATAGCATAGGCAAGTTAAATTAAATTTCATGGGGGTTTGTGCCTTTTTATGCTTTATAAAGGTTTTGTTCTTTGTAAAAGCTTCCGTTCCCATTCTCTGCATGGTGCATGGAAAAGAGCGACCTCATTTGGGAAAGCATGTGAGTGAGAAAATGATGACAGACTGTTCATCTTGAAATATTCATAAGCTCTTCAACTCTCAGTTGCTGTTGATCTTCAGAAGTGGGAAATAAACAGCTGTGCTTGGTTTAATGGGACAGTTCACTCAGAAAATAAATATATAGCCACATTTTATTTTAAGGTCTGATTCTCACAATTAACTATTAACTTTGACTTCTGCCTAAATAAACTCCCAATTGGCTGGTTATGAATAGTAAGTTAGTTGTTGAGTTTAGGTATGGAGTAGGGGATCTAAAATATGATCATGCAGAATAAGGCATTTGCTTTATAAGTACTAATAAACAACCAATATGCTATTATATGCATTCTAGTTAATAGTGAGGATTAGTACTTTTACCAAAAATCCTGTCATCATTTATTCACCCTCATGTTATTTCAAACCTTAATTTTTTTATATAAATAAGATATATATTAGGTGGTCTTAACTACTATGTACTAACATTAATCTACAAGACTGAATTTACTGTGTAACTACATGTTGTTATAGAAAAATCATATTGAGGAGATTAAGGTTAGGTTTATAATTAAGGGTTAGAGTTTTGGGCTGAGGGCAGTGTTACTAAATATCAATTAAATGCAAGCACAATTTACCAATATCTATGTATCTAAGGATACTGTATCAAACTACCCAATGCTCACTGGAAATATGTGCCTCTACCTACTTTTCTGCACGCACGTACCTATATATAGGAATTGCTGCAGTTTCCAGTAGAAAGGCACTTGAGGCAGTAAAACTCTCATAACTTTTATTCCTTTCCACACAAAATATGATTTACAGGGCAAGAGGTTAGATTAAGAAAGCCTATTTTTTGCACAATATTATGACTTTAAAACAATTTGAATTGAGGTTTGAAAACTTATACTTTTGATCATTAGCATCACATATGCAGCTTCATATGTATTGGTATGTGATAAGAGTAGGTTTGTCTGGTAGCTCAAGCGATGCAGTGTTGCAGTTGTGTGGTGAAGAGCTCTGGTACGAATTTATAGTGAAACTACAGTACACTCTCGAACAGCTCAAACCAACGTAGAAAGAAGTTCAAGCATGGCTGCATTAGTGAATGCATTTTAATATCTTATTTGCATTTGTTAACACTATCGGGTAGGTTTAGGGTCAGGTTTGGTGCAGGGGGTATTAGCAACACAACAGAGCATTAACCTTTCCGTGACACTCCCTGACATTTCAATTCTGAACCGCCGCAATAAGTACTGTACCTGAAGCGACGTAATAAAAAAAGCAATAATCCTGTACCAATGTAATAAAAACACAGCCACTGGACATTTCACTTCTAAACTTGTCACGAAACGCACGGAGTCAAAACCTGGATACAAAATAGCCTATTATATCTAAATTATGATGTTTTTTGATGTAAACATCTTGCTAATATTATAGGTGCATCACAGAGAACATTGTAAAATAATAAAAAAAATGCAGTACATGATTTCAATTATATTAAAACGGAAATGTCGAGCCTTGCTTAAATATAAAAGGGTCTCATTTATATTTTTGGCGGACAAATTACAAATATAGGTCACATGAAAATGATTTATTTTCATTTTATACATTTTTTTGTTCTAATTTTCTAGGAAAACGAGGCATCACACAGAAAAAATTAAATTGGAAATACATGACTTTGCCCACATTTCTGCAAAAAGTACCTACAATATACATCAATTTCACTGTAGTTTCCAGCTGAAATAGACATTTCACTTTAAAACTTGCTGTGAAACCTGCTACGTACTACAAACACTAAAATGGCATTTTGCAATCATTTTGTACACATAGGCACATTTATTTATTTGTTTTCACATTCTGTGTTGTTTAGTAAATCTGCATCTACAATGGATAAAAAGAGATATGGCTTATAATGTTTCTTGTTCATGTGTCACCTGAAAAGTACATCAAAATATACCCAGAGCAACATATTTCAGGTTTTGCAGAAATATCGAGGCACGTAGAAGCAGAGTCACATATTTCCAATGAGCCTGGATTAGGATTCTCACAGAAAGAGGTGACTTTCATTGCAAATTTGACATAAAAACACACTGAGGGACAAGCGTTTTATTAGTGTGCATTATTGACTGTTATGCTATTTGATAAAAACTCACAGTTTAATAGTCGGGTTTGTAAACTACGTCTCATTTTGAGTTGACTAGCAGGACATTGAGCTGAGCTGCAGGGGCACGACTGAGCGCAGGGATTTATGGGGGATTAAGAGTTCTTCTCCCAATCTGATCTGGTCTGAGCGAGTGGGCGGTCACTGGTATTATTTTATTAACATGAAAATCCCAATTGCAAGGCCAGCTTTAATCAGCAGAAAACCACAAGAGCAGGCAGACAAGAAAGCCAAAGAAGAAGGGCACGAGTGTGACATTAAAATAAGAGGACTAACAGAGAGATTAGAGAAAAAGGTCAGAAGGATATTGTAGGTCATTGCACATAAAACTATATCACGTCTTCAAATATTTACTGACAGAAATGTATTGACAACAGGTGAATTTCATGAAAACAGCAGTGTTTATTATTTAAATACTCTTAACATTTCGAATGAGCTTCAGTTTTCTTTTAATTTTATTTTTTTTATAAATTTTTGTCCTTTTTAATCTTATTTTTTTAAGGCTTTAATTTTATTTTCAATTCAGTTTTATTTTCTGTAATTTTTGTTCATCATTTTATTTACTTCAGTTTTAAATGAGCATTTCTGAAGTTTTTTTTTTTTTTTTTTAAGTTTGTGTTTTTGTCATCTAATATTAATATTTTATCCAGCTTTATTTCATTTAACCAAAATGATTTATTTAACAGATTGAAGTTTAGTTCAAATAATGACCCTGAAACTGGGGTTGATTTTGGGGTAACGGGTGACCTGGATATTTTTAGATTCAACCGATTTTGTAAACTTCTTAATAACCATTACTGAAAAAAAAGATCATATATGAGAGAATGGTATGAGCAAGAGAAATGGTATATTAATAATGAGTGAGAGAAATGGTATCATTGTGTACATGATAAAGATGATCGTAGTGACTGCGGAGTGTGTGACGTTTGATGAAGATGTTTGGAGGGGTTTAGCTGTCTTCTTACCCATCTTAGACTTCCCGTCCTCGTACTTTGTGCGCTGCAGTACATGATGTACTATCCTGCTTCTGGTTGAGTTGGAGAAAAATGTCTCTCTGTTGTTGATGGTAAAACTTCAAGAAAACAAAGTACATTGTTTGAATACACACATTTGTTGTAAGTTGCATGTATTAAAGCATGTACTAAACTGAATACAGTAAATATACAGTAAGCACACCACAGCAGCCTAGAGATCAGTACTCATAGCTTTAGTATATCAGTGTAAATATTAATTTAGAGAGGATCACATCTGACATATAAAGCTCAGAGCAGATTGTGTCAGCATACAGACACATTCATACATTAAAGATGGGCTTCCTTCCTGGATGAAATGAATCTCACAGAACCCGTCAAGAACATGCTGCAGCTCATATTTCACCTAAAATCTAAATAATTACAATATTCCTTATAGAATTTGCCTATAGAATATATTTTGCACTGTGTTACTGTTTTCATGAAAGATGATTCTAATTAGATTGTCATTACTGTAACGCAATCTTGTTATTTAACATATTAAAATCTAGTTAATTGCACTTTTAACTATTTTTATTTCAATTTTAACTTTGTTAACAAATTAAGTAAATTAAAGTGCCTGATTTATTTATTTTGAAAATTAGTATATTTTTTATTTTTGTAAATTACCTTTCATGCAGTGTGTAACGTAGCTGTATGTAAATGTAAACAGCCTGCAACGTTGAAAAGCTGCAAGCGCAAAGGAGGGGTTTGGAAAGATGAATCTTCAAACAAATCATTTGAGAAATAATGTACAATTAAATGAATACTAAAGTGTTTTTTGACCTTGCATACAATTATGAAACTTTCAAATATATAACTGGGACACTTTAATTGATAAATTAACGGTAGTTCTACAAAAACTACTGTAAGTGCTCCAATTAAATTACCAACAAATATGTTCACTTTCGAGGGAACTCACGCTGCGTCCAAATGATGACGTATGAAAAATGCTTCTGCGTCTGAAGCACATGTGCAGCTACTCCAATCCTGACATGTCAGCGGCGTCCCCTGTGACGTGTGACGGCATACTGCAGAAGCTGTATAGCACAGATCTGCAGCAAGTGCCCTGTGTCAAACTGTCCATCCTTTTTGGTGTCGTTGTAAAAGTGCAAAAAGAAAAAAAAAAGAACAGAAAGTGTACAGAAAAAAAACCAAGTGATGAGCAGTTTAAATCGTGTGGGACACCCTGCCCACGCTACATCACAGATCTGTGCGTTAGCTGCTTGGTAGCAGAGCATGCATGGTCAGGTCTATGCACACTATGAACAGCTGCTGCTCAGAACGCTCTGCTCCCTGCTGATTTTGACCTAGGACCTTTATCTGCTTTTAGGTCCTCACAGGTACGGAACCTGGGTGTTTTATTGGATGACACGCTAAAATTTGATAAACAAATTTCCACCGTGATTGGATCTAGTTTTTATCAGCTCCGTACACTTGCAAAAATCAAAAATTTTCTCACCGACAAGACTCTGGAGATGGCCGTTCATGCTTTTATTACGTCGCGTCTAGATTATTGTAATTCTTTATATTGTGGCATCTCTAAATCACAAATTGCCCGTCTTCAATTGGTCCAGAACGCTGCTGCTAAGTTTCTTTTAAAAAAGAAAAAAAGGGATCATGTCACTCCGCTCCTGAAGGCCCTTCACTGGTTGCCTATCCAATTTAGAATACACTTCAAAATTTTATTATTTGTTTTTAAATCGTTACATCATCAAGCACCCATTTACCTATCCGAATTGCTCCACCAGTATACCACTTTGAGAAGTTTGAGATCCGGCGACCAGAACCTCCTCTTAATTCCACACTCTAGACTCAAGCGTAGAGGTGACCGTGCCTTTTCAGTAATTGGGCCTCGTCTTTGGAATGACTTGCCAGTTGAGATTAGAACGGCCCCTAGTCTGACGATTTTTAAATCACTCTTAAAAACCTATTTGTTTTCAATGGCCTATTAGGTTGTATTTTATCTATTCCATTTCTTATTTATGTGTCTTGTTTCCTTTTAATTTTTCTTGTGGATGCTTCCAAGTGTAAAGCACTTTGGTCAGTCTTCTGGCTGTTTTAAATGTGCTATATAAATAAAGTAAACTTGAAACTTGAAACTTCCTTCGCAGGCTGGTGAGCGATCCTGGACGGTCGCTTGACTGAAGGTCTGTGGTCCCGGCCTGGGATCTGGCCATGGTTGTAGAGGGGTTGTCTCTGGCACTCTTTGAACCCATATATTCTGTCTCTGCATTTTGTTCCTCATAAAGTTATCATTTGGACACAGTGCAAGTTCTCTCAAAAGGGAACGCCTCGGGTTATGACTGTAACAATGGTTCCCTGAGACGGTACTGTGTTCTCTTGCCATACATACTGGATGCCTGAGAGAGACTTGCTTTAGCCTATCAGAAGCTTGCTTTCCTGTGGGCAGTGTTGGAGAAAATTACTATAACGCATTACAATATTGTGTTATCCCACAAAAAGTAACTAATTGTATTACTTGCTGAAAGCAATGCATTTTGTTACTTTTGCATTACTTTTTGCCACCTGAGATGAGTTGTTTATTTTAAAAAAGTAACTTTATTTAAAGATTTTTTCTTGTAAATTTAAAAGTAATGCGTTACTTTATTAGTTACTTAGGGAAAGTAATCTGATTACGCTCAGTAATGTGCGTGACTTGTAATGCATTACCCCATCACTGGTTGCAGGAATACTATTTTTCGCTGTCGCACGTCACGAGTGATGCAGCACCGATCAAGATTGGAGTAGCTGTATAGGTGTTTTAGATGCAGTCACACAAAATTATTCCCCATAGCATCATCATTTGGACTCGCCTCGTTCCCTTCAAAAACTCACAAGGAAAACTTAAGCAGATTATATTAAAATACAATTTAAATTTAGGAAATGTGATTTAAATATACATTTAATGTTTTGAAAGTTGAAGTAGTAAAATTACAAAAAAAATAAAAAATACTAATACTGGAATAAAAGAAAAAAACACATAGAAATGTTTTTGTTTTCGAAAAAAAACAAAAAAATATCTTATTTTAATAAAAATGACAAAACCACAAAATTACTAAAAACTAAAATCAAACAATAACAAAATGCAAAAGATAATTCAAAATATTTATATTACTATATATATAATTACTATAACAGTATAAATAATACTAAATAATGACATTTTTGACAGGTTTCGTGAGATACACCCTTCTGCTACAGTGAGAAAAAAATAAATAATTTATATATATATATATATATGTATCACTCAGTTATCTTCGACACTGCAGTGCATTGGAAAATATATCTGCAGAGTGTTTCAAGTTCTTTGTCAGGTTTAACCTTGCCCTCTTCAAACATTTCTGTGCATTCAAAACCTCTGGCCGGCCTCAAATAAACCCTTACTGACAACACGCACTTAACAAAAACTAACTCTGCTGCCCCAGGACACAGTTCTTTGTGAGGTCATGCATTTCCACTGATCTCTGATCTGTAAAGTGGATGTCAGCAACCAATGACTCAAACATTCACAAATAGTCATCAGGTTCAAGTACATCAAGTACGTGGTCCGAAAGTGCCTCCATCATAAAATCTGCTCTAAAAGGGTCAGCTGAGGCTAAAATCTGTGGTGGACACTATACGTCCCTTGAGCTCCTGGGTGGATGAAGGATGTGGTTTCAGCTTCAGTTAGCAAACCATGGTTGAAATGTATATGAGGCCACGGCTATTTAATTGCAGTATCATATTCCCAGAAAGCAAAAGGTGCCGTACAATGACTTTTTTTTTTCTGAGAAGACATGGGATTTGGTTATAACATGGTCATGGATGAAGGACGTACTGGTGCATTCTGGCCCTGCTGAAGGGGGCGGTGTAGCAGTCACTTTCCTCCAGATCTGGTAACGCCTCTTTATCCAGTTTCATGGGGTTTCTGGGCAGCCAGCTCTTCAACTGACGAAATCTCAACTGAAATTGACTATAGACATACGTTTGCATTAGCATTTCTCAAGATATTATCTCCAACGAGCAGACTAAAAATGACAGAGCGGAGTTATTAATGGTAGTTTCTGCATTTCACACTCACAGTTACTTCTAAAATTGAATTATTTTCTGATGCAAATTAAATCAAGCAAATTAAATTTCGTCCCCTGAGACGCACTACAAATATTGGGCTAATTAACCATATAAAATCTTTATTCCCAACTGCTAATGTCTGACTCAAATTAAATTTCAAGAAAATGAACAAAATCGAGGTACTGAAGAGGCTTTTGACTTTAATGCAAATAAAATGAAATCATTAAATAGCCAAATATGTGTAAACACAGAACAGTAAGAACTCTGTAATATCCTACCTGCTCATAGATTTTTTCTTCCAGTCTGTGAAGTAACACTTTTTCCTATAAAAATATAAATCAAGCGGTCACAATGCATTCACATACAGTGCAGTATGAAATGTAGTACAATATGGGGACAGTGCTCTCTACCTGAAGGGCATTCTAATGTTCATCTGCTCAGCATATTTACACAGCGTGTCCCACGGCGCATGAATCTTCACAAACATGATATCACCATTTGTTAATGAGGGCTGTCAAAGTGAAAAAACAAAAAACAAATCAATATCGGCATATAACAGACATGTAATCAATTGCAATGGTTTTATAATATTGGGAATGGAGGTTTTTGAGCAGACTGTTTTCAAAAATAATCATATAAATATATATTTTTAAAAGTATCCATATAAATATTTGTTCATTTTATAAGGTTTGTCATTTTTACAACTCTAAATGTCTAAAAACTTTTCAGTTTTTTTAGCAATAAACATTTAAAATAAACAGAAAAAGTAATAGAAATATAATTAATAACTAGATAAAAAAAGTTTTTCAAGACAAACTTTAAGTTGGTGTGAGAAAACCGGAACAGAAAGTTTGAAAAGTTTAAAATGTGCAAGTTGCTAACATGTTGCTAGCATGTTTATAGCATGATTAGCACCTTACTAGCATGTCACAAGCATGATTAGCAAGTTACTAGCATGTCTTTAGCATGATTAACAAGTTACTAGCATGTCGCTAGCATGTTTCTAGCATGATTAGCATGTTGCTAGCATATCGCTAAAATGATTAGCAAGTTACTAGCATGTCGCTAGCATGTTTCTAGCATGATAAGTATGCTGCTAGCAAGACTGGCAAATTAATAGCATGTCGCTAGTATGTTTCTAGCATTATTAGCATGCTACTAGCATGTTTCTAGCATGATTAGCATGTCGTTAGTATAGATAGATAGATAGATAGATAGATAGATAGATAGATAGATAGATAGATAGATAGATAGATAGATTAGAAATATTAGATAGATGAGTTTGAATGAGTTTGATTGATTGAAGCTTGATTGAAGCTTGATTGAGTCTAATGGGCTTCAGTGTATTTTGATTTGAATTTTGACAGTTGGAGTTTGAATAGTCTTGTCTTATTTGAATATTCCCTCAATGGGATTCTATGGGATGACAGTCTATGGGATTTTTATGATATTTAATCTTCATTTTTATGAAAACTATAAGTCCTATCAGTCTGAAGAGAAATAGCAACTCGAGTAAGACCAGTCTGAAGAGCTGGGTTGAGTTCGGTGGTTCTAGCTTGAAATCTCTAGGAAGAGATGCATTCAGAAATGTAGTCTCATAAGAATAATAATAACTTGAATGTAAATTTGGGGTGGTTGCTAGTGTGTTGCTATGCGGTTGCTAGGGTACCCAGGATGGTTGCTAGGTCCGTTGCTAGGGTACACAATGTGGTTGCTAAGGTGTTGCTATGCGGTTGCTAGGGTGTTGCTATGCAGTTGCTAGGGTACCCAGAGTGGTTGCTATGGTGTTTCTATGCGGTTGCTAAGGTACTCGGTGTTGCTATGTGGTTGCTAGGGTACCCAGGACGGTTGCTAGGGCCATTGCTAGGGCACCCAGGATGGTTGCTAGGGCCGTTGCTTGGGTACACAATGTGGTTGCTAAAGTGTTGCTATGCAGTTGCTAGGATACTCAGAGTTGTTGCTAGGGTACCCATGGTGGTTGCTAGGGTGTTGCTAAGTAGTTGCTAGGGTAATATGGGTGGTTGCTAGGGTGTTGCAATGCGGTTGCTAGGGTATTCTGGGTGGTTGCTAGGGCCGTTGCTATGTGGTTGCTATGTTACCTGGGGTGGTTCCTAGGGTGTTGCTAAGCAGTTGTTAGTTGTCACAGATCGTTACTATGAAGTTTTATAGAGTTCTTAGCATGTTCTTAGCCTGAATTAGCACTTAGCTAATGACTATTAGCATGTAGCTATTCACTGTTACCATGACTAGCATGTTTGAAGTCTGGTTTGCTAGCATGAATCAAAAGAACCAGCTCCCATGTCTGTACTATATTCTGATGCAAAGATATAGGTCTTGCTAGACGGTTGCTAGGGTACTCTGTTTGGTTGTTAGGGAGTGGCCTGGCAGCTGCCAATGATAATACTCCACAGGCTGCTTGCCAGTATGAAGGCTATAAACAAACCCCCATGTCTATATGACATTCAGATTTGAAGATATGCCTCTTTGAGTTTGGGTTGCAAGGGTCGACAATAACGGTTGCTAGGGTGTGGCTAGGAACTGCCAGTGGTGGTTCATGATTGGTTGTTTGCTGTCCCGAGTCAAAAACACCCATCCCCAACACCCACCCCCATGTCTCTACAACACTGTGATCTAAAGATATCCATCTGGCGCTTTATAATGGCAGTCTATGTGATCAGTTGCTAGGGTGCTCTAAATGGTTGCTAAGGCGTGGCTTGACTGGTTCACAGTGATCCTGAGAGTCTGATTGTTTGCCTGAGTAAAATGAGCCCACCCCCATATCTCTATGACATTCAGATTTGAAGATATGCCTGTTTGGGCTTTGGTTGCTAGAGTGCTCGACAGTGGTTGCTAGGGCGTGGCTAGGAAGTATCTATGGTGATTCATGATTGGTTGTTTGCTGCCCCGAGTAAAATGACCCCACCCCCATGTCTCTATGACACTGTGATCCAAAGATATCCATCTGGGCTATGGGATCAGTTGCTGGGGTTCTCTAAATGGTTGCTAGGGCGTGGCATGAAAGCTTCATAATGATCCTGAGAGTCTGATTGGTTGGCTGAGTAAAATGAGCCCACCCCCATGTCTCTATGTCATTGTGAAGCAGAGTTATGTTCAATGCTAAATTCCATAAGTAGGAAAAACACGTTCAGATGCTATTTCATGGTCCGTCCCTCACCATAGTATGTATATGGGGCAAATTTGGGGCACTCTTGCGCCCCAGGGGTACAACTAACATCCCATAGGCATAATGGTTTTTATACTGTACAAACTGTATGTGCTATATAACTGTATGTGCTACCCTACACCTTATCTTAGCCCTCATAGGAGACTGTGCACTTCTACTTTTCCCAAAAAAATGTCTCTAGGTTACGTATGTAACCCTGGTTCCTCAAGGGAACGAGATGCTGCATCGAGTCACTATGGGAACGTCTTCAGCGTGACCACGCTCTGAATCACATGTGTAATCAGTCCAATGGAAGGGCGTGACATCACGGGCAGGTGACATAATCGTCCAGGAAGCATTAAAGCATGTGCGGTGGAACCGGCATCAGCTTCACGAGACGCAGCGTCTTGTTCCCTCGAGGAACCAGGGTTACATACATAACCTTGAGACTTTCCTCTTCAGGAACTTGAGCTGTGTCGAGACGCTATGGGAACGAGATGCCCACGCCGCCGGACTTCCAAATCCCTGCCAAGCGTTGATGGAGCACAGCTAGGGTGAGAGAAAAAGGGCCACGAGTGGCCAAGTGGGCGGGGCCTGCGTCCCGAAAGCCAACTTCCGAAAGTGAGTCTTGGTCCCCAAGAGAGGGGAGAGCAGAGAACTCGAGGCTATTGAAAGCATCCTCAACCACCACAGGCTTAAGCTCTCTGGCCTCATGCTCCGACGAGTGGAGGCCTCTAAAACTCTTTAAGCGAGAGGAGACCTGACGACACTCGCCGAAACAGTTGAGCTCTCAGAGCGGAGACCTCTGCATACCGACTCTCTAATCGAGAGGAGGTCTACTACGCTCCACAGGCTGGACATCCTGTAAGGAGTGTCACCCAGAGCCTACCACTCACATAACTGTCCTAGCGGAGCTCTGGCAAGCGGAGGTCTCTAACACTCTCGAAGCGAGAGGAGACCTGATGACACTCGCCGAACAGTCGAGGTCTCAGAGCGGAGACCTCTGCATACTGACTCTCTAAATCGAGAGGAGGTCTACTACGCTCCATACGCTGGACCTCTCATAAGGAGACTCACACAGAGCCTACCACTCACATGACTGTCCTAGCGGAGCTCTGGCGAGCGGAGGCCTCTAAAAATCGTAAACCCGACTAAAAGAGAGCTTAAGGGTTAAAAAACAGTTTTGTTCATCTTTTTAAGTGTCAAAACTTATTTGGATCTGTGTAAAGTAGCAGAACTAGGAAAAGCTGATGTTGTTACCAAGCATGGAAAAAGGTGAAACTTATTGTACTGTATGTTTCGACATGACAAACACACCTCCAGAAGAGCTGTAGAGGTAAAAAAATAGTATGACTAATGCTGGAGTTGTGCTACAGTATAAAAATGGTATGACAGATCTGGGAGAAGAAAAGCAAGTTTGATAAAGTAGAGTTCAGGTGTTCAGCGACCAACATAGAACATTAAGAGTTACCTAAGAGAACCACATTAGACTCTTTAATGACATTAGGTCTGTTCTAAAACTTATCAGCATAAGTCGTGACATATCAAACACTGTTTCTGGGTCCAAGCCACTACTTGTTTCAGTTGAGAATACTTTGTATGTATTCTTACATTTAGTAGAATGTTAAGTAGTTAGCATAGTAGCATGCTAACATCAGACTCTATATGAATCAATTGTGGGTGTCTCCTGACTTTCGGTCACATTAGAAGTGTTATTTTTATGCTGTGCAGAGTTGTCCATGAAGAGTTTTACTTCTGAGGTTTCATTTCAGACAGGATGCATCAGAAGGAAGAGCTGCCAAAATAACCCTGATCGTTATATTCTGTGATCTTTCCTTAAAGGCAAAATAATTAATCCAAACAAATGGCCGTTAAAATACCACTGTCATCTAGTGAAAGATTTTGTTCTGTACCTCCTTCTCCAGCATTAGCCCTTCCGCCCGCAGGTTCCTCTCAAACGTGCACCTCTTCTCCACCTGAGGGCTGGATTTCTTATAGACTAATATATAGTCAATGCGCTTCTTCCCATCTCTAAACATCAATCCTGAGGGTTTTTCTAGATTGTTCCCCTGAAAACGAATCAGAGCATTTCATTAGATTTTATTAGAAAATATAAAACAATAATTCTGTTAAGTTTTAGTCCTTAAACATTTAAGCCGTGGATTCCCTCAGGAATGTCAAAATCCACTTTTGAGTTATGATTGTAATTTATGTTGTCGAACAAAACGTAGTTTTGTTTAGTAATTTTCTTAAATCCCATTAGAATTTCCTGAGGGAATTTTTCAGTGTTGGCTTGTAAACTGACATCATTGGACATCTTGATATGTTGCTGAAACATTTAATTGTGAGAAAGAAAAAAAAAACAAGGCACTTATAAAGGGGAGCTACTCAAGATCTGATTTAATTCATCATCAAACATAGATCTTGAAGCTGGGTTGGCAGTACACCAGCAGGTAAGAGGACAGATGTAGTACCTGTTTGGAGTCTGTGCGGGCCTCTAGCTTTGCTCTGGACACAGGCTTCTGCTGGACGAGGAACGTTTCATCCGTTTTAGGCTCAGACTCCCCCACCTCCTTCTCTTCCATGTAGACATCCTGACTAGTGTCTGTCCAAGAGAGAAACACAGGGTTTTATGAGATTAACTCTTTAAAATTAAATGGTGATGAATATGGATGTGCAAATTATCAGCTGTTTTCTAATTTATTCCTAGTCTTAGTCTTGTGTACAATGCCTGTTATAGTATTTATCATGTTTACTTAACCATAATTAGTCGCATGGGGTTCATAGCCTCATACTTCTAGAG
Organism: Barbus barbus; assembly: GCF_936440315.1. Taxonomy (NCBI): domain Eukaryota; kingdom Metazoa; phylum Chordata; class Actinopteri; order Cypriniformes; family Cyprinidae; genus Barbus; species Barbus barbus. The sequence continues at coordinate 2,284,742 of NC_136728.1, read as the reverse complement.
CAATGATGGGCTGCTCTAGAGGCATACAGCACTTGTGAAACTGTCAGTGAGATTGGGAATAGGTTTCTTCAAGTATTATAGACCTAATTGGACTTGACAGGTTCGGTTTCGCTTGACAAATGGCTTTGAATTCAAACAACGAGCCTTTAAATTTTTGCTAAAACAAAGTTAGTGCTTTCATCACCAATATTTGTCCACTTTTATCTTCTGTGTTCTGAGATTACTGCTGACTGCTGCAGTCAGTAACCCTCATTAGCTCTACAGGTGTTTAGGCAAGAGAGCTTGTTCCAAGTGCTGACATTGCCGGACTCCTCTAAGAAAAGCATTACATTTTCCCTTGAGTTTAGTACCACCCACTAATGGCCATCGTTTTGATTCAACACTACTGCCAGGAGATCTTTTAGCAAAAGCACCTGACCTGACGAGGTCAACACAATTGCAGAATGAATAATGGATAATGAGATGGTCCTTTTTAAGCCAGATGATTTTCATAGTTATTCTAAGGCTTCGGCCCACATGCATACAGAGAAAATTAAGTCAAGTTTATTTATATAGAGCTTTATACAAGACAGATTGTGTGAAAGCAGCTTTACAGTCTTAAATGGGAAAACAATGTGTCAATGATGTAGGAAGACATTAGTAAACGGTCAATTTTTTTTAAGTCAGTTCATTGTTGATTCAATTATGTTATCGTCCAGCTCAGTTCGGTTCTCTTCAAAAAGTATCTGTGCAATCAAGTTAACAAAGCAAGCCAAAGGCGACAGTAGCGAGGAACCCAAACTCCAAAGGTGACAGAAATGGAGAAAGAAAAAAAACCTTGGGAGAAACCAAGCTCAGTTGGGTGGGGGTGGGGATTAGTTCTCCTCTGGCCAGATGAAACCAGCATGGTGTGGTCTGCCTTTTGTAGTGACAGTTCTAAGAAAAACAGTAGAACTAAACCATTACCTGAGTGACAATAGTTCATGGTTTGGACCTGATTTAGTTTGCACCAAGGAGGTCTATAAAATCTGGAGAAAACATCCTAATTCATCTCACTGGCTGTGGTACTCTGCTAATGTATGAAGCCCTAGAAATATGTGACCTGCATACTGTCATCTTTGCTCATGGGCACTCAGTTATGGAAACATTTAGCTTGTGGCACTCTTAAACTATTACAGCATTGGAACGTACATAGTTTCTGTCTCAAGAGGCAGCAGTTCCCTGTGGGTCTCTTGCTGTGTGGCATCCGACCTCTCTTCGGAGGGTACCTAACAAGTTATGTGACATTTGGTATGACACGTGTGGTGATATTGTGCTCGGCATTTAACCCATCCAAGTGCACGTACTCTACACAGCAGTTGGAGATGCTGTGCCTTGCTCAAGGGTCTCACTTCAGTTATGGTATTGAGGGTGGAAGAGCGCGCTGGTCATTCCCCCACCTACAATCCCTGCTGGACCTGAGACCTCAAACCTGCAACCTCAAGACCAACTCTCTAACCTTTAAACCATGACTGCCCCTGTACCAGAGTAAAAGAGGTTTTAGGGCACGTTGCTCTTGTTGGGGGAAGTCGTGGCCTAATGGTTAGAGAGTTGGACTCGTGATCCAAAGGTTGCGGGTTCGAGTCTCGGGCCGGCAGGGATTGTAGGTGGGGGGAGTGAATGTACAGCGCTCTCTCCACCCTCGATACCACGACTGAGGTGTCCTTGAGCAAGGCACCGAACCCCCAACTGCTCCCCGGGCGCTGCAGCATAAAATGGTCACTGCTCCGGGTGTGTGTTCACGGTGTGTGTGTGTTCACTGCTGTGTGTGTGCACGTTGGATGGGTTAAATGCAGAGCACGAATTCCGAGTATGGGTCACCATACTTGGCTGAATGTCACTTCACTTAAGTCACTCACCCCGCATAACTCAAGCTCTGCTTCATATCAGTCAGGTAGATGAGAGCAAGCAATCGACAGCATGGTGACCAGGAAGACAGTTCTAATAACCTCTTGTGTCCCAGTACCCTCTGAGGAGGGAGCAGACACTATGTTCCAGCAGTGGTGCTGTGCAGAGAGCTCATTGGGAACTTCTGCCTCCCCAAAACACAGAATGTGGCGAGATAGCCCCTTGAGGTCATTGAGGAAGAAAGAGCACACAATCTTGTGGTGTGACACTCTCTCTCCTGAGAGGGCTTGCCCTCAGAACCCTGAATGCCTCGGCATCAGGGCTGATCTTATTTGGCAGACTGGGAGGTCCAGCTCTCAACTGGACTGCTGAGACAGGTTTAACCACAGGTGCAGCTTCATGGCAGCCATACCAGCCACTGAATGGTCAATCGTGCAGGCCATTTGCTTTGAGGTCAGTGGTCCGACAGAGTTCAGATGGAATGTTGTACTGTTGAATGTGTACTGTGATGTCCCAGCCTGAATTAGGCCTTACCAATCATAATAGATGTAACGTTACATGTTCTGGAGGGTAATGATGGTCCTCTTCGGGATGAGCCAATTCCCATGATAGATGAACAATAAGTCATCATGGGTTGGCAAAGCGAGTCGAATAAGGCTGCTCCCAGGACCTCAATAACTTGTTGTGTAGATCCTGGAAGAAAGAAAGCCGCCTACGAGGAGGATGCGTGCTTTGACCTGATAGAAAACATTTGTCTAAAACAATGTGGGACACTTTCAGTTCTTCCTCAGGCCAATTCTAACTGAGTTTGTCTACAGCACGAGTAAACACATCAGTTAACTCCTCATAGGCAATGGAGTGAGGGACTGTGTATGTCTTTAATCTCTATGTGTTGAAACATCACCCTGTTCAACATTTAACTCAGCTAGTATCATGTCCTCATGCTAACCAAAATAAATCACAGTGTGAGCTTTCGGGTCTGCCAATATGTAAAATACGTATGCATAATCATGAGATTGTGTTGGTATTACCATATCTCACAATGAAAGCCCAAAGGGTTGATATGATTACTGCATTTCATAAGGCATGCTTTCTTATCAGGTTTATAGGTTAGTTTGCTAACTACAAGCATACTAAAACACAAAGACAGACGTTTGCTAGTGCTTACCTGTGGGAGGAGGTGTGATGTGTGTGCAGGAGGCACTGACGCTGTGAGAGTATGTTTTGGGTTCAGGACTCAGAGGCACAGAGAGGAAGTGATTGAGGTTCTGAGGATGTGTCTGACTCTGAGCCAGACACGGCAAACTGCGGCGAGGCGATTTTAACGTTTTCTCTTTCAAAATCCCACTGATACTGGTGTGCATACCTGCTGGGAGAGAAACAGAGGAACACATAAACGAGACAACAGATTAAACATATTAACATTTCCACTTTGAAAATACAAGAATATGGCATTAAATTATCTTTAAAAAGGCATTTTCAGTTCTGTTGTCCATGTCTCAAGAGTCAGTGTCATCTGTATTTGAGACAAATACTCTGTAATGCAATATAGTACCAGTCAAACTCATTTACGTTATCAAATGCAAAGCTATAATGATCACATCAAGGATAACCAGAGTATTACATTTACTTAATTAAATAACTCCTGGAAGCACAGTCAGTCTTTATTGACTCACAAGGTCATCTAAGGATAAAGGATTTACTAACTGCGTTTCAAAACCACGTGGGTCAGATGCTGTTGGTTTTGCAATAGTCACAGGAAGCAAATTCAGAAGAAGCAGTTTTGGTATAAATACATAATCTAGCTGATATGGAAAAAATTATTAAGTGTATTGATACTTAACTCATTAACCATAATGAAAAAAAAATATATATTTTAAAGTGTTTCTGAAAATACATGTTTTAACAAATTTGAAACCCAAAGGTATAATTTCTAAAAACATAACAACATCATTTTAAAATGTATGTCTCATTTTAAAATACAAAAGTATGGTGAAGTATGGTTTGATTGCTAGGACAATGTTTTACAGCTGCCATTATACTAACAGTGGACAGCAATGATGATGAAGGCAACATAATCCTCTTGGGAGCAATTTTCAATCTATGAATGCAGTAATATGAGAGGGCTATTCTCAGTATATACAGAGAATGACCCATATGGTCCCTTTAATAAGCCTTTAACAAACCTAGTCTCATGCATAACAGATTCAAACGTAGAAATTCATTTACATTCAGATAAAATATAGACATCTTTGTTAATGCCAAGTTAATATACACTCTGCTGGTTCCCATTAAGCTATCTACTGTATAACGTGAATGAATTGAAATAACAATGTGACGAAACCCACTATTAAAAACAAAAAACAAACAAACAAAAAAACTTGAATACAAGACTACCAGAAGCTGCTGTCAAATCTGGATAAATGACTCCTCATAACTATTTAATTAAAAACCATTCCACAGTGTGATGACAGCATGAACGTCCGATTCAAGGTCACACTGACATACATCCACTGAAAAGCTCATTTGTGAGCCGGTGCTGGAGAGATCGCAGGCTGGGAAAATGCCTGGTCTTCCCCACACGACTGCAAGAGATAGAGCTGATGTGGAATTCCTCTCATAATGACCTTGTCCATGACGGCTGCATCAATCTAGCCCACTCATAACCCACGGCTGGCCTTTTAAATAGAGCTAACATGGAACAAGAAGCCATGATTCAGAGTGTAAAACCCAAAGCGCACAGAGAGAGAGACACAGAAAGTTCAAACACAAACACATGCAGGACTGAATTAATTAAGATTCTCTCACATCTTAAGTACACAAAATTCAGAACAAGACTCTTGACTCTCAAATGCTCAGCCCTAAAATATCTTCTTCTACAGCATCTTGGGATCGAAGCTCAAAAGAGAAATACTTTGGGGGAAAAAATCTGCTTGTAACCCATTTTGCTGCATAGAAAAGCAGATATTTACTTGCATTTGAATATGATGTGAATGCTGCATGTGAACAACTCTCAACCACCAAGATAGGGTGTTATCAGTGGTATTTTCCATGTTTTGTTATGCGGTTCCTAGAGTGTTGTGTTTGGTTTCTGTACAAGATGCTTAACCACCATTGCACGATGCTTTAAGTCGTGGCCTAATGGTTAGAGAGTCGTAATCCAAAGGTTGTGGGTTCGAGTCTCGGGCCGGCAGGGATTGTAGGTGGGGGGAGTGAATGTCCAGCGCTCTCTCCACCCTCAATACCACGACTGAGGTGCCCTTGAGCAAGGCACCGAACCCCCAACTGCTCCCCGGGCGCCGCAGCATAAATGCCCACTGCTCCGGGTGTGTGTTCACGGTGTGTGTGTGTTCACTGCTGTGTGTGTGTGTTCACAGTGTGTGTGTGTTCACTGCTGTGTGTGTGCACGTTGGATGGGTTAAATGCAGAGCACAAATTCCGAGTATGGGTCACCATACTTGGCTGAATGTCACTTCACTTTATTAGAAAAATTAGTTAGCTAGTCATGGCTGTTTCTCAAAACTAATGTAACATGTTCGCACTCCCATTGTTTCAACCACATTAATACAGAACTGTCATTAAAGACATCGGAGAGAGCTGGAGTTCCTGGAGTAATAACTTCAGGGTTTATAGTTCATGTACATGAAACAATAGAAATCCCTTCATTTTTTAATCACTTTGACCCATTTGGCAACTCCCTTGTTTTATTCAGTCAGCAGCTTTCTTCGATACACTCAGAACTCTGAAACACTGCTGTAACAACACTGGAATCTGAGGACTGCCTCACTATTTTTTGTAACTATGTGGGGAACGACAGAACTTGCAACCATGGTTGGCTCACCGTTTAGGTCCCTCCTCCTGTAAATCTGTGGACGTCTTTCTTATTTTACTGTCCATAAGTCCTGAGATTAAAAATGCAAAAGCACACAGCATGACACGAGGCATCATTCACGTTTGTATCGCAAACGGTGTAGGTTAACAGTTACACACATGTACAGTATAAGGCAAAAAGGACAAAAAAAAGAGATAGAAATAAACATAGATGTTAATGAACACAGTACAATGCCTCTTTGCAAGGCACATCTGACTCACCTTTTTCCTAAGAGAGAAAGGGAGGTTGTCGAATGTTGTTATTACCACAAAAAATACCTCAAAATGTAATTATTCCTGGGTTGCCAGATTTTGAGATTTCACACTGAACATAAACTGAACACAGCATGAAAGTTTCTGAGATTGTACAAAACATGAATATTTAATGAGGTGAGCATTAAGGCACTTTATGATTGATTGTCTGTGGCAAAACAACAACATAACATTCTAGCACTGCATTGTTTCCCATACATTTTGCACATTAAAATCAGTTTGAACCCTGCTTTCTACCAGCTAAGCCCCTTTTAAAATGAGTCTACAGTGTGAAATTCTGTTTAACTCGTGTAAAACTGCACTTACGGGGAAGCATTGAAAGACTTTTCAAAAAGATACCTCATTTTAGACGAATTTTGAGGCAGAATTGCACATATCCTCTGGCAGTTCCAAAATGTGGATGATTCAAAGGAAATGGTAATATGTGATAAACAAGCTTTCGTTCAATATTAAATTGTATCTATGAATAAATAACAACATGTTATGTCTAACCATAAATTAATTAGTCACATGGAGCACTATTTAAGTGCCTCTGCACAACATTTCAAATTGGCAATTTATGAACCTATGCTTTACACTTACGCTTGAATACACTGTAAGTTATTTATGGATGTAAGTATCCAGTGTTTGGGACAGTTACTTTTGAAAGTATTGCATTACTCGCTTTAAAAATAACTAATTGCTTTACTTAGTTACTTTTAATCGAAATGAATGCATTATGTTACTTTTGCATTATTTTTTTCTCATCTGACCTGGAATTGTTTGTTTGTTTTCAATATAAAAAGTTCTATTTTAGGCAAAGGTAAAAGCCCTTTCACACCAAAAGTTAAATGAATCAGCCTCAGGCTGAAGGAAATGTAAATTCCCGTTGCTACAGTAGAGAACGCAACTAAAACAAACCCTGTGCTGCCATACATGAAGAATAGGATGCAATAGAAGAAAGTTACACACTCCTCACCAATAAAAATGAAACACAAATGTTATGTTAATCTGATCTTATTTTTGCTTATTAGTATATGTTTGAATTGGATCATTGAAGGTCAAAGACATTGGTTAATAAAATAAACTAAAAAAACATAAAGGATATTTGTGTTATTTAACATGTTTAATTATTGCAGGTTTGAGTCATATTCTGATTTTGCATTTCACAGTTTTTACTCATTTCGAGGAACACTGAAAGTGAGATTTTTAGTATTTAGTCTGTACAGTAAGCATCATGTGTACACAGCGCACACAACGATCATATTTAAAAAGTAAAGCAAAAGTAACGTAACACATTACTTTCCATAAAAGTAACGTAATTAGTTACTGTTTTAGGGAGTAACGCAATATTGTAATGCATTACTTTTAAAAGTAACTTTCCCCAACATTGCTTATAAATTAAAAATGAATGTGTTACTTTACTAGTTGTGAGAGTAATCTGAACTCACGTTACTAGTAATGCATTAACCCCAACGTAAGTGTCTGCCATATCAATAACATAAAGTAAATGAAAAGTTTGAGGCCTCTAAGGCTCATAAACAATTTTTACACATATTCACAATACATATGCATACTTTAATCAGACAGGATTTATGGGGTTCACATTTCCTTCATAAATGCCTGGTGGGTACAGGTGTTGCGTAGTCAAATTTAGATGTCTGGTTTACACACACGTTCTGCTGAAATGGCTAAGATGACATGTGTGTCTACCTCTCTCATCAAATTCTGTGTAATATCTCCATATTGTCTGTAGAGATGCATCAGCACTGCCCAGATTCTTTACGCTCCACAATAACCGCAGCTCCCCAGAGGCAGAGAGAATAAGACATAGCTACCATTACCTAAACACAGACTAATTATCTCCTCTGCTTTATCTCGGTTTGGAGATTTCTGTGCAAGAGAAGAGCAGATGGTGCTATGGGCAGCACATGATGATATCACATAAAAAAACTCATTAAACATTAGTACTCTTTCTGCGATGCTCTCATTCCTAATGATATTGTGTAGATCATTTCCTAATATTGAACTTGTGAGAATAAAGGTGCTTTTTAGAGATGCAGATGAATGACAAGTAACAAGTTAATACACTTTGATGAAAGAATGCAAAGGTATTATTTAGAATAACATCAGGCACTGAATAACTGTCCACAAAATCAATGAAAAATGTTTTGATGTTGGCATATAAAGGAGACAGACATCCTACATGTCTGCACATGCTGTTGCTTTAGAGAACTCATTGTGTAGTTTATATAAAAGCCTATTTGATCCAGATTTTAGTCTAGCTCTGAGCTCATACTGGTTTGTCTGGAAGAGAAACATAATCCTATGCTTTATTTGAAAGTTAAGAATAAAAGGAGAGTGCAACACAACAATTGCAATGTGCAACACTATGCAAAAATCTCCCAGAAAGGCAGTAATGCAGAGGAACGGAGGAAGAGAGCTAGACTGTGAACTGTATATTGGTTGGATTCAGTTCAGTCTGATAGCACTGCTGTTCTGTGTAATCTTATCAAGCATATCTCCACCACCAATTGAAAACGTGAGAAATTGAAGTGACACAATAAATGTTCTCATAGAAAACAAACACTGCTGTTCGTGCAGCGCCATGCTTAGTGTGCCGGGGCAAAAATCTGCAATCCTGGATTTATCCAGGGAGGCAAAGCCTATAGGAGCTTGTGATTGAGTGAGATTATGTGTGTGTGTGTGTGTGTGTGTTCCTGCTGCACGCTCACACACGTGTTCAACCTGGGCAGTTTGATTCTCAACCTCAAACCTGCAATTCTCCACAATAATAAAGATAAAGAGGTACTCTAAACAGATCAAGAGTCTCGTTGCATGTAATCCAAGTACAGCTGTGTGTGCTGTTCACGTGTTTATACCATACACTGTGAAATACTACAAAGTGTGTTCCTGCCGCTATGTATTTATAAAAATAAAAAAAAGTTAAATACATATATCACCAACAGCTGTTAAAGTTACTATTTAAAGTTAAATAGTAATGTCTAAAGTAATGTTAAAGAATTAATTACAGACTAAAATGCATTTGACATTTTTGATATTGGCTTTTGACATTATATCATTATACATTTCAATTTATTTTCTACTCAGGCAAGTTATGACCCTAGATAATTATACTGCATATCAATATCTCAAGATGACTCACAGTTTAACATTTGGGTGTTTTGCATTTGCTGCATTTTAAACAGATCCACTGAGTGCACAAAATACCATTCTCAGCTGCACTATTGTGCATTATAAGAAACAAATGGCAGAAAGCCGACTATATTTAACAAAATGTGTGGAGAATACTGCATAAATTCTGTGTCACGTAATACGAATACTGTATCCCACAATGCAATGTGATTCCATTTCAAATTGTGCCTAATGAACTGGAACTTATGTGAACCTTGACTGAGATCAGCATCTCCTTCATAGCATGTGTGATCTGTAAGAATAGTGTATACTGTGCAGTGCTCACTCAGTACAATAGTCTTCTTTTCTGAATGTGTAAGCCTGCATTTTTTTTCTAAAATAATAAAAAAAAAAAAACCTGACATTGAGGCAGTAACTTTTCAAAAGGTAACTTATTGGTACCTTAAATGTACATAGTACCTAAAGTGTATTGTAGCACACAGTGCCCTCCACAAGTATTGTAACAGTAAAGACAGAATTGCTCTGTTGGCTGTGGAGTCAAGACATTTACAAATATGATTAAAAGATGAATATGAGACAAAACTACAGAATGTCACATTTTATTATTAGCTGTTTCAACACATAGATGTTTTAGCAGCTAAGAAGTTCAGCACTTTTATAGTTTCATCCCTCTATCTGATGTGAGCATAAGTATTGGGACAGTTGCCTCTCAGGTCTTTCTAAGTGATCAGCTGTGTCCTGTTGCATTAATTCTTCAGATATTAAAAGCAGGGAATGTGTCGTATCAGTTATATCCATTACTTCTGTATTCTGAATCTTGCATTCGATGATGACACACAAACCAGGATGAAGATGAGGGAGCTGACTTTGAGAGAAAAGCAAGCAATTTGGATGCTAAAAGAAAAGAGGAAGTCAATTAGAGCTCTAGCAAAAACAAAGGGCATGGAGAAATCAAGAGTTTGGAAACCACCAGCAACCAACAACTACCTGATCGGCTGAGAAAACAACAGTAGTTGATGACAGACAAATCATAAAAGCTGTGAAAATGAATCCTAAAAGACGTGTCTGTAAAATCAGCAACAACTTCCAGAAAGCTGGGGTGATGCTCTGACAATCTACTGTCCTCAGGAGACTTTGACACAGAATTACAGATGCTACACAGCAAGATGCAAACCTCTGACCAGCACCAAAAATAGAAAGGCAAGATTAGAGTTTGCAAGAAAGCACAAAGGTGATTCAGAAGATGAGACAAAGATTAACCTTTATCTAAGTGATGGGAAAGCAAAAATGTGGAGAAACAAAGGGAACTGCAATGATCCCAAGCATACAGCCTCATCTGTAAAGCATGGTGGAGGTGGTGTCATGGCATGGGCGTGCATGGCTGTCTCTGGAACAGGCCCTCTCAACTTTACTGATGACTTAATGTATGATGACAGTAGCAGAGTGAATTCGGAAGGGTACTAAACCATCTTGCCTACCAATATTCAAGAAAATGCCACCAGATTCATTGGGAAGTGCTTCATATCGCATCAGGACAATGACCCAAAACACCCTGCCAGTTCAGTCAAGGAATTTATAAGAGCAAAGAACCGGAAAGTGTTAGATTGCCCAAGTCAATCTCCAGATTTAAATCTGATTGAAGATGAATTTCAGCAGCTGAAGAGGAGAGTAAAGGCAGAAACTCCACAAAACAAGCAACAATTGGAATTGGCTGCATTAAAGGCTGGGAAAAGTATTTCAAAGGATGAGAGCAAGAGTCTGGTGATGTCTATGGGTCACAGACTCACTGCTGTGATTGTGTGCAAGGGATCTGCAACTAAATAATAACTTTTAATCTTTTATATCTGCCTTATGTTCAACTGTCCCAATATTATGCTCACATCAATGAGTGGGATGAACTCTAAAAGTGCTGTTCGTTTTATTTGGTAAAACATGTATGTTGAAACAGCTAATAATAAAATGTGACATTCTGTAGTTTTGTCTCATATTCATCTTTTAATCATATTTGCAAATGTCTTGACTCCACAGCCAACAGAGCAATTTTGTCTTTACTGTTCCAGTACTTATGGAGGGCACTGTATGTATAGTACTGCCTTTAATATATGCTAATTATAAAATTGGTTCCCATATATTAAGTGGCCTTAACTACTATGTACTTATTGTATTGCAAAACACTTCTGCTGCTACTGAGGTGGGATCTGGGTAAGTTTAGGGACAGGTTTGGTGGTTTGGGTAGGTTTAAGGGAGGGTTAAGTTGTAAGATATGTTGTTGTTGTTTTGTTTTTTTGTATAAGTACACTGTAAAAACATGTATATACAGAATAAGTGCATTGTACCACATGATTAATTTGAATGTAAATACATAGTAGGCCATTTAATATAAAGTGGGACCTAAACTTGTGAATGTGTTTAAATGTTATTAAAACATGTCACACACACACACACACACACACACACACACACACACACATTGTGTGTTATTGACAGGCTTCATGAAATTCAGACAAATGTCATGTGAGGACAGTTGTTGAACAAATTGAGGAATGCAGCTGGATTAGTGTTGATATAATGCATGTAGGGCCGACTTAAGATCTAGAATATGGCTAGACTATGATTGAGGACATTATTTTTATTCTACTGTAACCAAAAAAGGAAAAAGAAAGATGCACTGTTATCTGAAAAGTAGCTGAGAGCTACAGAACAAAAGAAGTATTTAGGAAAAAAGTTTAAAAAACTACAAGTTGAAATAAAGAGCTTTCCTTGCTTGAGGGAAACGAGTGAGTGAACAGAGTGAAGGAAATGAGGTCAGTGGGTTTGCCCGTCTTCCCTATCTGAAAACCTTGCATAATTCATCTTTGGTTCCCCACCGATCTCGGCACACAGGAGTTTTGCATCGCCCTGCCCCACTAACAGATGCTTTTTATAGATCAGAGAGGCAGAGTGGGCTGGGTAATTCTACACCCCTCTCAGAGCCAGTCTTTACGGGACGATAAGGGGCTGCTGGCTGACGATCAGATGCGGCTGGATTTAGAGGAGCTCGACTGAGGCTTTTTCAGATGCACGTGATTTACAGCTGCTAGACTGATTCTGGGATATTGTTAGCAAAGTGCAATGCAGCCTAAATTAATTAGTTGTGCATTTAATCAATTCAATTTCCATCAGTCTGGACTGCAACTTTGGTCTCAACACAATGCAAAATCACTAGAGTGGGTGGCATGAGCAAATTTATATCTTTGTAATGGTAAATCACAATATAATGTTATTTATATTGTTTATCTTGTTAAAATAAATAAATACATACATAATAATATTAAAATAATAAATGAATCTTTTTGATCATACTGTGAACTCGATAGCTTCACATTTGACTTAAACACAAATAACCTTATGTACATGTCATTAACTATATCTTCTAGTACTTGAATAATGAATTGATTAATGGAATAACTACCGGAATAGTACACCAAAAATGAAAATTTGCTGAGAATTTATTCACCTTCAGGCCATCCTAGATGTAGATGAGTTTGTTTCTTCATCAGATTTGGAGAATCTCAGCAATGGATGCTCTGCAGTGAATGGGTGCCGTCAGAATGAGAGTCCAAACAGCTGATAAAAACATCACAGTAATCCACATCCACACCACTCCAGTCCATCAGCTGACATCTTGAGAAGACAAAAACTGCTTTCTCCAGTGAAAAAGTCCTCTTGTTTGAAACAGGAGAGAAATCTGCGCAGCTCAAACAAAAGCAGCTCTAAACAAATATGTGGGTGCCAATAGGAGATTGACTTTTTCGATGGAGGAAGCAATATTATGGATTATGGATTGGTGTTTTGGCTGGAAGCAACAGTTTGAAATCAAAAACATCTTAACAATAGATTTATTTCTTACAAACAACAAGCTTTTCAACGTTACAGGATGTTAAGTGTGATGTGGATTACTGTGATGTTTTTATCAGCTGTTTGGACTCTGATTCTGACGGCACCCATTCACTGCAGTGCGTCCATTGCTAGTGACGTAATGACACATTTCTTCAAATATTTGATGAATGCACAAATCCATCTACTTCTTGGATGACCTGAGGGTGAGTACGTTTTCAATCAATTTTAATTTCTCGGTCAACTATTCCTTTAAAAATTGTGACAAACTACCAAAACATTATTTTTCACGTGAGTATTGTTTTTTTTCTCATCTCCAGAACTGAAATCCCTCAATCACGCTGGGCCTTAAGTTAGTAGGAGCAGATGGCACGTTTCCAGAGCTTAACTGTGTTCAGTACAGAATTACACAAGCCAGTCAGTGACGTGCTGAAACATAAAGACAGGAGATTACAGAATCCATCACTCTCCTCTAGTTCTTTTCAGTCCTATCAAACAATGTCATAGTCTCCCCTGTACAGACCTAATGTCTACTCATGTGTATTCCCTTGCCATCATATAACAATTTGACTGTCTTGCTAAACCTTAGACATAGTCAACAATTAAAATGAATTTCACCTGGAACGAGTGATATTATTTTATTACAAATGCTGTCAGTGTGTGTGACTGTTTGTTGGTTCTCTGAAATACTGAATCTTACATATAGCCCAGAATAAGCTTTTCTGGTCTGCAAAGTGTAAAAAGTGGTAAACAACACTTATTACTCTTAAAGAGCTATTTCTACCTGATTAATGCATAGAAATATGTTTTGTTGGTATAAATTAATGTACTTAGATGAACAACTTTTAAGGATATGTATATATATATATTTTGTTTTTTAATTTGGCTGAGATACAACTATTTGAAAATCTGGAATCTTTTTTTTTTTATAATTTCCATTAATTTTCCAGTCAGTTCTGTATTTACTTGTATTTATTTTTTTAAATATGAGAACTAATTTGGATATTTATTATTTAGTTCATACATTCATTTATAAAAGCCCCTGCTAGAACACATTTTTGACAATTACAGGTCACGTGTCGTTGTTTTAAATAATCAATCTATTAGTCTGTCTGGTGTCCGTGATCTACGGCGAAACTCTTCTCCATCTGCGCGTTATGTAACTAACATGACAGGTGGCAAGTCTGTGGCTCATGGGATGTTGTGCAATACACACACACCCTTGCTTTGACACAGAAAAAGATAAATTCACAGCTCCCTCTGGAGAAAGCCATGTCTCTCTAAAAGTGGGCCCTCTCTTTTTAACAACCTATTTCTAGTATAAAAATGCACCTGTCCTATCTATTACATCTAGCATATAGCTTGAGCATATATACAGTGACGAGAGCCAGAGCTGAATGTGATACCAAGCACAGAGACATTGATATCGTCAGCCTCCTACTAACTCACAGTTGCTGGAGAGTGGCCCATGTGGCAGGAAGTCCTTGTGTCTGGCCAATCTGTTTGTGCTATACTGCAATAGATCAGAACAGCCAGAAACCCGTGTTAACTAACCGCTTGCTTTTCGATCACAAATTTCTGGACCGAAATCATCTAGGAGTTTATCCATATGGCGTGGTTTCTGTAACAGTGAAATCTTTATTGTGGCTTCCAGCTTTTGTTTCCAAAGAGGATTCTGATGCTTGTTGCTCGTCTTCTGTAGTGAGGCCTATAAATGATCACCGCCGCTGAGGTATATATCAGTTTATTGCTTTGAGTTATTGTCCGGGTTGGAATTGATTTTGGAGCTCCACTGTTAGTATTATACATCTCATGGCAGCAGCTGAGAAATGTTGGTTATTTGGCACTGGTTAGTATTAGATCTTATTTCTTCTTCTTATCACATTCCTCATGTCTCTGCCACATGTGGCTCTTCTTGAATGAAAGTGTGTTGGTCTCTAGCTCTGGCTGTTTTTCGGTTTGGCAGTCAGATCTCAACCGTTTGGGTTTCAATAACCCAGTTTTCATCAGATTGTACATACTGTAACCCAGAGACAGCACATCCACAGATTGTGATGTACAATCATATACTATATATATATATACATAGCGCGGAAAAATAGCAAAATGTGTCTGAAATTGCTGGTTCCTATCAAAGAGGCTCACTGCTGTGCAACACATTTAGGTTACACTTTATTTCGATAGTCTACTTTACACATTCTGTTAACTACAAGTAACATTGCAACTACATGTCCACTAACCCTCAGAGTAGACCGTTAGGTTAGGTTTAGGGTTAGTAGAATAAGTCGACATGTACTTGCAAAGTTTCCCATAGTCAGTATGTTGTATGTTGGGGACCCATCAAAATAAAGCGTTAGGCAGAATATCTAAAGTGGATTATCAAAATAAAGTATTACCCACTTTTGTACCAGGAGTAGGGAGTTTGTACCAGTAGCTTGATCACTTTGTTCCAAAACAAGGGAATTAAAATGTTACAATCAGTGCTGGGGGTAAAGCATTACAAGTAATGTGAGTTATGTAATCAGATTACTTTTTTTTCAAGTAACTTGTAAAGTAACACATTATTTCTTCATTTACAAGAAAATGCTATTTTTCAAATAAGTGACAGCAGTTACTTTGTTTTTCCCATGTATTGCTCTCCTGCCTGCATGTGGAGTAAATACAGAGGCGTTGAGTGCTGTGTGAGCATGATGTTACTGTAGTTCTAGACTAAGGCTACGTCCACACGAAGACGGGTTTCTCCGTATCCAATCTTTTTTTTTTTGCCTCAAATTCCGTAAACACGGAGTCGTCTCAGGAAATATCTGCGTCCACACGGAATCACTGAAACCGACTGAAAACGATGTAGTACACATGCCAGACCAATATGTGGCGCTGTAATTCTGCCACAGAGATACACAAAAAAACAGAGAAGAAGACTTGGACCATGTGCGTAAACCTTCCGCGCTGAATATAAACTAACACACAAAGCAGAAGATTTTGCTTTAATAAAGTTAATGAGCTCAGTAGGTTCTGCAGCACGAACACAGGCACGTAGTCTGACATTGTTGTTGTCGCTGTTATGTGACGTAGCGGTGTCTGATTAGGGGCGAGACGTGGGCTGATGACATCATCGTTTCAGAAAATATACGGATTCGCCGTCCACACGAAAACATGAAACCGGCGTTTTCAAATTTATCCACCCTGGGACCCGGTTTCGGTTTCACTCTTCGAAAACGCCGGTTTCGTGTGGACGAAACGCCTATACGGTAAAAAATGTATGCGTATACAGAGAAACCCGTCTTCGTGTGGACGGGGCCTAAATGTCAACATGTATTTACAGAATCCCTCAAAATGAATAAAAACAGTGAACTATCAACTCAGAATATGACGCAAACCTGCAATAGTGAAGGATAAATACAGTGCTGAATAAAACAAATATCCTTAGTGTATTTAAACCCATTTTAATAACCAATGTCTTTGCTGCTGACCTTCGATGATCCAATTCAACCATACTACTAAGCAAAAATTAGTGTCCTATTTTTCATGCAATCCTGAATGGCAGCACAGCTGTGAATTTACATTTCATTCAGCCTGAGGCTTATTCATTTCACTTTTGGTGTGAAAGGTCTTTTACATTTAAAATAGAACATTTTTGTATTAAAAACAAACAGCCTAGCCCAGACAAAAAGTAACGCAAAAGAAACATAACCCTTTACTTTCCATTTAAAGTAACACAATTAGTTACTTTTTAGGGAGTAACGCACTATTGTGATGCATTACGTCTAAAAGTAACTTTCCCCAAACATTGCATATATGTATATATCTCTTTGCTTTTCAATACGATAAGTAATGTGCTCACCCACAAAATAGACACTGTTGACTTTTACATTAAATTAAAATGTTAAATAAAAGCTGCACATGCCTTTTTAAACTCGCCTTCAGTGCACCATTTGTTATACTGATGTTGTTAAATTAATGTTTATTGCATTATATAAGTTTCATGTGTGTTACCATGATGGTGTTTAGTGTTTATTTGAATGACACTGTGCACCTTCTATAGGTTAATTTTTAAAAGCTGCTTTTGACCGGCTTTGGTTCATCATCTTACTCTCATCACAACCTGCTTTTGGTGGTTATCAGTGTATTACAAAGGTACAATACAAATTTCAGTATATTAATGTTATATCAGTTAATGAAATTACGGTATTTACCTGTAAATTTAAGTTAAAACCGTAAAACCTAAACTGTTGCTACCATATTTTTACGGTAAAATTCTGGCAACCACAGTTTCCTTTTTTTTTCACAGTGTACTGTATATTTTACGATAGGCTAGCTGACATCTGTGTCAGCCTGACTCTTATTCTCATGTCCAAGCCCTGGTGACGTATTGTTAAAATTGTCCTACAAGTGTTTCTTCAGTGCTGTTGGATACTGGCTGAGAAGCAGGCATGTAATTCAAATTAGTCATGCAGTTCTTTTATAAGCCTAAAACTAGTGTTGCTGTTTAATTTTAGACTTATTACATTTAAGTTATAGAATAATGCCTCAAATTTAAGATAAAAAACATTTTTAAATGTATCCAGATTAAAGTGGATGTAGCCTCAGTCCAATCCGGCCCTGAACCTAAAATGAATTTGAGAGCATATTTTCAAGTCCACTCCAGTTCTATGCGGTAAATAAAAAAATAAAAAAAAAACATCCTCATCCATCTGTCACACTTCCTACAATTATCATTAGCCCAGAATTCATCTCACGCTTTCACGATTCAATGTTAAATTAGATTTTCATTAATTATGGAATTGTATTATGAGAGCATTAATTAGTGTAATATCCATTATCAACACTCAAATGGTACAATTTGCATAGAACATTATACTTAAAAAGCATTATCCTAGCACTGCATATTTCTGTAATAATGTGATAAGATGCACTGCAAGCCAAACATGCTTTGATGTGGACATAACTGAATATAAAATCCACTCCTCTACAGAGGCCTAAACACCAAAGAGTCTCTTTCTCTCTATTCCCATCACATCTCACCTTCCCTGACTGGGACGTTTTTATCCTATGCAGTCTCCACACATCACTCTTATGTCAAGAGCATGCAATGTTTGGGCAAAATCCTGTTTCCCCTTAACTGTACACATCTGGCAAAATGAAAAAAAGGAGAAACCCTAAACAAGAACGCAACAAGAAAGAGAGAGTGCTAGGAAGAGTAGGATGCCAGTTTCCTGCTGTAGTTATTTCATCATTAAGCACTTGAGACAGGTGAGGTTCTGGGGTCAGTGGATATTTGGATTTTATTCAGGCATCTGTGGAAGCTTCAGGGCCGTTCTTTGATGCAGAACTGGAATATCACTGCTGACAGCAAGAACAGTTGCACAGAGCCAGCACTAGTTTGCTGGTATCTCAGGACGGTCAGTCTGGTCTGTTGGCTGTTTCCTCAGCTTGGCCAGGCTTTGTTTGGAATGAAAATGCAACATCAAGACTTACTCAAGCCTGTTTTACACATACTGTGTGAAAGGGGCATTAATGATCATTTGTAGGTTGTTTTGTAAGTTTTACGTAGTTTCAGGAAACCAAACACCCCAAATCTCAAATGACCTGCAAAATGCCCACCAATATCTGTGTTTACTGATAAGAGCACAGACAAGCTGCAGTCACACGGTCATTGATGCATTTCCTAAAAAGCACTATTAACAAACTAAGAGTGCAAGTTTTCTGAAAAACACAGTTCCAACGAACATTCACGAACAGTCTCACAAACTTGTGTGGTTGGAACTACAGCTCTTGACCTAGTTTCTTGTTAGTATGGCATGTGGACTTTAATAGATCATGCTCCTGAGCAATATCTTTTAGATATTCAGTTGAATAAAAGTGTCATTTCTAAAGAGAGTTCATGTTTGTATGTGCTCTACAATCTTAGAGTATGACTTAAGAGGGAAACTGCGATTAAATCAAGGCAGCGGTGATTCTATTCACACTGTGTAAAAATTACAGTATTTTCTATAACATTATTTACTATATGCTGCTTATTACAAATAGTGGAAAATATCTGCAGCTCAGTATTGTAGTACATTGTAAAACAGTATGCAATAATTGGGGAAGTCGTGGCCTAATGGTTAGAGAGTCGTAATCCAAAGGTTGCGGGTTCGAGTCTCGGGCCGGCAGGGATTGTAGGTGGGGGGAGTGAATGTCCAGCGCTCTCTCCACCCTCAATACCATGACTGAGGTGTCCTTGAGCAAGGCACCGAACCCCCAACTGCTCCCCGGGCGCCGCAGCATAAATGCCCACTGCTCCGGGTGTGTGTTCACGGTGTGTGTGTGTGTTCACTGCTCCGGGTGTGTGTTCACGGTGTGTGTGTGTTCACTGCTGTGTGTGTGTGTGTGTGTTCACTGCTGTGTGTGTGTGTGTGTGTTCACTGCTGTGTGTGTGTGTGTTCACTGCTGTGTGTGTGTGTGTGTGTGTGTTCACTGCTGTGTGTGTGTGTGTTCACTGCTGTGTGTGTGTGTTCACTGCTGTGTGTGTGTGTGTGTGTGTGTGTGTGTGTTCACTGCTGTGTGTGTGCACGTTGGATGGGTTAAATGCAGAGCACGAATTCCGAGTATGGGTCACCAGTCCATTTTTGATACCAATAAAGTCCATATTTTGGTACCAATAAAGTCCAACTTCCACATTATCACTCTATATAGTCTTATAATATTCTCATAGGGCTGTATAACGGTGGAAAGTCACTAGCTCAGTCTCATAAAGAGTGTGCTATAGGCTACCTGCTTCCCAACGGCTCGATCCATTCCTAGCCCTGCACTGCACATATTAACTGAAACCCAGTTTAGCTTTGTAGAGACCTTCACGGATTGAGAGCCGCGACTAGAATACACTTTGAATAAAAGCATCTGTTGAATGACTGCTTACTATAATAAACCTGAAATCGCACATGAATGTGCTCTAGTCTCCTGGGAAAACCTAAGAAACAGTGTTCGGTGGTTTTACCTCAGTCCAGGCATGCTGCATGAGTCCTGAATAATTAACTGTGAGTCATTATAGAGCTTCTAATGCCTGCAATAATCTGTATATCCGCTCTTAGATCGATGGCTAATGACCATGACAGAGTTGCATCTAGGTAGTGAGGATGCAAAGTGACACTATAAATACACGCAGCTGTCATTATGCTTAAAGGGGAAATGTGTAATTTACTGTGGCACAAGAAACGGCATCACACTGAGCCATTCATTCTAATCACTGCATTCAGAGATACAATGAGGAAGGGTTTGTTAATAAAGTGTGTCCTCACAGGTGTGGTTCTGCCCCCTTAGTTACTATTGTTACTTAGTTACTGTCCCTGTAAAGCTTTCCCAACGGCAAGAGCAATTTGGTATCAGCAAATCTGCAGAAGAGTAATCAGGTTGAGTGAATTAACTCAGGAATTACTGCATAATATCAAGATTATCCTTGCTTTTATATGTAATTATATATTTAATTATAAAATAAAATATAAAAGCAAAATAAAGTACAATTAAATTAAATCCAGAACAGTAACAATATTTTTTATCATTATTTATTATGATAAATTACTGTCCTTGTTTATTATTATTATTATTTGAATAAAATAAACAGAAAAAATCCATTACACTAATAACAACAACAACAACAACAACAATAATAATAATAATTATTATTATTATCATTATTATTATTTATTATTATTATTGTTGTATTTTTTTATTATTATAATTTAATTTTCCATAAAACAAACATGTATCGGCATATGTATTGTCATAATCAAAATTGATATATGGTGTAATATTTATTCTTGTATTATTTGAATAAACTAAACGAAAAAAATAAAAATCCATTACACTAACAACAACAACAACAATAATAATAACAATAATAATAATAATAATAATAATAATAATAATTATTATTATTATTATTATTATTATTATTTATTATTATTATTATTATTATAGTTGTTGTTGTTTTGTTTTTATTATTATTATTTAATTTTCCATAAAACAAACATTTATCGGCATATGTATTGTCATAATCAAAATTGATATATGTTTTAATATTTATTCTTGTATTATTTGAATAAACTAAACGGAAAAAAAAAATTATATTACACTAACAACAACAATAATAATAATAATGATAATAATAATAATAATACGTATTATTATTATTATTATTATTATTATTATTATTATTATTATTATAGTTGTTGTTGTTTTGTTTTTATTATTATTATTTAATTTTCTATAAAACAAACATCGGCATATGTATTGTTAAAATCAAAATTGATATATGTAATATTTATTCTTGTATCGTCCACTGCTGAATGGCTGCATGAGACTGGAACAAGGCGATGTTCTGGATAGATTTTGGTTCTCTAAGCTAAACTGCTGCAGAAGATTGATGCAAAAATAGTCTAGATCTGCTGAATGAGATGGGAGTGCTGTGAATAATCTGTGCTCAAACACACAGACTGCTAGTTACTAAGTAACAATGCAGTCTTTTACTCATTGCAATCTCTCAGTTCAATCTCCGTAGCATGCTGTAATAATGAGATTTTATAGAGATATTTCCTCAAGTGCTTTTATTTACACTGACCGCGTCCTGAGAAGTGTAATCATATCTGTTTGTGTTACTGTATCTCATATCTTCAATACAAGGAACTAATGCACTTTATAAAAACAAAGTGTACCATGTGTCTCTATATCACAACAGTGCACCAAAGTTGCTGTCCTTTTCATCCCATAGCGAGCTACTAAAACCTGCAAAATTGTCTCTTTCTGTTCCATTTCACTGTAATCAAATCATCAATTCAGTCAGAATCACCCTGAGAGCAGCGATTTTCAGCACAGTGTGATTTAATAGGCAGATGACCACTTAGTGTGTGTGGCGACCCCATTAAACAAGATGAAGGAAGATCAATGGAAAGTGTTTTCCCATAACCCCGAGTCAAGATCTACCAGTAACATGGTTTTTCTATGGTTCATGTTACTGATGACCAAAACTGCAGAAATAAGAACAAGAGCGAGCCGATATCCAAAAATAAATCCAGTGAAGTTGCATTAGAGCTTGCTGTTGTTGAACTTCAAAGATGAGTAGCTTTATATAAAACTAGAGACATATCAGAAAAATATCTTCCTGATCAAAAAAAATAAAAAAATCTTTAATAGAATTTCTATCCTTTTAGATTTAAATAAGGGATCAAGCAAAAACAATAAAATGTGCTAAAACAATTAGAATATATATATATATATATACAATAAAAAAATGGTAACACTTTACAATAAGGTATAATTTGTTAACATTTGTTACTGTATTAACAAACATGAATGAACAATGAGATTAACAAATGCTGTAGAAGTATTGTTCATTCTTAGTGCGTTAACTAATGTAGTTAACTAATGCACCTCATTGTAAAGTGTTACAAAGAAAATAAAAAAATTAAAATATATTTATTTTAATTAACATTCATTTATTTTATTTTTTTTAACATTTGAATTCAATAAAGATATATTTAAATGTGTTATTAAAGCCCTGAAAATAAATCCAGTGAAGTAACATTAGATTGTGTTGTTGTTGAACTTCACAGATGCATAGCTTTAATATAAAATAGAATAGAATGCTAATAGAATTTCTATTAGCAGAATTTCTGTGCTTACAGATTTAAATATAGGATCAAAGACAATAAAATGTACTAAAATAAAACAATCATGTATAATGAATAGTTATTAAAATAAATAAATAAAATAAATTCAAATTCCAGTTAGTCCAGTATGTACCGGATTATGGTG
Organism: Barbus barbus; assembly: GCF_936440315.1. Lineage (NCBI taxonomy): Eukaryota > Metazoa > Chordata > Actinopteri > Cypriniformes > Cyprinidae > Barbus > Barbus barbus. The sequence goes on along the minus strand of NC_136728.1, from coordinate 2,261,933 downwards.
CATGCTAAGGTAAGGTTTTCTTAAAAGGGAATTAAATAAACATATATTTAAATGTTTTTTTGAAAGCCTTGAAAACTTCTCCTATGCTATAATCATTCCAATCCGTGAGATCTAAACGCGAATAAGCAAAGCAGTTGTGCGACTCGTGATCTATTCATTAGAGCGATATTATATCCAGTAGCATCCAGCAGCAAACCAATATGCGCCAAACACTTGATCGTGAAGTTGAGCATATCATGACAGCATCTCCAAACATGAGCTACAGCTGCCCAGAGCCGCACTTTCCCCCAAAGCACGTTCTCACACGCAAACCCCCGCAAAAACAGCTCTCTCACTGACCCTTCTGCTGCTTGAAGGACTGTATGGATCCAGAGTGATGCACCATGGTGGTTCCCGACAGAGATCCTCGCGTGCAGAAGATGAAAGCAGGATACATGGGAAAGTATGGAGCGATCGCGTAGGTGTCTCTCCGCTGCGCAACCCAACACCTGTCTACCCTCGCGCTCCACCATCCGGGGCTGTTGTCATGGTTACGTACTGTAAGAGGACGGATGGACACCCTTCAGTGGCTCGATGAATGACCCGCGTTCTGGGGGTGTTCACACAGAGCGTGCTGTCGCGTTCCGTCTGCGCTATTTTTAATTGTTAGATGCGTCAGACGGACATCTTTGACTGTTACGTCGCGTCCTGCGTTTATTCCAAAAGCGTTGCGTTTTAAGACGCGGTGTAAAATTATATAAATATATATATATATATATATATATAAAGAAGAAATATAACCGATAGGTGCGTGATGAAACTCAGGGAATCGTGTCAAAGCCAGTTCCTGCAGGAAATAATGCACCAATAATAAGTTTATGTATCATTTCCTACTCTCGCTCCATTTTATCAAAGTATTTCGTCCATCAGTTTAAACTATATTGTTAACAATTGTCTCTACTACCTCACAGCAATTTTGCATGGTATGGTAAATTATTTTAGCCTATTTCAAAATAAAGCAGTGAAATCTTTCTAAAAGTGTAAGGGAGCGTCCATAATTAATGCGTTCTCAAATAAGATAAGAACCCAGGTCAGGTTATGAAAACGTTGTGGGAACATTGTTTTGATATGGTTCTAAAAAGTCCAGTTTTCTTGTCGTGATTAGAACGTTAAAGGTTCCAAAAATATCTCTAACGTTCTAACTTTTGGGGTCAAGAGCACAATTAAAGCAAACATTGACCAATAAAATGGTGACATAAAAATTGTGATTTTCATCTTTGGTGATTCTGCTCGTTAACATCAAATGTCTTCACAATCATCACTCCAATTAATCACTTAATTATCTCATTAACTTTAAATCTGCTTCAGTGTTAATTTAACACTCTTATTTGAACACTTTCACACTCTTGAGTGTGGTCTCACATGCACTCCCAGGAGAGTTAATTTCATTCTGGATTGTTTGCTGTGTAGAACATTCATTGAGTACAAACAACATCATAAGGACGTTCCGAGAATGTTCTAAGAACATCTTTCAATGCTATGACAATATTGTCATAGAATAAGGTCCTGTCATGCCATAATAAATAAACCTTAACCCAATAGATAGAGCTGCTGTATATGTTGTTAGAATGGCAGGCCAGTAATGCACAAAACAATGAAATCCGTGACAACACAACGCATAGGACTAATTCTGTTATGTTGTGCTAATTTTGTTGTGTTCCGACTTTTTTCCATTGTGTTGCAGCTTTTTTATATCGTGTTGTGCTAATTTCCTTGTGTTGTGACTTGTTTCCATTGTTTTGCAGCTTGTTTCCATTGTTTTGCAGCTTGTTTCTGTTGTTTTGCAGCTTGTTTCCATTGTTTTACATTTACATTTATTCATTTAGCTGACGCTTTTATCCAAAGCGACTTACAATTGCTATATATGTCAGAGGTCGCACGCCTCTGGAGCAACTAGGGGTTAAGTGTCTTGCTCAGGGACACATTGGTGTCTCACAGTGGATTCGAATCCGGGTCTCTCACACCAAAGGCATGTGACTTATCCACTGCGCCATCACCACCCCAGCAGCTTGTTTCCGTTGTTTTGCGGCTTGTTTTCATTGTGTTGTGACTTGTTTCCGTTGTTTTGCAGCTTGTTTCCATTGTGTTGTGACTTGTTTCCATTGTTTTGCAGCTTGTTTTCATTGTGTTGTGACTTGTTTCCATTGTTTTGCAGCTTGTTTTCATTGTGTTGTGACTTGTTTCCATTGTTTTGCAGCTTGTTTCCGTTGTTTTGCAGCTTGTTTTCATTGTGTTGTGACTTGTTTCCGTTGTTTGCAGCTTATTTTCATTGTGTTGTGACTTGTTTCCGTTGTTTGCAGCTTGTTTTCATTGTGTTGTGACTTGTTTCCGTTGTTTTGCGGCTTGTTTTCATTGTGTTGTGACTTGTTTCCATTGTTTGCAGCTTATTTTCATTGTGTTGTGACTTGTTTCCGTTGTTTGCAGCTTGTTTTCATTGTGTTGTGACTTGTTTCCATTGTTTTGCAGCTTGTTTTCATTGTGTTGTGACTTGTTTCCGTTGTTTGCAGCTTATTTTCATTGTGTTGTGACTTGTTTCCGTTGTTTTGCGGCTTGTTTTCATTGTGTTGTGACTTGTTTCCATTGTTTTGCAGCTTGTTTTCATTGTGTTGTGACTTGTTTCCGTTGTTTGCAGCTTATTTTCATTGTGTTGTGACTTGTTTCCGTTGTTTTGCGGCTTGTTTTCATTGTGTTGTGACTTGTTTCCGTTGTTTTGCGGCTTGTTTTCATTGTGTTGTGACTTGTTTCCGTTGTTTTGCGGCTTGTTTTCATTGTGTTGTGACTTGTTTCCGTTGTTTGCAGCTTATTTTCATTGTGTTGTGACTTGTTTCCGTTGTTTGCAGCTTATTTTCATTGTGTTGTGACTTGTTTCCATTGTTTTGCAGCTTATTTTCATTGTGTTGTGACTTGTTTCCGTTGTTTGCAGCTTATTTTCATTGTGTTGTGACTTGTTTCCGTTGTTTTGCGGCTTGTTTTCATTGTGTTGTGACTTGTTTCCATTGTTTTGCAGCTTGTTTTCATTGTGCTGTGACTTGTTTCCGTTGTTTGCAGCTTATTTTCATTGTGTTGTGACTTGTTTCCGTTGTTTTGCGGCTTGTTTTCATTGTGTTGTGACTTGTTTCCGGTGTTTTGCAGCTTGTTTTCATTGTGTTGTGACTTGTTTCCGTTGTTTTGCGGCTTGTTTTCATTGTGTTGTGACTTGTTTCCATTGTTTTGCAGCTTGTTTTCATTGTGTTGTGACTTGTTTCCGTTGTTTTGCGGCTTGTTTTCATTGTGTTGTGACTTGTTTCCATTGTTTTGCAGCTTGTTTTCATTGTGTTGTGACTTGTTTCCGGTGTTTTGCAGCTTGTTTTCATTGTGTTGTGACTTGTTTCCGTTGTTTTGCAGCTTGTTTTCATTGTGTTGTGACTTGTTTCCGTTGTTTTGCAGCTTGTTTTCATTGTGTTGTGACTTGTTTCCGGTGTTTTGCAGCTTGTTTTCATTGTGTTGTGACTTGTTTCCGTTGTTTTGCGGCTTGTTTTCATTGTGTTGTGACTTGTTTCCGTTGTTTTGCGGCTTGTTTTCATTGTGTTGTGACTTGTTTCCATTGTTTAGCAACGTTTCCAATTGTGTTGTGGCTTGTTTCTGTTGTGTTGCAGCTTGTTTCCATTGTTTCTGTTGTGTTGTGCACTACTGGGCCACCGTAGGTTAGTGATGTTCGCTACACCGCTAGTTTTCACTGCAAAAAAGAAAAATTAAAACAGGGTTAAACTGATTAGAGGAGGTAACAATTTGTTTCAGCAACTCTCTTGTAGGCTCTTTCTCAACAATTTTAAATTTTGACGAATTGTCAGCTAATTTAAATAACTGTCTCTAATCCCATTTAGCCACTTGTTAGCGAATGCCTTTTTCAGGATAAGTAAAAGCTTCAATCTCAAGCCGGTATTAATTATGTATTTTATGTCCTAGAATAATATTTAATAATATGTTGAGATTGTTTTAACAACAGACCTTTTTCAGATATTTAACCAGAATGATGAAACCTGAAGTGCTTAAACTCTTTTCGAGGTTTTAGCCTACAAAAATACATATACTCTGCAGCACTCGATTAGTTATGTTAGCTACCTTAGTCCTGTTGTTTCCTGTGTGCTTTAAAGGCTATTAGGATTGCAGTTGTTAGACACTAATGATTTTAACTTCCTGCACTCATTTTAGCATCAGCAAAGCAATGTTTCAGCACTGGTCAGTCCAGATGGCCAAATAACAGCTGGTCTCATTAAAAGTCATCCATTCATGCAAGTATCATCCATTCATTTGAAGTATCATGGTGTCGTGTGATTCTGAGTCCAGTCAGCCTAGCTGACATGTTATTTCAGATCCAAGTTTGGGTTTAGCAGTGACTGCATATGATCCACCAGACAGTGATGGGCAAACCTTTGAGACGTTGTTTTTACATGTCATGGCTGGACAGGTGAAATTCAATGCAGCCTATCCCGTCCTGACTGAAATGTCACATATCCTATACAGGTTTCCACAGTGAAAATGAGTTTGACTGCACTGGGAAAAAGTGTAAGAAATCAATATCCATTCAGGTTAGTGCTGACACCTCAACCATGAGTGACAAATGACAGAGACATCTGCTGAGACCAGCAAAAAAAATCAATCATACAATATATCAGACCCACACACGTGAAAACATTTCAACTGCGGTAGCATTAATATAAATGATATCTGCGCTGCACTGATGCATACTGACACATGTTAATTAGTTAAGTCAAGCATCACTATTACTATTGCTCATATTTAGGGTTGGTGATTTTAACAACCCCTAATGCTAAGTATGAAACTTCAGCACGACTTGTCCAATAACATTTGTGCTAGAGTGCAATTAAAATAATAATAATAATAATTCATTGGTCATGCCAATCACATTGCTGATCGCCTAACTAACACTGAAATAAATACTAACCCACAATCATTACCTATCCCTTCACTTTCAGAACAGCGTTGTTAGCTCATCACTTCATTACTGTGAACTCTGAGCTAAATCTAAGAAACATATCTTGACAGGTGATTGCGTGATTAAGTTGACAAATTAAATTGCGAGGTTTCAAATGGTTTGGAAAGAGCACATCCGTATAGCTGGCAATTGCATAGCAATACACTAAGTAATGTCACATTAATGAAATTTCTGCAAAATTTGGTGGGAAAAAAAGTCCACATTGTCTACATGAAGCACAACTCACACAGAAGTCACTTAGAACTGAGTAACTGTTGGACAGCATCATGAATTCGAATGACCAACTTAAATCGGTTGTGAAATCTGCATGGAAAAAATCGTTCTTCCTCACATGAAATTCCCAAAGCTGTGGCTTCCAGAAAAAATGTGACCACAGCTTAACAAACATGTTAGCATAGCATCCCATAGCAAACACTTTGAATGGGGAAGCATTAGTAACAGCCTCTTCAGAAAATGTAAAGACCTAGTTTATGTACTTAACAGACTTTTTCTTGCCAAGTAAGTGGTAATTACCAGAGCAGGTTGCCATGAATTAGTGATAGGAATTCCGGTTCCTTTTAGAGAGCTCAGCTCAGCAATAAGAACGGGCTCTTCCCAAATAGCTCTTTATTTAGCACCACTTCCAGCTATCATTTAAATTATTCAAAGTAATTATACTACACCTTTCCAAAATTCCACAATTGTGGTATTAAATAAAAAATTATAGAACTATTACGGAACGTTACAGTGAAATATTGGAACATAAGCCATTCCAAACTAAACATACTCAAAATGGAATATGGTGTGCTATATTAATACAACTGACAGAGTCAAATATTTCATGAACTAAATATCACTACGACAAAAACAAGAATTTAGGTGTGTCCTCAAGACCTAAAGGAAACAGCACAAAATCAATGCCAGAATGCAACAGCGTGATAAATGCAGCAACTTTAAGTGCTTGTTTACTATGGAGTCTTTACTAGAACCAGGAAGTATGACCACATTAGTCCGGTTCTGTCAACACTGCATTGGCTCCCTATAACATCGTATAGATTTTAAAATCTTGTTAATTACTTATAAAGCCCTGAATGGCTTAGCTCCTCAGTACTTGAGCGAGCTCTTATCACATTATAGTCCTCCACGTCCGCTGCGTTCTCAAAACTCTGGCCGTTTGATAATCGAAATTTGAAAATCGACTGCGGACGGCAGATCCTTTTCCTATTTAGCACCCAAACTCTGGAACAATCTACCTAACACTGTTCGGGAGGCAGACACACTCTGTCACTTTAAATCTAGATTAAAGACACATTTCTTTAACCTGGTTTACACATAACACACTAATACACTTCTATTATTCAAATCCGTTAAAGGATTGTTTAATTAGATCAACTGGAACCAGGAACACTCCTCATAACACACAATGTACTCGTTACATTGTAAGAAGAATGGCATCAACGCTAATATTAGTCTGTTTCTTTCTCATTCCGAGATCACCGTAGCCACCTGATCCAGTCCGTATCCAGATCAGATGGTGGATCAGCACCTAGAGATGACCTCTACAGCCCTGAATGTCAGCGGAGACCAGGACACCTAGATGAGTCCCAGAGACAGATCCCCAGTGAAGACCTTGTCACCTAGACAGTCATCGGGACAAGACCTCGGGAACCAGATGAGTCCTTTACACAATCTGACTTTTAAGTTGGGGAAACTTAATTTCCAGCGATATCGTTGACTTGATTGCACAATTACTATTTAAACTGAACTGATATGGACAATAACATCAATATGAATTCAATAATGAAATGCCTTTAACTGAAAATTGAGTGTTTAATCTTGCCATTTTACATTATTGACACACTATTTTCCTATTTTGATATTGGAAAGTTGCTTTGACACGATCTGTATTGTTAAAAGTGCTATATAAATAAAGGTGACTTGACTTGACTCGGAGTTAAGTTTGTGCCAAAAGAATGTTGACTGCTTTATACAATACATTTGTATACTGTACATAATGAGTTCTCTAGGACTTTGAGATGCATTTATCGTTGTGTTCTATACGCCATAAGTAGCTCTGTCCCTTTTCAGCACTGCACTGATTGTCTTCTGTCTGCCGGTTTGTATTTCATGAAGGTAAAATATTTATGAAGGAATTTATGAATGAACTGCTCATTTTAAAATCTTCCCGTTCTACTGACATTTGTTACGACATCTGCTTCTAACATTACAATGCACATGATAACTTTCATGAACTCTACAATAAGTAAATACACTTCACCAGCTAATAGACTCTTCTCAGGGAGCTTGACTGACAGTCGATCTGACCAATCATAACGCTGAATCTGCCATTTTGACCGACAAACAAACCAGAAAGGAGAGTAGATTAACTTCAGTGGATTTACACTTGAAAAATTGTGTGTATTGACGTCTTTCTGTGGTTGAAATAAAATAACTTCTTATGTTCATTCATGTTTATTTCATGATTGACCCTTGGTTCACATGCTGCTTGAGATGCTACAGTGATCTGTCATGATACAGTAAAGATCCACAAAACTGTATTTCTTAAAAAATGACAATTTGAAAGTTAAGTCCTTGTTTCATACCAGAAGTAACCTGCTCTGTATTGTCTGTCGGCGTGTTTCCTCTTGGCTGCGTGATGTATTTTTCACTGCGTGAGAACATGATGTGTGGTGTGAGAGCGGTATGGCTTGCCAGACATAGCAACAGTAACTAAGGGTGGCGGGCCTTGTGAAGGGTCAATTACACTTCAACAGCAACGTCATATAAATATACAGAGGTACTGCAAGATGGCTACGCACTCGTTTCTCTGATGCATAAGGTCTATAAACTTGAATGAATCCGTAGTTCTTAGGTTTCATCTTACGTTTCAACGAAGATAGTGAGAAAAATCTAAATGTTCTGTTGTTTATCAAGATATCTAAAATGCGTTGCAGAATGATCATTGAGAGCAGGAACTTATAAAGCATCAAACTGAGCTGAATAACACAAGCAACAACACAATGTTTGGCATAAATGGTACCCCATAGTTTATGTGCTGAAGGCACCTAAGCCTCTTTAAATAATTATTCATGACACTCTAAATCTGAAAGCGCTATTGTGGAATATACTGGACTCAAAATGAGCCCTTTTGCACTTGGTAGCTTCAAAAGAGGAGTTTTCCCCTTTTTATTGCTTCCTAGACAACTGCAATTAATTACAATAAATTAAACAATGAGCATCTCTTCTCATCCTGGATTACTCATCTCTCTTCTGCCCTTTTTGATGTTCATTTTCTTTAGGACCTGATGCTGGGGTGGTCTGATTTATAATGGAGCTGGGCATGTGCAGAGGGTTGTGTCACGCTCGTCCACACACTTATGTCAGAGGTGTGATAAACAACACGTAAACAGATGCATCCCAGAACATGACTGTTGGAAAGCCAGAATATGATGGTTTCCATGTATTACTGAGCTTCTTTAGCCTCATTTTCATCCCCCATCCTGTTTGTGTTTTCTTTTCAATCGCATGTACCATCTGCCTTCCCTGCAAACAGCAGGCAACCTCCACTACCTACTGTCCCCACACAGTCTCTGTAGTGTCCTGCCGGAGCACATGTTTGTCCTCTCAACAACACACCGAATGCAACCCCCCTGCACATTCATAGTGTGATATGTCACCATAATGGAGGTGTTTTTGCTGATTAGCACTGGTCTTCTTTTGATATCCAGGTCAAATGGCTTTGCTGCAGTGTGCCGCATGTCATTTCCTGAGATCTGATGCTGCCCCCTACTGGAGAAATAAACGAATTAATGTGCTGGAGGGGACTGCACACTACTGTCATTCTGTACCAGCAGTCATTTGGCTAGCCAGTCAAAGTGTCTGATTATATTAGTTTATTATATCACAGCATGCATGAGATGTCATACACAGCTTGACAGAAGTAAGATATTTAAATGAAGATTTATATTAGAATTATATTATGCGTATTAGAATGAAGAAATGTTTAATTTTCAAAAAAAAAAAATATATATATATATATATATAATAATAATAATAATTGTATTATTATTATTATTATTACATAAATAAATAACAATACAATAATACAAATAAAATGATTAAAACTATTCTCATTATTTGAAATAAAATAAATGTGACCTGAAATTAAATATATATATATATATATATATATAAAATTGTATTTAACATTTAGTTCACTTATATATTTTAGAGCTTAATAATATAGATGATAATAATAAATCAGAGCTTATATGCATGTGTGTAATATTATTTTTTTGAGAATATTCTATAAAAAAAGTTCAAAAGAACAAGAATAAAGGAATAAATAGTTTCAAATGTACATCTCTGAGAATAAAAAAATAAAAAAATAAATGATTTTAAATAACTGAAAGTGGCAAATGATTTTCCAAAGCAACAAGATTCCAACAAACTTCATTGATCTTAAAGCTTCTGGGCGATTTCTGTGAAGAATCAACTTATAGCATCACAGTCTCTTTCACTGATTAAATATTTATCAGAGGGTAAATCAATGAAGCAAGAAGAAAACAACAGACAGAGAGCATGTTCTTATTAGAGTTCATTTTGAGCTGATCACTTCATCAATTCAGACTGAATGAATGTGAGCAGGATATTTCAGTCAGTTAGTGCTAATGATTTCACTCGTTTATAGACACATTCTCTCATTTGGCAGTTAATCATTTCATCTTTCACCACAACAACACAAACCTGTGGAACTAACACTCAAGTCAACCTTATAATGAAGGCAGATTTGAACTGAAAGTTTAAGACAGGGGTATTTTCTCCTTCTGTTTTTTGAATTGTCATTGGTTTCATAATTGCTGCACTGTGTAAATCTTGCTGAAAAGCTATTAAATACAGTTTAATATACTCTCCAAAACTCCCTGGGGTGTATTTATTTTATTTCCCCCCAGAAGACTAAATGACAATAAATCCCACCACAGCAAATAACCCTTCACCGATTCACCATCACACAACATTTGAACAGGAATTGGACTCATAACTGATTTAACGGCTAGCCATGCGTTAGAGAATTTTAATGCATGACGTGGAGGCAAAGAACCACCAGAAGCAAAGACCATGTTTATTTGAATGAATTATAGCATGTATTTCAATGAATTATCAAGCAATCATTTGAGAAAGAGAGGGAGAGAGAGAGTGTATCTGCTTGCTGTGTCTGCGCGTCTCTCTATGTACAGACAATTAATTAATAAACAGCGATTTTACCTCCTCGTTGCTGAGGAATATAATGTAGCGATCTAGTATCTTGGCTATTCATTCATTCATTTATACTGAAGTGCATCATTCAGGTCTGAGAGACTAGAACTATATATAACCGGCAAGATTAAATACTAAAGTGGAAGTGTGTTTATCTCCCCATTGTGACCACAAGGCCTGTATTCGTTTCCTATATTTTAGTCACATTATCAACAGGATTCACATTTATGCATTTCCGAAAACAAATCTCCACACACTCCATGAACAGATAAATACAAACAGCATTTTCTTCAGCCAAGACATAACAGAAGCATGTTAACATGAAGATCACATTATTTCCTCTATATTAATGACAGCCTGCGGTCTGAGACGTCAAATTTGAACAGAAACAGTGGACATGAACATGCCTGTCGGAGAGGCTGCGAGTGGACAGCATGTTACAGACCATCATTCCCAGAATCCAGAGCTCATCCATCAGCACTCTCTGCCTGTCTTGTGTCTCAGTTGATGAGTTTTTCATCTGGATTCACTGCTGTTGGGAATAGATGTGCTTTGACCCTTACTGCTGTTCTTGACCCTCCAAATCAAACTATTTACCTCTTCTTTCTTTCTTATCCTTAATATTATCTATACCCAGTGAAACTTAATCTTACAGTACATTCATAACTTATTAATTAATATCTGATTAATATCGTCTAAACATTTTTTTGCATGTTATCATGCTATCAGCACATTAATATTACTTTAATTGTGACAGAATGTAAACTACTGTATATTAATGCACAGCTCTCTATATCTCTCTCTCTCAGCTACTTGATTGGTTATATCATTGCATATTACCATCCATGTCTAATTTGCTAAATGCAAATATAATGCATTTTGATAAGCAATAACGTCGTGATTTTCTGTAAAGCTGCAACAATGTAGTATATTGCACTACAAATAAAATTGTCTTGACAATTCCCCCCATTTTAATGGTTAAAAACTGGAAAGGTACTTTGAAATTTCAAATTATACATGAACAACAGCACACTTAGTGTGTTGCAAGAGACAAATAATATAAAAACATATATTATTAATATATATTTTTTTATTATTTTATACATGATATATAATATGAGGAGTATAATATGATAATTACTGGTATCAACTGAATAGTTTCGTTTTAACATCAGCTCACATCAGTAGACTGTGAGACTCATGATGCTTGTGCATCCTCCACATTTGCATGATGGATAGTCTCGGACTTCCTGTCATATTGATTATTTAGTGTAACAAATAACTCTCTTAAATGCTCCTGAGTCTGAACCTCTTTAGATAAACACACTTCCACATCACCATTTAAAAAGACAGTGTGCCACTTCTGTCTGGTATGATACAGAAGAAATTTACGAAAATGTGAATTGTGCGATATAAAACTCCCCTTAAACTAATCAGAAAACGAAAATAAATTATATTTGTGTTAATTATGAAATTACTGCATAAAGAAAATTATTTTTAACTATAATGTATGCACTTTTCAAGACTATGAACTATGAGTTTGATAATACGAAATTATCAAAATCTAATCAATAACTGAAAGACAAATAATTAACTGATACAAATACTGAATCAATTAGTTGCAACCCTAAAACAGCCGTACAAAATTATGCAAATAATACAATAATATATGAAAACATATGCTCCTATATAATACAATCACAAGCACAATATATCTGTTAAAATTCAGTATAATTAAAGATGACCACATGCTAATTACCAGATTCCTGTGATGATGAAGGTCCTGGCCATTTCCCCAGCTCAAAGCTTTCTGCCTCACTGCAAGCATCCAGGCGCTCTGACAGGATTGGCTGAAACTGCATTGCTATTGCAAACAATTGTCAAGTCCCTTACCACTGATGTTTGTCCATTGTGACGTCTTGAACTAGTGGAATAAAGTTATATTCAGCAGAAACGCTGGCAGCTGTTCTGAGCCCACAGTGATGTATATTTGTGCTCAGCAACCACAGATGGGGTGGAGTTTTACATACTGCACATTTGCAAGAACATTTACAAGCACAGATAATGTAACGGTATTCCGGTTCTGATGCTGCTAACAACAGTCTTCCATCAATAATGTATTAGTCCTGTGTTATACTTTACTGTGCCATAAGTGCTGTATTTTGAGTGCACACCTGGCTTACCGGTGCAGTGATTATGACCCTAACACACTAGGTTCTACTGACAGATTCATAGAATAGAAGGTGAACAAACAGAAACATTGTTAATGGCCAGTCAATGCGAATTCCAAGTGTGTTTTCATGTGTCTTCACTGAGGAGAGGATTGAGTTTGGCCACACCGCCATAAAGCCCAGATCGGTGGAGTGTTGCAGTGATGTTTGTCCTTCTGTAGGTTTCTCCCATCTGCATACGATCAGGGAGATCAACGAGTGACCATCAGGTTCTTGGTCTAACCAAAGCCCTTCTCTATCAATTGCTCAGTTTGTCCAGGAGGCCAGCTCTAAGAAGAATGCTGGTTGTTTCAAACTTCTTCCATTAAAGGTAACAGAGACTACATGCTTCTGTAAACCTTCAATGTAGCAGAATTTCTTTTTTTTTTTCTGAACTCTTCCCCATATTTGTGGCTTGACACAATGTTGTCTCTGAGCTCCACAGGCAGTTGTTTTGACCTCAGGGCTTGGTTTTTGCTCTGATATGCATTTTCAGCTGTGTGTGTGTCCCTGTCCAAATCATACCCATTCAATTGAATTTGCCACAGGTTAACTCAAAGTGTAGTAATATCTACAAGCAATATGAATGCTCCTGAGCTAAATTTCAACTGTCCCAGATAAGGGTATGAATACTTATGCAATGAAATCTTTTAAGATTTTTATATTTGAATACATTTGTAAAGATGTTATAAAACCCTATTTTTTTGTTGTTGTTTTTTTTTGCCTTGCCATGTTGTATGGAGTGTAGAATTTTTTATTTTTTTTTAAATCAGTTTAACATAAGGTAGCTGTCACGCTGTTCTCGGAGCAAGGAGCGAGGAGACACGGAGATATTCCAACAAGGTTTATTGAAATCCAGCACACGGAACATAGAGCTAGGGAAATGACGAACAATACAGGACATGGGAGACACAGGGCTTAAGAACACAGGGAAATCAACGAGGAAGAACAGAAACGCTCGGACGCTGGGGCGCTCGGACAGCGCAGACACTAGAGGGTGCTCTGGAGGAATGGGCTTTGTGGGGCGCTCGGGAGGAGCAGTCTCTGTGGGGCGCTCGGGAGGAGTGGTCTCTGTGGGGCGCTCGGGAGACACGGACTCGCTCTGGAGGAATGGGCTTTGTGGGGCGCTCGGGAGGAGCGGTCTCTGTGGGGCGCTCGGGAGGAGTGGTCTCTGTGGGGCGCTCGGGAGACACGGACTCTTGGGGGCGCTCTTGAAGCGCGAAGCTGGACGGGACCAGCGGAGATGCAGGAGAGCTGGATGGGACCAGCGGAGGGAGACGTAGGAGAGTACTTGCGAGGAGCAGGCACTGGAGGGCACCAGCGAGGAGCAGGCACTGGAGGGCACCAGCTAGGAGCAGGCACTGGAGGGCGCTGTCGAGGCGCAGGCACCGGAGGACACTTGTCCATCTCTGACGGGCTTGCCACATTCTTGTATGGCGGGCTTGCCATATCTTCTGCCGATAAGCTCGTGGGAGCCATGGACGGCGGTGGGCTCGGAAGAGCCGCGGACGAGGACGGGTTGGCTCCGGCTCGGAGGACGGGTTGGCTCCGGAGGTCGATGGGGCAGTGGAAACAGGCCCCGAGCCGGAACAGATGGAGGATGGCCGCGTCATGTAGATCCGAACTCTTGGCGAGCCGCAGAACTCCCCGGCATACTCCACGAACGGCAGATCTCGGAGTATCAGGGCGCGGAGGCGGGCGGCGAACTCCATCACCGTGGAGGGAAAAAAAAGGCAGGAACAAACAAAAAACTGTTCAAAAACCGGAAAACAAAACGGGGGGCAGAGCTGGGTAGATTACTTACAAATTGTAATCTGTTACTGATTCCAGATTACATGACAAAAACTGTAGTCAGTAACGTAATCCGTTACATTACACATTTTAGGTAATATAATCAGATTACTTTTAGATTACTTTTGATTTAACTCATTAATCACATTGATTTAAATAGCATTATCTTGTACCTTAATGATGTAAAAAATTCAAAGAGTAAGAAAACTTGTTCCATTCATTGTAATTTACAACATAAAGTGCATGAAACATTATATTACATCAAAGTTTCCCAAAATAGGGTTCGTAAAGGAACTGCAGGCGGGTTGTTTTTTTAATGAAAAGCTGACAATTAATTAAATCATAAAAAAATATATATATTTAATTTTAAAACAAACTCCCTTTTGAGGAAAGTCCCTTCACTCGGCGGCCATATTTGCAACGCCTTCTTAATCTTAATGAATGGGGGAATCCTGAAATCTCAAAAATTGCTTGCTGAACTCACTATTAAATTACATATGTCAAATCAGCAACAAAAATCTGAAATTAATGGCTCAATGAATGAGTGCTAAAATAGCATTTAAAAAGGTTATTTTTCAGGCTAGATCAGCCAATGCGCATGTAGGCCTATAGGAGTGAACCGTCTTTGTATTTCTATAGTCTTTGTTTTAAATAAAACACTTACTAAAAAAGATGAAATATTTTTATTTACCTGCATGCCATGTGATCATTAATCAACATCAAAGAAACGTGAAGATGCAAATGTGATAATTATTGAAATATTTATTTTAAAACCTTAAAGCAAATATATTCGGTGAATAAGGTATAGATGACAAAAAGTTTTGGAATGCCTGCATTACATGTAACTAAGAAATAATGTGAATATGTGCATTTTAATTAATTAATAACACATTAAAAAAACCTACAGAGTAATAATTCAAATAAAAATGAATGTGTTCATCAGTAGTTGAGGCAATGTTGAAACACTACTTAAACCTGAAATTATTTTTGTAAATCCAGTGGTCAAATGCTGTCTCTGTGTGAATGTCCACAAAACTGGACTATATATACATATATAATATGCATATAATCGCTAGGCTATTTTAGAAAGGAAAATGCAAAAGACGAAAAAGAGAAAATAGGGAGAATGAATCATTTATGAATCATTTATTGCAATTGTGTGAATAATATGTAATCATGTAATCCATAAAAAAGTAACTGTAGTCTGATTACGAGTATTTTAAAATGTAATTTACTCTGATTACAAGTACTTCATTTTTGGAATCTTCTTACGTAATCCAGATTACATGTAATCAGTTACTACCCAGCTCTGTCGGGGGGTGAGAAGCGCCACTTACTGCTGTTTCGGTCCTGTATTATGTCACGCTGTTCTCGGAGTGAGGAGACACGGAGATATTCCAACAACAAGGTTTACTGAAATCCAGCACACGGAACATGGAGCTAGGCAAATGACGAACAATACAGGACATGGGAGACAGGCAGACACAGGGTTTAAGAACACAGGGAAATCAACGAGGAAGAACAGAAACAGGTGTGATTAAACAGAGGGCTCGGGACTAATGAACTAATGATTACAGGGAACGAGGACAGGAACAGGAAGGCCAAATATGGACACGAGAGGAGGGGAAACACGAGACAGAGTCTGACAGTAGCAGCATAAAACATGAAAAAAATGAAGGGGTATGAATACTTTTGCAAGGCACTGTATGTCATCTACTTTTTTTCCATGAGGTCTGAGTATGTTGTTTCAACATACTGTAAGA
Source organism: Barbus barbus (assembly GCF_936440315.1). Lineage (NCBI taxonomy): Eukaryota > Metazoa > Chordata > Actinopteri > Cypriniformes > Cyprinidae > Barbus > Barbus barbus. Next base: position 2,245,899 of record NC_136728.1, on the reverse strand, counting down.
AAGTGCATTTGGTTAAATGCCATAATAAAATAAATACATACATAAAATAAACGTAAAAGTGTTTTTTAACTATGTCAGTGTACTACTTTCTTGGTAAATTCATAGGCTATATAACTGAGCAATCATGTTTATATATTTTATTTGTTTGTCTATAGATCTATGTCTAAAATGCTACAGCTACACAATGATTACTATACAACTATAGTACAATTGTGTTAGTAATTTCCATGCTATACACCTACATATTATTCTTTTCACAATGCAAAACTATCTAGCAGTTACTACCCTGCTGAAAAAAAATAAATAAACAATAGAAACCATCACAGAAAATTCTAATGGCTTCCACTTCAAATACCATTACAATTACAAACCATCAACTTTAAACCATTAAAACCGTAAATGGTTTTCTGTTGTGTATTTTGGGACATATTCCATTAGGATTTATTGGTTTTAACAAGCCACCAATAGAAGGTGACCCATTACCAGTAGAAACCCACAGTTTCCATTAAAACCAATACAAGTCCCATTATAACCAGTAAAACCATTACACATTTTGTATAGGTTCTATTGGGGTTTTTTTCCAGTAGGGTACTGACAAGCATACTTTTGAACATGTTGCTATCATGGTATTCCCATGGTGTTCTTTGAACTATCACGGTGATCATTCAGTGCCGTGGACCATGTAAAGTTTGTACAACGGTAGAACTGGGCTACCATCGCTACAGTAGTGGCAGTAATTTGACTCCATACGGCAGCATGGGGCTGTTGAGCTCACTTCCCTCGACTAATGGAGCTGCTGTAATGCTGTCATCCTGACAGCTACACTTTCAGCTGAAGTAATACATCATATTTATACAGGAAACCAAAAACAAATGTCGGGAGGCATGAGAAAGAGGTTCGCTGAAGGTTACATTAGTCTGTTAGTGTGGTAAAGGTGATTTAGCCGTAGCGGTAGCAGGCTAAAGTAGCATTGTTTACATTGCTAGTTAAGTTCAAGCAGCTTTCATAGAGGCAATACACGCTGTTAGACTGTTACAGACAACATCTCAGCGGCCTGGCTCATCATAGGTGCTCAAAGTTACTCTGATTTGGCTGAAAAGGATTTTATTTGTGCCTATGCTTCATTAAACATCAGTATGGGGATGTGTTTACAATGTCTGAGTGGAGCTGGGGATGATGCCACACCAGACCCTGTGAGTACGGTATCTATATATTAATCTGCTTTACCTCTTTAACTTGTGTATGTATACATACACATAAGACTTGAGTCTAAACTTTTGTCTGTTTTTGAGCAAAGCATTTCTCTTCTTTTCCACAGGAGACGAGGAGGAGACAGCTAGCAGAGGCGGCAGAGAAGAGACAGAAAGAGGTGATGTGACAGCATTACACAGACATGGCTAGCAACCATTTTAATTGCTGTTTAGTTCCTATATTGTGAAATAGACGTTTACAAGTACAAATAAGTTTTGCAAGCACCTCAGGAAAGAGCTGAACACTTTATTTAACTTAATAATGAGAACTTAAAAAACATTGGTGGAGATCTGAGCCATTATTATTTCTGGATCAGGACAAACATATGGACCTCTTCCACAAATGATCAAAGTCATAGCATTGATTATGTAAACGGCACCACAGAGCATATATTCATTACAGTAATCTATAGGTATCACTTTATAATAACTGTTTTGTTATACTCATTATATGAACATCACGACTTCCCGATCTACATTTTGGTGCTTTTCTTCAGTTTTTTCAAGGCATCAATAAATACATGATCCTTTTTTTTTTTTTTAAACAAGTGTTTTATGGAGTAGTGCTTTTAATTTGGCCACATGTGATTGCTGGGCTATTTTACTGTCTCTTAGAGGTTTAAGGCAAAGCACAGAGGTGCTAAAGCAGCACGGTAAGTACACGTCTCCTCAAACACTTTACGGCTGAACACCACCACACACATCTGTGAGATCTCAGAATGAGCTCGATTCTCATCGCTGCTGTAATGGCACAGTGACCATACTGTTTGAAAAAATATAATTATTTCTTTTGATCGGCTAGTTGGTCAGGGCAGTTTTAGCTTTTGCACACTCTGTACTCACTTTTCCAGCTTGATTTCATGATTTGGCACGTGAGCACTGAATAATATCACACACTGCAAATACTGGACTGATTTATCTCTGAAATGTACTGTTCCTCTTGCTGAATATGGGAACATGTATGGTGTGGTAGCTGTGTTTTGTCTGATCTGTGTGTAGACCACCTACAGAGGTATCAAAAACCCAGAAGCCTTGGAGAGGAAAAAGAAGAAACAAGAAGAGACAGAGAAAGAGACCATGAACTCTGTACCTTCTGGAGGCGGCGGGCTAAAGGTACATGCATTATTTACATTTTTATTATTTACACAAATAGAGGACAAATTTGTGTCCCATTATTATTATGTAATAAATATATTTATAGCATGTTAAATTTGCATCTAGCATGAAAATAGGTTGTTTTTTTTATCAAAAGGATGTCCCACGTTACCTCTGAATTTCTTTTTTGTTTTTTTTATACAAAATACAGTTATAATTCCATTTTAATGCATGAATCAGTATCACTTCAAAAAAAAAAAAAAAACTACCATTCAAATGTTCAGGGTCAGTAATATGCATATTATGCATAAATCACTATTTTTTATTATTATTCAGCAGGCATGCATGAAATTGATAAAAAGTGACTGTAAAGATATTTACAGCATGTTACAAAATTTTTTAAATAAATGCACTATATTCATCAAATAATTCTGAAAAAAAGTGTTTAAAAAAAAACATTATGCATCACATCTGATTTCTACATAGAAAATATGAATAATAAGAATATAATATATAACATAATAAATGTTTATTGAGCACTAAATCAGCATATTAGAATGACTTCTGAGGGATCGTGTGACACTGAAGACTGGAGTAATGATGATAAATATATATAGAAAACTGCTAATTAATTGTTCATAGTATTTCATGAAACTAGCATTTAAATTTGAATTATATTGATCGAACAAATGCAGCCTTGTTAAACAAAACATTTTTCAAAATCGTATTACGTAATTTATTGGTTTTATCTAAGCATATAGCAATTAAAAAACAACAACAAGAACAGAACAGACATTTTATAAGACGATTAGAGTTGAATGTAGGCACAGATGACAAACTTGCAAAACTGCAAACCTCATATAAAATTAATAGAATTTATTTCAGATAATATTTGTTTTGAGCTGGACATTTCCTAAAGGTTAGGTATCGTCTTTCATTGATATTTGATGTGAATTCCCCAAACTCATGAAGAACATTAGGATTATTTTTGTATTGCACATGATGGGTTCAGACGGTTTCTCTCCCTCTTTCTCTCCAGTGGCAGGTTGGCTAACATCGCTGGTGTGTCCACATCGGGGGTCAACCTTCATCTGCAGTATTTCCCGCTGACTTGAGAGATTCTTAACTCTTCATTCTTTCGGTTCTTATTTTGAAGTGTACACTAGCCAGGGGAGTTTGCATAGAGACTAGAATTTTTGCCAAGCTCCTACACAAAACTCCTCATCCTCCAGGTCTTCTGATTGGCCAGAGTGCATTCAGGCCACACCCCTTTAAATGCCAAGATGGGCTAGCTAGTGAGTTTATGGGACTTTAGCAATTCAGGTTTTTTTTCCCACAACCTGTTCAGTTTGTGTTCATGCATCATTTCACACACACAGCTTTTGTACCGATGTGCTTTCTATTTTTAACATTGATTAATAGAATCCTGAGATCTGAATGTCCTTTTAATACACATTTATACAACTGAAGAACATCTTTTATATTGGATTTGGGGTAATTTAATACATATTTAGCCATTTATATTTATGCATCAGTTACCAGTGTGATTTGGTTGTAAGCTCAGTGCATTTTGCGATTGGTCAGGATTTGTAGTATAATAATAATAATGGATATTTTGTCAGTTAGCATTTCCACTGCCTGTTGATTGTACGACTTGCTGTTCTTATGAACCGAATTGAATGTGCATCACTTTATCTTATTAGACGCAGGGCTTTGGTTGTCTTCAGTTAATAAAATCTTAACTTGCTGCATTTAAATTCAGCATCCATGTGTCTGGGCAGTGACTGTAGCAGCCTGAGCTATAGTGGTTAGTGTGGAATATATATTGAACCTCATCGTATTGCCTTCAATGCATTTCTTTTATGTTGTGCTCATGTCCTCTGCCTACAGCAACTCACTCAATGCTTGTGGCAGGGAAGCAGATTTGAACCAAATAATCAACTGATATATCTTCCCAGGTTTCATTCAGTATGGTTGATCAACATACAGACACTGTATAACAATAATACCATTGATCAGACAAAGTATTACATGTTTACCAGTAGAGGGCAGCAGAACACTTTCGGATCAGGAACTGTTTTAGAAGCACATCTGCATTGCTTAAATAAAGATTGTGTTTGATTGAACAACCAAGCATTTATTACTATTTGTTGCAAAACTGATACATTTCCTTTGCCTTGTAACTGGTGAACTCTGGCCTCTTCAGTGCACTTCTACAAATAACACACACAGTGCTCACTTTGTAAGTTACACCTCGATTCAGCGAGGTGCTTGAACAGATCCTTACATATTCTGGGGATTTACACTGAAGTGATGTTACAGGTTTTCTTTTCTTTGCTGACTTCTGGAGATTGATGTGATGTTCATCCAGACATGTTCTTCTGCTTTGCACTGCTGTGATCCAAGGTCTGGCCATTCTTCCTTGACATTATACAGAACTGTCCCTCACTGTATGGTCCCAGGAGATCAGCAGTATCTCATATTCCAACCACTGTTCTACTGCCATAGTCACTGCCATCACATTTCCTCCTGTTCTGATGTTTGGGATGAATAGTGTTGGGGAAAGTTACTTGTATTACTTTTAAAATACAATATTGCATTACTTGGTTAATTTTAATGGAAATTCATGTCACCTGGGCCGGTATCTTAACCCAAACGATAGATTTTTGACAACTCTAATGGCCTTTCCCACCAAAAGTCAAATTAAAGAAAGTGCCTCTGCACCTCACTCACAATTTCTCTCAGGAGGGATGTCAAACTTGCGCTACTTATCTGAAAAAGTAACTTTGAAAGTAATGCATTTCTTTACTAGTTATGTGGAAAAGTAATCTGATTATGTAACTCGCTTTACTTGCAATGCGTCACCCCCAACACTGGGCATGAACAGGTTACATTCTCCAACAGAGCAAGGTCAGGACAGTATAATACAATAAATGTCAGAAAATATATCATGACATCAACAGAACAGAATAATACTCCCATAAAAAGTCATTAATATTGTTAGTATAGGAAGCACTAAAAAGAATAGCCACCAGGGTAGAAGTAAATACTTGAATTCATCCAGCGATTTCATTCCATATAGACATTATTGATTGTAAAAGGTTATTATGCAATTTATATTTAATCAATTAAACAATAAGATGTTAAAAAGAAATGTAAGAAATTGGTATACAATAAAACAGCCTTGTTTCTGGATTCCGGTTCCAGTTCAGTATCTTTGTTATGCACAAACTAACTGATCTACACTGTTATTTACGTATTATGCTTTGTTTTTCTCTTTTACATTTTTAGTTCTAGAAGCCAGTAGAAGTCCATGTGTCCTTGTGGCATCTACAACGGCTAGCCAGTGAGCTGTGCTTCAAAGTTACGTTAACAGTCATTGTTTCTTTAGGACATTTCTTCTTTACTTCTTGCTTTTGTAGTGGGCCGCCACTACCAGGTAGCTGTCAGGCGCGAGGTCTTTGATGTTGGGAGATTTGCCGGAGATGGGCGAGATCTTGCCTTCTACACGAGAGATCTGGAGCATGCGGCACGGGTCATGCTTCAGCAGGTAGCTCTCGAACGTCTCCCAGCCACCACCAACTCGCACCATCACATGTTTATTATGCAGCATCTAGAGAGACAGAAACAACGACTTTACTGATAAGACATGTACAGTACAAGAAAGATAAACATATGCAAGTGTGTGAAAGTAGACACTTTTAGCTTCTCAGGCTTTATTTTGAGCATCTCTGGCTGGATTGCAATCCTCGAGAGGTGAGATGCGTGGCATTTGAACACTTTGACCCCCTTGAAAACTGACGTTTGTTAGCGCCGCAGGAATGTGATGTTAACGTAATTGAATGGGACTTTCCCACTTTGCATCTGGGTTAATGCATACATAACTGTATATTATAAATAGGTTGATAAAGTCTGACATAATGGAGGCCTGTGGCCTGTAGCATTACGTTAGCAACACTTCAAAGCCAGTAACTGGGCTTAAACCAGTATGTGTAGAATTGAATAAATAAAGTGGTGCCATGACCCGGATGGATATGAGTGTAATAGAGGCCAGGTGGTTTGAGATCCCAACGTCAATCCCTTGGTAAACTACAGTCCCATCAGCATCCTCATTAGCGTGCCCAACTCCCATCCCGATTATCGCCAATTTGAGGTCTGCTGGAAAAGGATCATGTGGAGCCAGTTGCAGTGGTGCCGTGACCCAGATGGGGGAGGCCAGCTGGTACGATACATTTGTGCAGGTAAATCTCACTCTCCTGGCTACAAGAGGCATGCTATAGGCTGCGGTCTTTAACGTCCTCGTTAGTACGCTAGACTGCCTGGCTACTGCCGGTTCAAACCCCCTCAGAGCGAGCCAAGAGGAAACCATTACATATTACATATGGCATCTACGCTAATATTTGTGTGTTTCTTCCTTATTCTGTTTCTCAGTCTGTGTCCGGATCAGATGGTGGATCGGTGCCGGGAGATGATGTTTGCGGCCCTGATCGTCAGCGGCGGCCGGACACCTGGATGAGCCCCGGGGACATATCCCCAGTGAAGACCTCGACTAAAAATACAATAAAAATAAAAGAAAATAACTAAAAATATAATAAAATACCTAACTACATAATACTATTATTGTTAGAAACTGCAACAATATAAAAATAGAAATATAATACATTTATACATTTAAAATTTTAATTAATCAATAAATAAACAATTATCTCCTGGTCAGAGGAGAACGGGCCCCCGGCTGAGTCTGGTTCCTCCCAAGGTTTTTTCTCCATTCTGTCACAGAGGGAGTTTTGGTTCCTTGCCGCTGTCGCCTCTGGCTATGATGAGCACAGAACGGTAACACAACTGAGATATTTACAGTCACACACAGGTGTATTGTGCAAATGCACTTCATAGGGATGTTTAGATAGCTATACAAGAATTAACGTTCATGGTTTTTTTTTAAATATATTTAACCTACATATCTCAGTTTAAGTTTTGATTTAGTTTGCTTCACTCTATTCTATGCTATTCTATTCTATAGGCCTATATTATAAACGTAATACATAATTGATAATAATTTAGTCTCTTGCTCATCAAGGCTGTATTTATTTAAAAAATACAGAGAAAACAACAACAACAACAAAAAACAGTGATATTGTGAAATATTATTGCAATTTTTAATATTGATTTCCTATTTTAATACCTATACATTAAAATATCATTTATTCCTGTGAAGCAAAGCTGAATTTTCAGCAGAATTCACAGCATTATCAGTGCTGCTGGTCTAATATGCTGATTTGTGCTGCTTAATATTTTTTTGGAACCTGTGTTGCTTTTTTTATTTGATTATTTGATGAATAAAAAGTTTAAAAGAACAACATTTATTCAAAACAGAAATATTTTCTAACAATATAAGTCTTCAATCAATTTTATCCATTTAACACATCCTTGCTGAATAAAGTTCCTTTAAGAAAGAAAAAATGTACCGACTCCAAACTTTATTTTGTGAAATAATATTCAGTATGTTTCATCAAATAGATACAGCCTTGATGAGTGTAAGAAACTACTTTATAAAAAATGTCTGATCCCAAACTTTTGAACGGCAGTATAATAATACTGTAAAAATGTTTTATTCAGGTAACCTAAAATGTACATCATTTAGCTACATCAAGGGTCAAAACAAATATAAATAGCACATTAAAGTTAAAAATTACACACTTGTTTGTGTGTGCGTTGTACAGGGTATAAAGAATGTTTTTGCTCAGGTGCCCGAAATGTCCGCCCAATAGAGAAAAGTTTTGCTCCGCAAGAAAAGAAAAAAAATAGAGGGAACATTGGTTAGAACATGTCAAGTAAGACTGCACGCTTATAATGCACTGGGCAAGCATTTGCATCTGCAAAGAGTGTTTCAGGCCTAATCCTGGCATTCATGAAAGCTCATTTGGAGAAAAAATCAAACTGCTTTAACAGCTCCAGCACCATAATCACACCCTTGTATTGGCGATCTGTCACCTGCGGTTCCCACTGTGGAACTCCCTCTAGGCAGAGAGCTGTGCGAGTAGCTGAGATGAGAGGCTGTATTTCCTGTCAATTATTTTTTCAGGTGTCTACATTCCCCAGAGGTCTAAATTCAAGAGTCCACTACCTTGTCACAACATCTATTATTACCTCAGACAATCCGATCAAGATGGTTTCTACAAGGAAAGAATTATTCAGAAGAACTTATACAGTTTATGTTTTATTAGTCTCAGATAGTGTGGACCACCATAGTCTGTTCACTGACCATCTGATGCATAACGGACACAAAATCGTGGAGTTGACTGAAAATCAGTGCAATATTGCAATTTATCGTATCGTAGTCTATAATTCAAATGATGAAAGCAAAAAGCATCCCTGTATGGGTTTTTGTTTTTTAGAACACTTTTAGCAGCTGCTTACTGAATGGTTCTTTGGGGAAACCAAAATGGTTCTGGTGGTTATCTCCACAAAATCCTAAGAGTGTAGTATAAAACTTAGTATCAAATATCTTTACTAACCCATAGTCAAATTGAGATATTTTTAGTAACCATTAAGTTGTGTGTGTGGTTATGAGCGAAACTGAGGATGATGAGACCTACTTGAAAATGTGCATAAAACAGGGTGATGGACACATAGCTAATGTTATTATTCTCATGCAGTTCTAAAATTAGTGAAATTGAATCACCCTAAAATAGGCTTAATTGTATTTATACATAATATTTTGAGGTGAAATTTGAGCTTGACATTTCTTTGTGAGTTTAATGTTAAATCGTTGGTTTGGATTTACATTTGCAACACAATTTTAATGCACAAATAGATTATTGAAGAATTGTAATTTCTTCTACAACCAATAACAATCAATCTGAGCTCAGTTCTCTCAAAGTGCACACACATAGCGCTCTAAAGAATACACCATACACAAAAAAAGCCATCATATAATAATAGTTAATCGCGGTTTCAATAAAAAGTGGCACTAGAGTAATTCAGCTGAGATTCATCCCTCTATTACAGCCTCCGTCCCGGCGGCCTTGAACAGGCTGCTAAAGAATCTTTCATAAAGGGTGAGAAATGACAAAATGTCACTCTGATAACACACCGTAACCCTCTCCTGAGGGATAAAGAGCTGAACAAGCCGTAGCCTACAGACACGCTCTCAAAAACAGATCCGCGAGGAGGACAGGGAAAAATTAATGAACACTAAATAGTAAACAACAACAGAGAAAGCTGCAGCTCATATTAACCCTGCGGGGAATGATATTAAAGATCCATAAGGCTCTTAGCAGGCTGACAGAGGGACATTCACAGGTCAGCCTCTCCAGATGGGCGTCTGTGTGGCCCTCAGGCACCGGAGCCTCAAATATATTAGCAATCAGACTCGACAAGTCACTACAGGACCCCTATATAAACACACCGTATGTTATATAAAGCAGCTCAGGTCTGTGATGTTGAAGGTTATTGCAACAACAAAAAAAACTCTCTTAATATGGAACACACACAATCAATTTCTTTCAGGAGCACCAAAGTTCAACGGGCCAAACGACACACACTGAAGCACACAGTGTGTTTAAATGAGAACGAAATGGAAACATGGCTTTCTGATAACTCTCTGCTAAACCATCTGGGGAATCTGAGGGCTATTTCAACAGGAAGGTCTTTCAAAGACAAACACAAAAGGAATGTGTCCCTGAGACAAATTCATTCGCTCATTTCACTGGAAAACGAACAAGAGAAAGCAGATGATTTGGCCTTGGTTGCTGGGCAACAGGTTTTAAGGATTTGTTCTTTTAAATAAATATGCTAAAGAAAAGGATTTTAGTCATTTTAGTCATAAGATGGATAGAGCGACCCCCCCCCCCTCCCAAAAAAAACAACAATATTTCATGCTCTCAGCAGCCAATAATTCACAAAACACATTGCAGTCGGCACTCCCTCTATTTAATATGGTTTGATATATATTACTGTCATGTCACTTGCACATGTTGACGTCTGCCTGATTTGATTTCAAAACATAAGTTTCAAAAATGCATGTTTTTCTCTCTCTCTCTCTCTCTCTGTAAGGAGCTAATTGAATTTGTGAAGCACTGATGTCTTTGGTATGGGTGAAGAAACAATGAAATGTGTTAGTTTCCCTCTATAGGGGGCAGCAGTGACACAGCCTGCTTCATTTCTCAGCCAGAGAGCAATTAAAACCAGCACTGACTAATGTGATTCTCCACAGGCGACTGAATTAATATCAGCTGCAGTGGTTTAACATGATGCATCGCTGCAGTCAATGTTTTAAATGAAAGCCGAGCTCTGACATCTAAACTTGAAAAAGAGGAATAATATTAATTGTGTAATTATGAGGTCTAGACAAGTTGATCGAATCAAATTACTGAGTTCATGGAGAGAGAGAGAGCGAGAGCATATTTAATTTGTCTACTGTGAATGTCAAACAGCGGCCAGGACAAATCAAATGTAATTTCAAATCAACGCTGAAAATTACAACATTTTAAATATTTACTCCTAGATGTAGATGAGTTTGTTTCTTTATCAGATTTGGAGAAATTTAGAATTGCATCACTTTCTCAGCAATGGATGCTCTGCAGTGAATGGGTGCCGTCAGAATGAGAGTCCAAACAGCTGATAAAAACATCACAATAATCCATCAGTTAACGTCTTGTGAAGTGAAAAGCCGTGTGTTTGTAATAAACAAATCCACCATTAAGATGTTTGCTTTCTGCTAAAATATGAGTTGTCTATCGATAACATTGCTTCCCTCAGTTAAAAAAAAAAAAGTAAATAAAAAATAGTCAGGTCTGAATCAGGAGAGAAATCTGCACAGATCAAACAGTTTACAAGCAAAAACAGTCCAAAAACAGCTCTAAACAAATATGTGGATTGATTTTGATATGAAGGGAATCTTCTTGTGATGTTTTTATCAGCTGTTTGGACTCTCATTCTGACGGCACCCATTCACTGCAGAGGATCCACTGGTGAGCAAGTGATGCAATACTAAATTCTTCAAATATATTTTGATAAAGAAACAAACTCATCTACTTCTTAGATGGCCCGAGGGTGAGTACATTTTCATCAAATTTTAATTTTTGGATGAACTTGTCCTTTAATGCATCAGAAAGAAAATAAAAGAAAAAAGAAAATCATTTCATAAAATATTTACCAGCCAACTAGGTGTTTCTAAGACCCTCTTCTTTTTTATTGAGTTCTCTTTTTTATTGAGTGAGAACACTCATTAAACACTGTTTCTAATGAGCTATGAATGATGAGAGTGATGCGATCACTCAAGAGAGCTGTTATCAGTGTATTACTGCACAGCTCAGGGTAATAAAACACAACTGAATGCAGATACACGATGGGGATAATTCAGATCTAAAGCATCTTTTTAGTCATGTGTTGCCAATTAACAGGTTTCCATGGTGACCAGGCCCATCTCACTAATCAGTCTTTGCTAGTTAGTGTCAGTCTGTGCTGTTATGGGACGCCCCACTGCTGTTTGTGTACGTGTTTAACACAATAATGAACGCGATCACACAGCAGTAGATAATAAGGTTCACCTGCCTATCTAGAAATCATGTCAAGGGATCACTGCCTGACACAAAGTTAGCAGCATTGTGTGCAAAATTAAAGTAGCATGCATTTAGCGACATGTTAACTTTACTGGAATCACTTGTGTGTGTGTGTGTGTGTGTGGGGGGGGGGGGGGGGGGGCTATTTTTGTGGTGTGCATATTTGTTGCCTATAAAGTGTGTTTCAGATGAGTCACTTGAGGTTCCGTTTAATTTAGAATGTTGCATTAGAAATTACTGTAGGACGGTGTTAGCACTATAAAATATATTAGAAGGCTAAATGTGACACAGTTGCATATACTGTATCCTGTGCAACAGAAGGCAAGTATCGGTATCGGCCATGTTCTGAAAAAAGTGGTATCGGTGCATCTCTCCTGGAAATACAGAACTGCCTACATTACTGCAAAACCTGAAATATGTTGCTGTAGGAACATTTAGCTGCACTTTTAAGGTGACACGTTGTGATTACACAATGATATTGTGTTGCTTGACAGTTTAAAAGTGAAAAAAAAAAAAAAAATGTCCAGAGACTGGAGTTAAATACTGTGTTTTTTCCAAAGCAGTATTATTACATTGGTTGTCGTACGTATCATGGTAGACCGGAAAAGAAATGGGAAACTGTCCGGTAAGTGGCAATAACAGGTTAACGCTCTATAGCATCTGAAATTAGTTTACCACCTACACTCAACCTAACCGATAGTGCGAGAAAAAGCAAATGTGAGATAAAAAATGCATTTGCTGTCGCAATCAATGCATTTTAGCTTCCTTTTATGAGCTCTATGGTGGAGGATGTTTACTTTTTACCAGATTCATACCTGAGCTGCTCTGCATCGATCAGTAGTGCTCGATCAGGTGAGCTACTGAGCAAGTTTACTATGTCAGAAAAGATATGAAATGTATGTAGAGGAACCTTTTTTTCAGCCATGTAGGCAGAGTTATGCATTTCCATTGAGCCTGGGTTGTAAATATGGCATCTACCATGACTACGGTTTGTTTTATACTCACTCTGATGAAAAGCATTTTCTCTCCAACACGGTAACGGCCTTGTGATTGTCGTTCTATGCAGAACTTATTTGGGCACTTACAGGGTGGATCTTCAGAAATGTGCTTCACCTGGAACACACGTTACATGTTAAATGAAAACATTAAATTCTCATGGTAAAGGAAAGAAACATCTGTCAGCCTAAAAGTTACAGTGTTACCGATAACAAGAGTGATATGTGAGAAAGGAAATGTTACGCACAGCCTCATCCAGTAGCTTGCCGGTGCTTTTTTTGCTGGAGTTGGTCTTGTTGAATGGAGAGATGGATGGAGAGACGGATGGAGAAACAGATGGAGATTGAGAATTGGAAGTGGGAGGTACAGGTGAGAGCGGAGGCTCAGGTGTCTTCTCTTCCTGTTCGATCTCTTTCTCCAGCTTTATAAGTCCAGGTGGCTCGACCTTATACCTGCAACAACAGTGACCATTCACAACAAGATGCTGATTTAAAATAAACACAAATGTATCATTAGCAAGTTAACCACATTTACATAAAATTTTGAAAAAAATAAAATATATATATATATATATACTTTATTTTAAGGAACAATTCTCACTAAGCATGCATATTACTTCCACATATATTATCGTCTTATTCATGACCATATTTTAAATCCCTTAATTATATTCTGTACCTATGCTATTTTATCTTCAATAAATAAATGAATAAATAACACAATAATAAATAAATATGTATGTGGACATGAAATACTCTTATGTATTTTAGTGTGTGAGATACCAGAGACCTGAATCTATATTATGTAAAGTACATAAGCTATACACTTATGTATTATGTTGACTATTATTATTTTATATTTTACATTATTTAAACCCTGCCATTTGGACATTTCTGTGAAACTGCTTTACAACATGTATTGTGAAAGGCACTATACAAATAAACTTAAATTGAATTGAATAAAATTTACCTTGATGCTATTCTTCCCAGCTCCAGAAGACATAGACAAACCTCTCTTGGCTGTTTGTGTAAAACTAGAAGAACATAAATATAAACCTATTAGACATAACACTGGACACTGGATCCTGTGCTGACATACTGTAACGATCAAAGAACTAATGAAAAACATCAATGTGGTTGAATGATGAAACCAAGAGACCGCAGAATGACACAGAAATGATGAAATACTAATTCACTGACAGCTAATGTTCTCTCGGCATGTTTTCAGCAAACAGTGATTGAACAACACATGCTTTTCAGATGGCATTGTGGAGCACACAAACTACATTTCCCATGATCCAGTGGAGTTGAGTGATGGCAACACAACACAACATGCATGAAATCTATAATCTCCACATCAAACTGCAGAACATCCCACCTGAACATAACGCATCCATGTTTTCATTTAGCTATTTCTAAAGAGGGAAAAGGAAGAAAAAAAATGTTTTTTTTTTTTGTTGTTGTTGTTGTTTGGTTGAACAGCACATATTTTGCCACATCGTACACCCATTACACACCATACAGACATGCTAATTTCATGATTAATACTTTTTTTTAGTGTATAGAACAGATTTCCAAGCACAACACACACTTGATAAATCTCCTCTTGCACTGATTTGCATTTCAAATCTCATGGGTATCCAAGCAGATTTTTCTGAATATTCAAATGAAAGTCAAGTTAGGACACTTCTTGACAGGCTTGAGACACGGACAAATACATCTACATACAACACATTTTACCACAAAAACACTCACATGCAGCTTCTATTGTGTGTAACTCCAGTGGGAGAGGAACTATTCTTTCTGCATTCAGAAAACTTAGCTGCGCTGCCCTGCTGTACTCCCTAGACGAACTGATCCTGTCTTTCTCTCGCTCTTTCTGTAGTTTCAGTAGACGTGTTATTCTCTCCAGCTGTCTTGGGCATGTGTTGAAAGCAAAGCATAAAGAAGCTGCGCGAAAGTCTACCTGGAGCCTTTGACGTTTGTTTGCCTGGATCTGACACATGACAGAGAGATGTCTCATCCTCATACGCATCATAAAGCTGTTTACAGATTTACACAGGAGAAGAAGAGGACTTTCTTTCACCAGCATAGGTTGTGTCTAGAATACCACAATTCTTAGAAATGCAGGGAGGAAAAATAGTTTTCAGCCAAAGACACACTTAGTTTTTGCAAATTCACAATGCTTCAATCAGACTCACAATGACGTCCGATTCAATTTTGATTAATGATTAATTTCTGTATTTAAATGCATTAATAGGATTATGTAAATAATAACACTGTCTCCAATAATTTGCACATGCAAGTAATTTAATGTTTAAACATTTTTAAATATCAAATGGTACTTTAACAATTTGCAATTCATTAAAGTTTTTAGCATTTTAAATCGATTCTTGATCAAAATAACCAATTCACGATTCAAAAATCGGTTTCAAGCTCAATGCATAATCATTGGCACGATTTGTAATCGATGCATTGAGACACAAGTGAATGATTTATATTTTACTAAAAATCGCATCTGTACAAATATCATGAACCATAGCATAGTCCATCTTTTCAAGATGATTTGGATGCAGTCTCTCCTAAAGGGCCTAAATGTATTTAATTTTAAACATAAAATCTCTTGTGTTTTTGTGTCTGATGATTTGTGCAGGTCCAACATGCTCTCACTGCATTTACTCTAGAAATACAGAGCTTCAGTTGTTGCAATAAATCAGGCTTTATGTCCTCTCACTGAGCAAAGGATGATTTCATGTGAATAAAAGACGATGACTATTTACTCATAACTCTTTTTTGCTGTGTGAGAGCTGGATTTGTTTAAAAGACTCACCAAGCCCATCTGACTCAAACAAGCAGGTGTCGTCCACGCCCACTTCTCGACACCATGACAGGAAGTTGGCTGTGTTGTCCCTGGCGAAAAAGGAACCAGATGCAGCACTAGCTCGGCAGGGAATCCTGCGACTGGGGATCGACTGAAAGAGAAAATTTGCCTGTATTACTCAGTGCCAGATATTTGCATTTAAAATGTCTCACATGCAAGAGGAATGTCCCTGAAGAGAAGGGTGGCGAATTCACTCCAAACATTCTAAGGCCAAAAACATAAAGGAATAGTTCACACAAAATGGAAACTTGAGTCATCTTTTACTCACCCTCATGTCGGTACAATACTGTAAGACTTCTGTTCATCTTTGGAAAACAAATGAAGCAAGCATGTTTGAGCTTCCATATTTACCATATTTGACAAGATCTATGTACATATGTTTATCACGTATAATGTGATGTTTATATGTGGATAAAAGCATAAATGAAATCCATTAATCATATAAACTGAATGTGTATCTATAAGATTTTAATTAAACAGCTTGATATGTATCAATGTACTTTTTGAAGTGTACAACTTGTGGTTGTGTGTACTTTGAATGAACAGTGAGCAAATATTAAACAACTTCATTCTTATGGGTTGGGAACGACATGAGGGTGAGGAAATCATGATAAAATATTTGGGTGAACTAACCATGTAATGCAAGTATGTAAATGCAACTTGTCCAGCGCACATACTTGCGCTTGGTTATGAATTGTGTGCCAATGCAACATTGCAATGCAACAATCTTGAATTGCTGGAAGCCAACCAAATGCAAATGTCAAGTGCTCTTGTAACAGGCCACCTAGTAAGAGCTGTAAGGGTTAACCTCACTTCCCCAATCTCATGTGACGCACTACCTACTGATGCTAGAGGCTACGGTCTTTAGCATCCTTGTTAGTGCGGCCACCTCCCATGCTGGAAATCCTGCTCTGAGCAAACATGGCGAGTAGAATTGTAGGGGTTACACTGGTGTCATAACCCGGGTGGGAATGAGGTTTAGGAGGGTGAGTGTAACGAAGGCAAGCTGTGTGGGTAAACCTCCCTCCCCTGATCTCATCAGGCACATTAGCCTCCTGAAAACATTGGTTAGAATCTCAGACTGTGTGAGTTGAGTAAAACTGGAGGGGTTACACTCGCATCTGTGTTTGTGTATTAACTTCCAAACATAGTTAGCTGCCTTGTAAGCCAGAGTCAACATAGCTAACTTCTAAACTATTCTAATTCAATGGAACCTGTTAAGTGAATGAATCCTCACAAATACCTCACTTGTGAAGCACAAGATTTGATTCGCAAGTGATTTCAGATTTCGCCATAAGCATGTTACAAAGCTAATGACTCACTAAGTTAATAAGCATAAGAAGAAAAAAAAACACTTTTGGTAACAATGGACAGTTTGCTACTACTGGCAATCAGTTCTGGTAAAACTGTCCACAATTGGCAATCATGTTGTTCAAATCTCATATCCCCATATAATTTTTGATATTTCATCCATTCATTCTCTGAACTGCTTTTATTTTCAGCAAACTAATTCTTTGAAATGCTGTCTAGGTCTGTCTCTGTATTCTCTTGAAACTTCTGGACAATCTAATTAGTAAACAGTTGACACAGTATTTAAATTGTCACAACATTTTTTTTTATTATTCAATCTGGTTTCCGTAAAGTACATAGTACTACTAAAGCTGCTTTAAAAGTCCTTAGATTTTAAACAACACTGTGCATGTCTTTTTATTGACCAATCAAAGGCCCTTGATACTGTGGATCAATACATATTATTAGATAGGCTTAGATGGGTAGGATTATCAGAAAATTGAATTTTATGGTTCACTGATTATTTAAAGGGTAGAACCCAATGTGTCCAGATGGAACGTGATCGGATCTTTTGGAGGTTGTCAAGGGAGTCCCACAAGGATCTGTGTAAGGACCGTTATTATTCAATATATATATAGGGGAAGTCGTGGCCTAATGGTTAGAGAGTCGGACTCGTAATCCAAAGGTTGCGGGTTCGAGTCTTGGGCCGGCAGGGATTGTAGGTGGGGGGGAGTGAATGTCCAGCGCTCTCTCCACCCTCAATACCACGACTGAGGTGCCCTTGAGCAAGGCACCGAACCCCCAACTGCTCCCCGGGTGCCGCAGCATAAATGGCTGCCCACTGCTCCGGGTGTGTGTTCACTGCTGTGTGTGTGCACTTTGGATGGGTTAAATGCAGAGCATGAATTCCGAGTATGGGTCACCATACTTGGCAGTATGTCACTTCACTCACTTCATATATATATATATATATATATGTATATATATATATGTATATGTATATGTATATATATATATATATATATATATATATATATATATATATATATATATATATATATATATATACATACATATATATATAGCCTTGATTTTTAAATTGATAATGCAAGGTTCCATTATTATGCAGATGATACTATCGTTTATTGTTCCTTCTCCCTCTAAGCAACGATCTGTGGCTGCATTACAGTCTGTTTTTGATATTATCCAAAATAGGTTCTGTGCTTTGACATTGGTTTTAAATGTTGAAAAAAAAACTTTATGCTAGTTTCAAATTCTACAACTTCTTCAGAGAACTTTATTATCCTTCAAACCTCTCAGGGGAGCCAAATTACCTCAGTGTCAGAGAACAAATACCTGGGTATTATCTTTGATAACACGCAACATTTCGGTTCTCATATTAAGTATTTGAAAATAAAATTAAAGAAGAAGCTAGGGTCTTACTTCAGAAATAAATAATGTTTTTCATTCAATATGAGGACAAAATTTGTGTCCTCTATGTTTCTACCAGTTCTCGATTATGGGGATGTAGTTTAAGTGTAATTGTTTTTAACTGGTTATATGTTGGTTTTGTAATGTATGTCGTAGCTATGTTGTTTATTTGTATATGCAAGCTCGGCTGCCTATCTTGGCCAGGACGCTCCTGGAAAATAGATTTTAATCTCAGTAAGTCTTTTTCCTGGTTAAATAAAGGTACTAGGTCTCGAAGCAGAGCTCCAGTCTTGTTTAGTATTAATGCATAGCAAAACAGAAAATCTGTTCAAATGTTAAGACTAAACCACTGAGTTGTATGTATATGTTACAGAAGAGGCCCGGAGACAGACAGATGGTAATTGGTAAGTTTATTGAACCAGCAGAGAAGCAGTAGTGGTGAGTATCGGACTTGGAATCTTAGGTGAAGTCGCTGGATATTAACTTGGGATCTTGTCTTGCAGGTGACACGGGGCTGGAGAACAGAAAAGAGGAGACACACACCGCTGTCGAGGAGCAGACTGGAAGGTTTCCTGGAGCAGACAGACGAGGGATCCTAGGAGCATACACACAAGAGGTAAGAGGGTTATCAGGTAAGTTTGTCAGAAAGGTAGTAGAACTAGGCTTGGGGTAGTGCTAGCAGTCCTCTTAGGATTAACGAGACCGGACGTCTAGTGTTTGGCGGTGTGTGTCTTTATAGAGGTGACGTGATGAGGGACATGATGAGGTGCAGGTGTTCGTGATCAGAACTCAGGTGAGGGTGTGCTCAGTGATTGGCTGGTGGCAGAGCCTGGCAGGTCTGTGACATTACCCCCCTCTCCACGGCCCGCTCCCAAGGGCCGAGGACCCCGACGCCTCGGCGGCCTGCCTCTTCCTCTAGGTGCAGGTCGCTCTGGATGGTTAGAATGGAAATCAGTGAGAAGGGTCAGGTCAAGGATGTCGTCCCGAGGTACCCAAGACCTCTCCTCTGGACCATACCCCTCCCAGTCCACGAGGTATTCAAGTCTGCCGCCTCGGCGTCGGGAGTCCAAAATCTCCTTCACCTGGTAGATGGTACCATCCTCTAGGATCAACGGGTGAGGGGGATCCTCCGTGGGGCCAGGCTCTGTGGGAGGAGAAACAGAAGGGTGGTAAGGCTTGAGCAGGGAAACATGGAAAGTCGGGTGGATCCGGTATTGTGAGGGGAGTTGGAGCTGATAAGTGACGGGGTTGATCTGTCTTACTATGGGAAAGGGACCAACAAATCTGGGACTCAGTTTCTTGCAGGGTAGACGCATCCGGATGTCCTTGGTTGACAGCCAGACCTTCTGACCGGGTTGGTATTCGGGAGCTTCGGATCTACGAAGGTCGGCTGTCATCTTGCGTCTACATACTGCTCGCTGCAGATGGAAGTGAGAGGCGTCCCAGACCCTCTCGCTCTCCCGGAACCAGTGATCCACAGATGGTAAGTCCGACGGTTCACCCGACCAGGGGAACATGGGTGGCTGGTAACCGAGTATGCACTGAAAGGGAGTCAAAGGCCGGTTGGCATAGGGAATTCTGGGCATACTCGGCCCATCCAATAAACTGGTTCCAGGAGTCCTGGTGGTCATGGCAGAAGGTTAGGAGAAAGCGGGTTACCTCCTGAATCTTTCTTTCCGTCTGCCCGTTCGTCTGTGGATGGTAAACTGAGGATAGACTAATGGCCACACCTAGGAGTCTAAAGAAGGCCCTTCAAACCCTCGAAATGAACTGAGGACCTCTGTCAGAGACGATGTCTTCAGGGATGCCAAAGTACCGGAAGACGTGGTTGAACATTAATTCTGCCGCCTCCATGACAAAGTCAACTCCTAGCTGTGACCAGGGGCGGTTAGGAACGGGCAGAGGTAGGAGCTTGCCTGCAGGTAGACGTCGGGGATTCTTGGACATAGCGCAGTCCGCACACCCGCGGACGAACCTCCGAACCTCCTCTGCCATGTTAGGCCACCAGAAGCGATCCTTCAGCAGCGAGAGGGTGCTGTTGGTCCCGGGGTGGCCAGTGCCCAGAGAGGAATGGATGGAGTGGATGAGCTGTGAACGCTGGGACCTGGGGATGTATTGCAGTCCTGGGGGACAGCCTGGAGGGGTGTTAGTGGAGACATTAGAGGAGGTGGCTGGATCCAGTTGCCACTGGATGGGATTGACGAACAGTCTTTCGGGGATTACTGGTTCTGGTTCCTCGGAGCTTTCCTCTTGGGAGTCAAAGAGACGGGAGAGGGCATCAGCCTTGAGGTTTCTGGAGCCTGGTCGGTAGGAGATTGTGAAGTTGAAACGAGTGAAGAAAAGTGCCCAACGGGCCTGGCGTGGGTTTAGTCTCTTGGCTTCCCGGAGATACTGTAAGTTTTTGTGGTCAGTTAGAACAGTGAATGGATGTTGGGCACCCTCCAACCAATGCCTCCACTCCTCCAGGGCTAGCTTGATCGCAAGAAGCTCCCTGTTACCGATGTCGTAATTCCTCTCCACCGGGCTGAGTTTACGGGAGAAGAAGGCACATGGATGGAGCTTGGCTGGAGTCCCCTGCCGTTGGGAGAGAATGGCTCCGACTCCAGACGTGGACGCATCGACCTCGACGATGAACGGTTTCCTGGGGTCGGGGTGAACTAGGATGGGCGCTTGGGTGAAAGCTTCCTTCAACAGTAGAAAAGCCTGAGTGGCTTCTGGTGTCCAGCGTAGGACCTTGGGCTTATCTCGGAGTAGGCTAGTCAAGGGGCTAGTGATTGTACTGTAGTTCTGGATAAAGCGACGGTAGAAATTGGCAAACCCCAGGAAACGTTGGAGCCCCTTGATGGTGTCAGGAATGGGCCATTCTCTGATAGCCTTCACCTTCCCCTCGTCCATTTGGATACCACTGCTGCTGATGTTGTACCCAAGGAACTGCACTGAGGGAAGATGGAAGGAGCACTTTTCTGCCTTAAGATACAGTTGGTACTCCCTCAGGCGTTGCAGGACCTCCGCAATGTGGCGTTGATGTTCTGCCATACTCCGGGAGTATATGAGAATATCGTCGATATAGACCAACACAAACCGGTGTAGAAACTCCCGGAGTACCTCATGCATAAAATCCTGGAATACGGAGGGGGCGTTGACAAGCCCATAGGGCATAACGAGGTACTCATAGTGACCAGTAGGGGTCACAAAAGCGGTCTTCCATTTGTCCCCCTCACGTATCCGGATGAAATTGTAGGCGCTGCGGAGGTCCAACTTGGTAAACACAGTGGCTCCATGTAGATGTTCTAACGTCGTAGGGACGAGGGGAAGAGGATATCTAAATTTTACTGTGATGTTATTAAGAGCTCTATAATCAATGCAGGGCCTCAGTCCGCCATCCTTCTTGGCCACAAAGAAGAAGCTGGATGAGGCAGGGGACGTTGAGGGGCGAATATAGCCTTGCTTGAGAGCCTCCTCAATGTACTCCTCCATGGCCTTCTGCTCGGGGATGGAGAGAGGATAAATTTTGCCACGGGGCACTGGCTCACCCGGTAGGAGGTCGATTGCGCAGTCCCATGGCCGGTGAGGAGGCAGCTGGGAGGCTTTCCGGGGGCAGAACACGTCCTGGAACTGGTTGTAGCAGGCAGGAATGTCCATGGAGAGTTTCTCTGGTGGGCTATGGAAGTGGCGTTGAGGTTCAGGGAGACGGAGGGTGGAGACTTGGGTCATGGAATCGTGGGGAAACATCCATGGAAACACTGTTCTCCCCATTTGAGTACCTCACCAGACTGCCAGGAGATGTTAGGTGCGTGTAGAATGAACCAGGGACGTCCCAGGATGATGTCGACTGTTGAACCCTCCAGAACCAGCAATTTAATCTCCTCTTCGTGAAGCAAACTAATTTTAAGGCGCACTGGACCAGAGTATCGGTCTACGCACCTGCGGCATATGGGGGTGCCGGTTACTGACTGGATCTGGTAACGTCTCTGCGTGATGGTGGTTGGGAGTCCGAGTTGGTGACAGAGGGTGCCCGAGATGAAATTACCAGCGGAGCCGGAGTCGAGAAGTGCGAGGGCTGCAACAGAGAAGCCCAGTAAGAAGCACTTCGATGGTCAGTGGTTTAAGATTAGGCACGTCGGGGCAGATGGGACTCACCATAATGCGCGGAGGTTGCACTGGGCATGAGGTGCGTAGATGTCCCCTTTCTCCACAGTAGAGACCGAGGGAAAAACGTCTAGCTCTTTCCTGGTTGGATAATCGGGAGTGGTCGAGTTGCATAGGTTCTTGTACGGGTTCTGGAGGGTACTGATCGGCAGGACGGCGGAGGAGAGGGTTGCGGCGGTTATCAGTATTTAATTCCGCTAGGCAGGAGTGCATACGGGTGGAACATCTGATGGAGTGTTGAATGAGATTTTCCAGCCCTAAGGAGTCATCCACAGCTGCCAATTGAAGACGGAGACGCGGTTCTAGATCTTGGCGGTAGGCAGTTAGGAGGGCTCACTCGTTCCAACCGCTAGCAGCGGCAAGGGTGCGGAACTGTAGGGCGTATTCTTTAATAGGCAGCGAATTTTGACGTAACTGGTACAACTGATCACAAATGGAGGTGTATAGGGCTGATTTACCAAACACTTCTCGAAAATGGTGGATACAATTTTGGGATGACTGAGTAACCGGACCACCCTGTTGCCAAATGGTCCCCGCCCACTGTAGGGCTTTCCCCTGGAGAAGTGAGATGATGTAAGCTATCTTGGAACTTTCGTTAGGGAACTGCTAGGATTGCATCTCAAATGTGAGTGAGCATTGGAGTAAAAACCCGTTGCAATCCTCCGCCAATCCTGAATAGGGCGCTGGTGAGGCCATGGGACTGGAAATCGGCCTTGAGGAAGAGTTGCCGGCAGGTGCGGTGGGTGCTGGTGATGGTGCCGGGGTGAGAGTTCGTCTCATGAGCTCGACGAGTTCCTGGAAGGGATCGGTGGTGCTCATGCTGCTGGTTGTCGATGATGGTCCGGTCTTCTGTTACAGAAGAGGCCCGGAGACAGACAGATGGTAATGGGAAAGTTTATTGAACCAGCAGAGAAGCAGTAGTGGTGAGTATCGGACTTGGAATCTTAGGTGAAGTCGCTGGATATTAACTTGGGATCTTGTCTTGCAGGTGACACGGGGCTGGAGGACAGAACAGAGGAGACACACACCGTTGTCGAGGAGCAGACTGGAAGGTTTTCCTGGAGCAGACAGACGAGGGATCCTAGGAGCATACACACAAGAGGTAAGAAGTTTATCAGGTAAGTTTGTCAGAAAGGTAGTAGAACTAGGCTTGGGGTAGCGCTAGCAGTCCTCTTCGGATTAACGAGACCGGACGTCTAGTGTTTGGCGGTGTGTGTCTTTATAGAAGTGACGTGATGAGGGACATGATGAGGTGCAGGTGTTTGTGATCAGAACTCAGGTGAGGGTGTGCGCAGTGATTGGCTGGTGGCAGAGCCTGGCAGGTCTGTGACAGTATGAGGGTATTTTTTATTATTATTATTTTATTTTTATTTTTTTATTATTATTAAAACTGACCAAATAAATCAGGATAGAATGTAACTGGCCATGGATTTGGGGGTTTTAGAGAAGTTTTAGAAATCCCCTTCTCCATTTCTCCCCCTCCATTTCCTTTCTCAGTCAGTTTTCCCTACAGTTCAGTACAATTTTCCTTTCCTGCCACAGTCTCTTTTCATGCCTCTTCAGTCTCTCTTCACCCACTAACTTGGGAAATATGTGATGTCTTTTGTTTTATGTCAGTCTCTCTAACTATCCGTCTCACTCCTTCCTTCACAGGGGTTCAGATGGCTTTCCAAGTTTCTATTATCACATATGTTTTCACAAACACAATCCCCCTTTCTCTAATCAATAAGGATGAGCGTGACAGTGAGAGATGAACGCATGCATAAGGAGCTGGCGGTGGTCAAATATCACATATGACTGGTGGGAGATTCATCCAGTGTGTATTTTCATAAAGGACACTGAGAAAGGTTAGATGAGGTCATGCTGGAAGAACGTAGAGTAGTTGCTGGAATGGATCGTTTTCTCTCGCTTTTCCAGAACATTCTCAAGCTTCCCCAATGACCAGTTATCAAAGTATTATTTCCTCCTTTGAAGTAAAGTTTGATCGCTGGAATCACGAGAAGAACTACAAGAAAAACAAAAGCAGCTATTATTAAATAAAAAGCCTTTCTAGACGTGTCCCATGTTTGATTGAAATTCAGAATTAAGCTAAGTCTGAAAAATATTTAAAGCCAGCCTTCAATATTTATTCCCAGCCTTACTATATATACTTTACCCAAAAATGAATTCCCTTATGGAATATATGTGTGTATGTGAATACACACACACACACACACACATATATATATACACACATATATTGAGGTGAGTAAATAATGACAGCATTTTAATTTTTTGGTGGACTATTCCCTTTAATGTACACACATACAAACCCTCTGCCTTTCTCTCAGAGGTTGTGTAGATATGTTTTATCTTGCGGCTCTGTAGCCTCCGGACTGTGTGATCAATTAACTGCTGTAACTCTCTCACTCTTTCTACCCCTGAGGAATAACAACCTCAAATATTGTTGTGGGTGTTTGCCAGGCACTGCTATAGTGTTGTCAAGTGGTTCTGGGTGTT
The DNA here is from genome assembly GCF_936440315.1 of Barbus barbus. Classification (NCBI taxonomy): domain Eukaryota; kingdom Metazoa; phylum Chordata; class Actinopteri; order Cypriniformes; family Cyprinidae; genus Barbus; species Barbus barbus. The sequence goes on along the minus strand of NC_136728.1, from coordinate 2,220,746 downwards.
TTTAGAGCATTACTAGGTGGTTGCTAGGGTGTTCAGGGCTGTTGCTAAATGGTTAATCACTGGTCCAAGAGAGCCCACTTTAACATTCCTATGATATTAAGCTCTCTATATACAGTTTCTCAATTTTAAGGGATTTATATGTATCATGAGAAAGTAATGATGAGGTTTCACTTTAGTCAAACACACTAATGATTCCCAAGATTGGTTTTTGAATGGATCCGTGTTTGAATAATTGTATTGACTGAAATGAAACAGTCTTGAAATTCAATCTCTTTCCTATGAGACCAACTGGTTATGTTTCCCAGAAGCAAACTCTGTGACAGGAACCCTGGATTAGCTTGAAACAAGCCATGACATAAAACAACCTCCTCAGTGGAGTACGTCAGCCAACATATGTAGCCATTTTACACACAGTACAGCAGACATGCTCACACACAGTTTGAAATAGTATACTATCACAGGGTGGCCTGCAACATTTGTGCAATGTTAAGACATTTTAAATGAAATTACAATTAAAAATATTAATTGAATTAAACGTGCAGTCTATTGAAGTCTATTGAAGTACTGTTTGAGACTTTGGTAAGCATTGACACTTTTTAAGTGGTTCTCATCATACAGTGTGTGTAATATATATATATATATATATATATATATATATATATATATATATATATATATATATATATATATATATATATATATATATTATATTGCCAAAAGTATTGGCACCCCCTTCTAATGAACATGTTTGACTACTTTAGTCATTTCTAGGAGTACAAATCTTAATGTTGAAGCATATAATGATATTCTAGGGAACTGAGTGCTTCTAATTTTATAGCAACAGTTTGGACAGGACCCTTTTCTATTCTAACATGACAGTGTCTCTGTGTATAAGACACGGTTCAAAAAGACATGATTGATTGAGTCAGTGTGGAACTTGACTGGTGAATAGTAGAACTAGTAGAACTGAAATGAAAATTATAAAAAAAGTACATAGATCTGATACTGTGGAAGGACCCTATTCCATCGACACTGGATAAGGGAAGTCATGTGCCATCTTAAGTTAGAGAAAATTAGACATTCAATCACGTGGTCTTTTGGGACATTTTAGAATATCTGGCAGCTTTTCCTAGCTTTTGCTGAGGTGAATGGAAGCAGACAACATGGCAATGTAAAGAAAAGAAGAAGAAAAAATGAAAGAAAGGGGAACTTGTACTATGTACGTTTACTTCATGCTTTTTACTTTTTCTTTACGGACGTTTGATTATGTACAATGTCTTTATGTCTGGTGTTTGGGGGATGGGGGGTTCAGTTATGCGTTTCTTTGTTCTGTATAATGTGAAAAGAAAAAAAGACTATCAAAAAATAAATAAATAAAAACTACATAGACATATTTAACATTTACACAGACTGCAAAAAAAATTACAAAAACACTAAAACATTGACTAAAATTAAAACAATATAGGTGCGTTCACACTAGATCCATGATTACAAGACACCAACTTGTAAAAAGCGTTCAAGTCCAAGGGTGTGAACAGCTCCAAGTAGAACGTCGCATTTTGTCATTTCAAAATTACAGTAATTACGACATGGCGTGAATGCAGCATAAGTCACGGTTTCACATGGCTTCACCGGCACTCCCTTACAATCAGCACTTTCCCTTGAGTTCCAATCACTGCCACCTGTCCTCAATCACTATTTAGCACCCAAACTCTGGAACTCTCAAACTCTAGATTAGAGACCCATCTCTTGAAACCTGGCATACACATATCACACTACCACATTTCTATTACCCAAATCCATTCAAGGATTATTAGGCTGCACTTCCCATAACACCCAATGTACTATTCAGAGGTCACCGTAGCCACCCGGATTCAGTCTGAATCCAGATCAGATGGTAACTGCAGTCAACCGAATCCAGTCCGGATGGTGGATCAGCACCTAGAGATGACCTGGTCAGCCCTGAATATCAGTGGAGACCATGACAACTAGATGAACCCCAGAGACAGAAGACCTAATCACCTACACGGCCATTGGCATAAGACCACAGGAGCCAGATGAGTCCTCTGCTCAATATGACTTTGTTGCAGCCTTAAAGAGATCATCGGATGCAAAATTCACTTTACAAGTTGTTTGAACATAAATGTGTGTTGGAAGTGTCTGTACACATCCATCCTACACAGCAAAATTCCCAGTGTTAATTTAACACTCTGAGTGTGGACTCACTGGACTCATATACACACTGAAGTAGTATTAAACGTAACACTGAAGAAGTGTTAAAGTTAATTAGATAATTAGGTGATTAATTGAGTGATGATTGACCATTATTGAAGACACCTGATGTTAACGAGCAGAAACACCAAAGGAGAAAATCACAATTTGTATGTCACCATTTTAGTGGTCAGTGTTTGCATTAGTTGGGATCTTGACCCTTAAATTTCTAACATTAGACTTTGTTTGGCTGCGGTAACTGACTTATAACAGCCAGACAAACCAGATGAAAAGTGATCATGTGCTGTTAATTATGCTTTGAGCTAATCATCATGTAGTGTCCTGAATACCTGAGTTAGGTGTTCTTGATTGATTACGTCAACAAGGTGAAAAATACAAGATCTGGCATAATCAGACAGATGATTTTGAAAGTTACTTCAATATTAAAAAAATCTTTAATTTAGACACACAGACATCAAGAGTCAGCATGAGAATCGCAACAATGGTGACCATCAAAAAACCATGTAATAGCCAATAAAAACTCATCCTTGGCTCCTATCATGCATTGCGGCATGAATAAATTATGAGCTGAATTGTCTTTGTAACTTTTTTTATTCTTACTATATTCTTTTAATTTTGCTGTTTTTATGTGACTTTTTAGTAGCTTGTTTTGTGATGTTCAGAGTTGATCTGTTTATCAGAGTTGATCTGTTGGCTTTTTGTAAAATCCCCTTTCTCAAATCAGGCTGTTCTGAGACTCCTGTCAGAATGACGTAGTTCTGCACAGACTGCTCCTACGATAGTTGATTGACAAGGTCATCCTACCTTAGACCCGTCCTCAGTGAGCTGTCATCAGTCCGCCATTGTGTTGACTCCAGTGCAGGGGAAGACAAGTATGTCTCCGATTAAGCGATTGAGGTGTTTTGTTGTTGGATGTAATAATGAACACAGCAGTTGTCATTTACTCCCAACATCTGAGCCACTGAAGATGCAGAGGTTTAACGTTACTTTCGTTTTGAAGGTAATATGTCGATTCCGATCTGCCTAAATGAGTCTATGTTCACATGAATCATTTGTGATCCAGCTTCATCTACAGAAGTGAGTGTAAGGGTTTTTTATAAATCTTTGCAAATATAGTTTCCTAATAATGAGCTAGTTAGCCAGTTTCACGGCTGAAGTTTACAGTCTGCTTGTCTCTCCACGGAAGAGAGGGGTGGGGTCAGCAGAGCTCATTAGCATTTAAAGCAACATTGACTAAAAAACAGCTTGCTGAGAACAGAGGTGATTTTGACAGGGTAAAAAAGGTGTTTTTACACTACCATTGAGAAATTTTAACCAAAGGATGTTATAGACTTTTCATTAAGACCCTAAAGAATCATATCAACTTGTGGAAAATGGGCATCCGATGACCCCTTTAAATTAAACTGCTGGTTTTGTCTGGCCAGAGGAGAACGACAGAGTTTTGGTTCCGTCGACACACTATTTTCCTGGTTAATACTGTAGACCTGCTTTGACAATACACAATGTGTATTGTAAAAAGCGCTATATAAATAATTATGACTTGACTTATCTTGGCAGTGTTTTTAGCTCAAACAGGGACCCAGAACAAGATGCCATATGCCATAAGGGCAAGGCATAATTTTCAGCGACCTATGCATGCAAGACCTAGAAGATGACAGAAACCATCACTCAAAAGTTGGATGTTTTCCACCTCCGATGTTTGCAACGCATCCCCAAGATCTCTTACCGGGACCATGTTAAGAACATGGAAGTATACCGTCGCGTCTACGTACAGCCCCTCTCCACGGCCATCACTGAATGCCGTTTTCATTTCACTGGACACGTGTTATGCCTTCCTAACCATCGGATACTCAAGATGGCGATATCCTGGCAGTCTGCAACAGGCAAACAAAAACAAGGACTCCCAAAAATCACATAGAGAAGAACTTTTATGGAAGACCTACGAGCAGTCAATATTCCATGGGACGAGGCTAAAGTCAAGACCACGGATCGAAGCCGTTGGAGAACACTTGCCGCCCTATGTGCCAAATGGCACTGGTGGAACATAAAACGCATCAAGGGAGACTGATGCAGAGGCAACTGCCATTAGATTTTGCTTCTTTGCCTCAGACTAACAACTTTCGTGACCTTAATTTTATTCTGGAGATGGATGATTCCATGATCTGCTGCCACACTGGAGCACACTCGGCACCAACTGGACAGGGGTGGGAATTACAGTTACAAATTACAACAGATCACCCTCAGTGTAGTCTGTCAAAGTGTAGTCTGTCAGACGGCCTTCAGATTTTACTGTCACTGATTAAAATATTGAAATGATGAAAAATGTTTGCTTAACACAACCTCTTATATCTACCTACTTGTTCTAGAGAATTCCCCCGCTGGCATCTTCTTAGGGTAACCATGGTTAATCAAATGTTATCCGGTGCTGTCCTGGCAAAGTGGTGAGATCCTGAAGTGGGGCTGCTTCCCAGCCCGTTTCCAAAATTTACTCTCCAAGCTCCCACACGGTCTGTTCCTGTATGTTCCATACCCATTAGAAAGACCGGTGGAACAACAACCTGTGGATATTCCTGAATGCTGCTCCCACTTCAGTAATGTTTTGTTCCCTAAGTAGGCTTCCCAACTGCCTCTGCACCAGCCATGGGACTGTGCAATCATTCTCATACTGGGTGTACCAGTACCCCGAGGAAAGATCTACCTACTGTCCATCCCAGAGCAGGAGGTCACGGAGGAGTATATACTGGAAACCCTTCAGCAAGGTTACATCCAACCACCCACCTCCCCTGCTGCTTTCAACTTCATTTTTGTGGCCAAAATGCGGAGGCTTGCAGCCCTGCATCAATTACCGTGTTCTCACCAAAATGACTGTCAAATTCCGATATCCCCTTCCTTTTGTCCCTGCAGCTCTAAAACAACTTTGTAGAACAAGAGATTATGCCAAGTCAGACTTCTGCAGCACCTACAATTCGTGAAGGAGATGAATGGAAGACCACGTTTCTGACCCCTACTGGTATTGTGTCATACCGTATGGCCTTATCAGCACCCTCTCAGTTTTTCTGGCCTTTATGCACAAGATTCTCCAGCAGTACCTTGAACGTTTTATCAGTGTCTACATCAATAACATCTTACTGTACTCCCAGAGCATGGCCCAATATTACCACCACTTTGCGGAGGTCCTCCAAAGAATAAGAGAGTTCCATCTGTATCTCAAGATGGAGAAATATCAGTTTCATGAGTCTGAAATACAATTTCTTGGTTACAACACCAGTCAACAAGTCTTTGTCCTGGTCTCCTGCAGCCACGGAGCCTTTTGAGAAGCTGAAGCAGGCCTTTTGCACAGCACTGCTCCTAGTCCATCCTCACCCTGAAAAACCCTTCACTGTCGAAGTGGATGCATCCACCACAGGTGTCAGAGTGATGCTCTCCCAGCAGCAAGAGATGTCGCCAAAATTCCATCTATGCACTTTCTTCTCCCAAATCCAACCTATCCAAGTCAGGACCTCGGTTTAATGTCTCATCCAAAAGACGGTGCTTTTTACAGTATAGTGTCCCCATCATTATACTGGGGCATTAGGGCCCACACAGACCACAGGGTGAGTACCCCCTGCTGGTCTCACTAACACCTCTTTCAACAGCTACCTAGTTTTCTCAGGAGGTCTCCCATCCAGGTACTGACCATGCTCAATTCTGCTTAGCTTCAATGAGCAACTAGTCTTGGCTGCAGGGTGAAATGGCTGTTGAAAGAAGATGAACCCGAGTCCAGTGTTTCCAAAAATCTTCCACCAGGCTGCCCTCTTGGCCGTAAGCATGTTCCCAGATCCCAACGTCTCAGTCTAATCCAAGCTTCACATTCTTCAGTGGGCACTGGTCACCCTGGGGCCAGTCAAACCCTCTCTCTATTATGAAATTGTTTCTGGTGGGAAAACACGGCAAGAGACATCAGAAGGTTTGTGAGAGGATGTAAGGATTGTGCTATCCTGAAGACTCTTTGACACCTTCCATCAGGCAAGCCCCTTCCTCTGTTTATTCCAAACTGTCCATTCTTTCACAGAGCCTGGTACTGTTGACGAACCCCCTCTGCCACCAATTGAGGCCCATAGAGGCATGTACACGGTTCAAGACATTTCGGACTCCTGGCGCCGAGGTGGTCTTCTGAAGTATTTGGCAAATGGAAAAATACGGCCCAGAGGAAAGATCCTGGCTTCCCAGAAGCGACATCCTTTACCCTGAACTACTTACCTTCTTCCACAAGAGAAATTCTGATGGTCGAGGGCTGCCACCTCAACGTATATAATTGTAACTTGAAGACACTAAAATAAAACTGAACATAAGGCTACATAAATAATATTTTATATTCAGACTATTTGCTCTGACAGAAAAAAAAATAATTACCTGCCATTTTGACAAGCAAAATATGTTTACAGTTAAAACAGTTTTTATTATTATTAATGTACTAGGGCCGGGACTTTAACGCGTTAATTTAGATTAATTAATTACACAAAAATAACGCGTTAAATTTTTTTAACGCATTTTAATCGCACTTATTTTTGCACCGCGGAACGTTTCTCACTGGATGCGTTTCGGCGGACCGATTATACTGGAGCACCAACTAGCGTTCAGAACGGACTTGCGTTCTCGTGGAGACCGGTCTTGCCAGGCTTCCTTGGAAGAACGAACACGGAAGGACGCGAGAACACAGAACGCACACTTATGAGAATTGAGATGTAACGTTACTGCATTCCTGCTTAACTGACCGCAAAGTGACGGGGGTCTGGCGATCAGTGCGCTGGATCTGATGCTAGCCAACAGCTCGCCGCTCCCGTGTGTTGTGACAGCTGTGCCTGAACCACCAAAGAGGTTCACCAACAGACTCATGCTTATTCTGATTGACAGGAAGATGTTGAGGATGTCCATCATCTTTATTTAATCTGTTCTTCTATTTAAATCAGCGGTTAACTCATAGTGGGTACATTGACTATTATGCTTCTCAGCATAAGAAACGGCCAATGAACAATAAATATTACAAAATGTCATAACTTATTAAAACATTTCATACTATTATAGATATTACTTTCATATAATTGTATTGTTTTATTTTACAGCATTATATGTTTTACTGTTAAGATTAATTTTAATATGCCAATAAAAATGCAGACTTTCTCCGGGTCTTATAACTTTATTAAAATTAACCAAAACAAAACGATAAATGTTTACTTTCAACTTGAAGAGCCGTCAAGTATTTGAGAGAGCGAGTTTAAAGCTTACAGGCTTCCGTACACCGGCCACCCACAGCGTTTTCTGGGATTTCTAACGGCTAGATTCTCTCAAGTCTGCACTCCATGCATCCTCAGTTTCAAGAACATATCCGGGCACTTTCATGCATTCTCTAGGCGTTTCTCAATGTCAAGGAAGGATCCTCGGAAGCCAGAATTTCGAGGATGCTACGTCATCGACATCCGTCGAAGGACTGTTCCAATGTCGAGGATCCTCGGAATTTCAACGAAGGACTGAGTCCTTCGTTCGAAAAATATCCCATACACAGGAAAGGCTGCATAAGTGTAGCCTTCGCGCTCTTCGCGCGCTAAAATCACCCACAATCCTATGCGCGCAGCTTTGCTATCTTGCTCAAAAATTCAAAATGTTGGACGTTAGCGGAGTCGGAGCGCCAACGGGGCAATATGCGTTCAAATGTAACTTAAGTATATTTACAAATTACTTAAAAAACATTTTTGTATTAAAAAGTATTACTACCGTATTGATATTATAAATTCTAGAAATTACGTTATTGATAGCTAACTGAACCGGACTAACTTAGTTAAGCTGTCCAGAGTAAAAGCGGACCGTTTCACTGACGTAATGACGCAATAACGTGCACTTGCTAGCCTGTTCCATTTACGTGTTCTCCGAATGCTTAGAGGAGCCTCGCCTAGCCTCTGAAGGAAGTGACTTGGAAGGACCAGTCCTGCCAAGGACGTATCCTTGACATTGAGAAACACCTTCTATACTTGCGTTCTTGAGAATTGGAACTGAACTTCGACGGTTAATGATGACGTAGAACGAGAACACAAGGACGCAAGATCGCTGAAGAACGCATATTGAGAAATAGACAAAAACAAACCACAGTGAACATGGACAAAGAAGCTGATGAGACCGCTTTGGTTGGCCCTGTGGATGGGAAATTTAAAAATCCATATAAAAAAAACTTACTTCTCACTGTTCTCAGGTCAAATATTTATATGCGATTAAAATGCGATTAATTTCGATTAATTAATTACAAAGCCTCTAATTAATTAGATTAATTTTTTTAATCGAGTCCCGGCCCTATAATGTACACATCTCAATTACAGGCATGTTTATACTACACGGTCCAAATACCTGGTCATATTAAATGCATATTAAATGCACTGACTGAGCTTACACTACTCTCCTCTAACTAATTTGGCAATATTCAGAGCATACATTACTATACAGGTCTACATTTCATGATTGCTTTGATATGCCAATTGTGAAAACTACAGGCCATGAATTCTACTGTGTAATTCCTTCAGGGACTCTATTAGAATGGGAGCGAGTTATAACTAACAGAAAGCCCCATTCTGAGTATCTGTCAGAGGTGGTTCTTGGCCAAGAGAAGCAGAAATATTTTCTTAATTTACCATCGAAAAAATCTCCTGATCTTAATGGTTTTCCCATCTGGAGGAGTTTTTGAACACTTAACAAGTCACAGCATTCATTAGGCTGCTCTGTTAAAATGTGAAAGCTCAGTGATTTTCCAAAGTTCATCGTCCCACAATGCCGAGGTTTGGCAGGGAATGGCAAGCGGCCCTGACTCCAGACAAAAGTCTTTGTGTGAGAGAGAGACTGAAAATGCATTCAATACCAGCACCTGAAACCAATACACTGCAGTATTCTGTAACCTTAGTTTGAAAACATGCACAGGTTTTGGCAGCCGTGCTGAATTAATTCATGTTACTGCTGTGGAAATGCATGCAACTTGCTGAATGCAGAAAATAATGAAAGAGTGCTAATGTTATGCTAATGTACAAATGTTCAGTTCACATGCAATCACTCTACAGATGACTAGAAAATATCTGTCAAGCCCAACTGAATTCATGATATGGCTAGTCACAATGCTACCATATATGAAAAATAGCATATCTCATAAAGCTTAGCATACATATTGTTCCATTCATAAAATCAGATCACTTGAGTTACTTCTGAAATGGGAGCTACAGCAAAAACTTTACAGTTTGAGAAAACTTGTCTAATATAAAGAGAAATTGAGCAGTTCCCAGACTAGCCTTATAATGAGATTGGCAATGAATTTATACAAAAACTCCACCTTTTTGCAACCTTAATTAAGACTACTAATTTCTAATGTAATTAATTAAACTAATGTCAGAAATCTAATTGCCTGCTATAAGCAAAAAAAATTTAACGCATTTTAATCGCACTTATTTTTGCACCACGGAACGTTTCTCACTGGATGAGTTTCGGCGGACCGATTATACTGGAGCACCAACTAGCGTTCAGACAAAAACAAACCACAGTGAACATGGACAAAGAAGCTGATGAGACCGCTTTGGTTGGCCCAGTGGATGGGAAATTTAAAAATCCATATGAAAAAACTTACTTCTCACTGTTCTCAGGTCAAATATTGATATGCGATTAAAATGCGATTAATTTCGATTAATTAATTACAAAGCCTCTAATTAATTAGATTATTTTTTTTAATCGAGTCCCGGCCCTAATTTTAATACATCAAGTTAAACCAAATAAAAATGTGAATATTTATTATGTAGCCTTGGCAACTAGCTGAAATAAAACAATTTTAAGTGGTAGTAAAAATAAGTGGTAGTAAAGATATGGTGGGTAAATTACACATCTCTCGAGTCGCGAAACAAAATGAAGAAACATGAATCTAGTCCAATGACAGTCTTTAGACAACTTTATAGCAAAATAAAAAGTGAATTAAGATGATTGCAAACACAATGTTACTTAAAGTAAATTAGTACCTTTCCTGGTGAATTCACATCGGGGTCATTTTGCCTGAACTTCTCCTGCAGCGTCTCAGCCAGCTGACACAACAGGAAACCATTATCTAACCGGTCCATGAAGCTCTCGGCTGTGATTTCCACACCTGATGGAAAAGATGAGGGAAAGAGATGAATATCCCACAAAAGACTTCAGTTTGATTGTGCTTCACTGAACTTAGCTTATTTTTTATAACTCTGATCGGTACATTACCAAATTACAGCACAAGTCAGAAATGAGCTTTTCAGCATCTGGGAATAAATCTGTATATCAAATCAGAGATGGGCAAATTTGATTTATTTATTATTAGTATTATTAGAAATAACGTAGTAACTAAGAAATAACATTCTAAAAAAATAAAAATAAAATTCTTTTTGAAATATATATACAAACTAATTTATATAGGTAACCTTTTAAATATTACTATCATCTCTTGATTCTGGAAATACTCAATATGTTATGATTATGATAGCATGCATAAGTATTCATATAAAATTAAATTCTCAAATTAATATGATCAAACATTAAGCTTTTGAAATATATCTACATTTTTTGTGTTTAATTTAATCTTAATTCTTCAACTCATATTCATATCAGATTTTAAAGACACTCAATAATGACGGACAACCCTGTGTCAAATCCAGACATTTGTTGCAGCTATGATTCACAGATAAACACATTTCAGTCCCAAAAGCAGACAAGTGCTTTGGAAGGAAGCAGCTGATTTATTTTGCAACAGTATTCCAGATGAGACACACACACACACACACACACACGCAGAGACACAGACTCAGTTCTACACAGATCAACATGTGGCGGCTACATTTTACTGACTTCCAGACGATCATTCTTTCTGCATGATGTCACTGTGAAACAGGAGGTGGTGGCAGGGGGTTGGGGTATCTGTGGAAAGAGCATATTTTCTCATCCACTATAGTTTTTTTTTTTTTGATAGAGAGGGGGCGTCAGTGGTCGAGGGGGTTCAGATGAGTTTTTTTTTTTAATGAGTTCCAAATGTGGTAATTGAGCCCAGTGCAGAGCAGACGGGGAACTTGGGAAATTCTTTCTGAATGTGCCTCCCTTGCTCCCCCTTTAAAGAACCAAAATCTACACTACCTATCCCCATATTCAGAATTCAGAAAGAATTTTAAGTAATACATATTGAGAGTGAACAGTTACTTTGATATTACTCAGTTGTCCTGGCAAAATTAAAGGGGCCATGAAATTTATTTTTTAAATTATTATTTTAATATGAACCTTGTGGGTTCACTTAAAATGTTCAAGTTTTTGTGCACTATACATATATACAGTATATATACAGGTGCATCTCAATAAATTAGAATGTTGTGGAAAAGTTCATTTATTTCAGTAATTCAACTCAAATTGTGAAACTCGTGTATTAAATAAATTCAATGCACACAGACTTAAGTAGTTTGAGTTTTTGGTTCTTTTAATTGTGATGATTTAGGCTCACATTTAACAAAAACCCACCAATTCACTATCTCAACAAATTAGAATACTTCATAAGAAAAACATTTTTTGTGAATTGTTGGCATTCTGGAAAGTATGTTAATTTACTGTATATGCACTCAATAATTGGTAGGGGCTCTTTTTGCTTTAATTACTGCCTCAGTTCGGCGTGGCATGGAGGTGATCAGTTTGTGGCACTGCTGAGGTGGTGTGGAAGCCCAGGTTGCTTTGATAGCGGCCTTCAGGTCATCTGCATTGTTGGGTCTGGTGTCTCTCATCTTCCTCAGATTCTCTATGGGGGTCAGGTCAGGTGAGTTTGCTGGCCAATCAAGCACAGTAACACCATGGTCACTGAACCAGCTTTTGGTACCTTTGGCAGTGTGGGCAGGTGCCAAGTCCTGCTGGAAAATGAAATCAGCATCTCCATAAAGCTTGTCAGCAGAAGGAAGCATGAAGTGCTCTAAAATCTCCTGGTAGATGGCTGCGTTGACTGTGGACTTCAGAAAACACAGTGGACCAACACCAGCAGATGACATGGCATCCCAAATCATGACTGACTGTGGAAACTTCACACTGGACTTCAAGCAACATGGATTCTGTGCCTCTCCACTCTTCCTCCAGACTCTGGGACCTTGATTTCCAAATGAAATGCAAAATTGACTTTCATCTGAAAAGAGGACTTTGGACCACTGAGCAACAGTCCAGTTCTTTTTCTCCTCAGCCCAGGTAAGACGCTTCTGACGTTGTCTCTGGTTCAGAAGTGGCTTGGTAGCTCTTTTCCTGAAGACGTCTGAGCGTGGAGACTCTTGATGCACTGACTCCAGCTTCAGTCCACTCCTTGTGAAGCTCTCCCAAGTGTTTGAATCAGCTTTGCTTGACAGTATTCTCAAGCTTGCGGTCATCCTTGTTGCTTGTGCACCTTTTCCTACCCAAATTCTTCCTTGCAGTCAACTTTGCATTTAATATGCTTTGATACAGCACTCTGTAAACAGCCACACCTTTCAGTAATGACCCTCTGTACCCTCTTTGTGGAGGGCGTCAATGTTCATCTTCTGGATCATTGCCAAGTCAGCAGTCTTCTCCATTATTGTGGTTTCAAAGATACCCGGAATTTATACTGTAGGGATGGTCATTAACTGAAACTCAAATGTAAATATTCTAATATTTTGAGATACTGATTTTTTACTTACATGAGCTGTAAGCTCTAATCATCAAAATTAAAACAAAAAAAACTTTTGAAATGTTTTACTTTACATGTAATCAATCTAAAATATATGAAAGTTTCACTTTTTGAAATAACTTACAAGAAAAAGTGAACTTTTTCACGACATTCTAATTTATTGAGATGCACCTGTATATATACAATCATTTTTGCGAATATATATATATATATATATATATATATATATATATATATATATATATATATATATATATATATATATATATATATATATTCGCAAAAATTATTATTTTCGACCCTCATTCTGACCCTCTGTCCAAAGTAATCCATATTAAGGAGACAGTTCATTAAAGGTTTGTCAGTAAACTGATACTTAGTTTGATTGGCTAACACATCATCATACTGCATCTGAGTGTTTCGAATACATTATTTATATAAAGCTACTGTATCATTTATAGACAACAGGCTATGAAACTGTTTATTTATGGTTTGCAACGCAACTACTGTCAGATCCAATTCCAATTTGTTGAAAGAGGGCTCTTTCAACAATTGTTTCTTTGCAAACTCTCCATTGCATTGTGCCTCATTATACAAAACAATCTGCAATTGAATGCTGGAAAAAAAAACAAATAGTCCTCCGATGTTATCCGAAATTGTTCCACTTGTTCCTGGACAAATTGAACATGCAAGTGTATACTCTAGATATAGTATACACTATATCTAGAGTAGTCATTTCGCTTCAGATGCAAATAGAACTCATTATAATCACTGACACTGTCTACTCTAGATATAGTGTATACTATATCTAGATCAGCGTGCGCAGATCGGTGAAGGAGGCGAAGCAGCGCTACGGGAGGAAACTAGAGTCGCAATTCCAACATGGCGGCTCTAGGAGCCTGTGGCAGGGACTTAGAACCATCACGGACTATAAAACACCACCCTCCAGATCGGGGAATGCGGACGCTTCTCTGGCTGACGAGCTGAACACTTTTTATGCTCGCTTCGAAGCTGCAGCTAATCACGCTAACGGCGCTAGCAGTGCTAACTGCATGCACGCTGAGGAAGCCGGTGAGGACAACGTATTCACCATCACGGAGCATGACGTGAGGAGGGCATTCAGGAGAGTGAACATCAGGAAGGCAGCAGGACCAGATGGCATCACAGGTCGGGTTCTGAAGGCCTGCGCTGACCAGCTAGCACCGGTGTTCACTGAGATCTTCAACCTTTCCCTGGAACAGTCCATAGTCCCCTCATGCTTTAAGCAGTCCACCATTGTTCCTGTCCCCAAGAAACCGCAGCCCACCTGCCTAAACGACTATCGCCCTGTAGCCCTCACATCAGTGGTGATGAAGTGCTTTGAGAGACTGGTCAGAGACTTCATCATTGCATCACTACCAGACACACTGGATCCACTACAGTTTGCATACAGACATAACCGCTCCACGGAGGATGCCATCTCACACCTCCTCCACACCACAAGTCACCTGGACTGCAGAAAAGGGAATTATGTAAAAATGCTGTTTGTGGACTACAGTTCAGCGTTTAACACCATAATTCCCTCCACACTCACCTCCAAGTTGGAGGTCCTTGGTCTCAGCACATACTTGTGCCAATGGATCTCCAGCTTCCTGAAGGACAGACAGCAAGCCGTACGGATGGGTAAACACACCTCATCCTCCATCACCCTAAGCACTGGAGCCCCTCAAGGTTGTGTTCTGAGCCCCCTGCTGTACTCACTGTACACTTATGACTGCGTGGCCACTTCCAACTCCACCACCATCATCAAGTTTGCTGATGACACTGTTGTGTTGGGCCTGATCTCAGACAACGACGAGACGGCCTACATACAGGAGATTAAGAACCTGGAGAGTTGGTGCCAGGTGAATAGTCTACACCTGAATAGTCTACACGATCAGCGGGACTCCAGTGGAGAGAGTGGACATCTTCAGATACCTGGGTGTTCACATCACGCAGGACTTGACTTGGTCCTGTCATACCAGCACCCTGGTGAAGAAGGCCAGGCAGCGTCTGTACCATCTGAGACGCTTAAAGGACTTTAGACTTCCCTCTCGGGTGCTTAAGACTTTTTACACCTGCACCATCGAGAGCGTCCTGACGGGCAGCATCACTTCCTGGTTCGGGAACTGCACTATGCAGGACAGACGAGCCCTCCAGAGGGTGGTGCGTTCAGCGGAACGTACCATTCACACCGAGCTCCCTAACCTGCAGGACATCTACAGCAAGCGGTGCCTGACCAGGGCCAGGAAGATAGTGAAGGACCTCAGCCATCCCAACGATGGACTCTTTTCTCTGCTGCGTTCAGGGAGACGCTTCCGCTCCATGAAGGCGAACACAGAGAGAATGAGGAGGAGCTTCTTCCCGCAGGCCATTCGGAGTCTTAACCTCTCTCCACTCTAAGCACATCACCCCACACTTCCACTTTGCACATTTTCAATACAATCTGCACTAATTTGTAGAAGGTTACGTAAGGATAAATGAGTGGGACTTACATACCATTTGTCTTTAGTATTCCTTTTACTCACTTACACACTTTACTGCACAGCACAGCACACGGACACTTTATCACTGACATACACTTTACTTTTTATAGAATCTATATAGAATCATATTCTATTTTTATTCTTCATATCTATTTTTATTCTCATCTATTTGTTATTTTATTTTATTGCTAGTTTATTTGTGTATATATGTTTACTGTGCTTTTTCTATTTGTATTTTTGTAAACTTGAGGTTTTTCTTAATTTTGTTGGACAATTTGTTGGACAGTCGTACAATACATTTCACTACATTTCGTGCTACGTATGTATATGTATGTGACAAATAAAATTTGAATTTGAATTTGAGTAGACAGTGTCAGTGATTATAATGAGTTCTATTTGCATCTGAAGCGAAATGACGCAACACTCGCATCTAGATTTGTATCAGCCATTAAGTAAGTAAACGCCAGTGGGTGGGGCCTATGATGTGAAACTATTTGTCGATGTCTTACTCATATGGCAGTCATATCCAAATATATTCGCCTGAGACATCAGAATCTATCTGTGATATCCAAAAAAAGCGAATTTTTGAAGCTTGGTTACATTTTATTTTATGTATATTTGTATTTATTTATTTTTAGTGAGAAAGATGTTTTAAGCTTGTAGGATGATTTAATGATACAAAGACCTCTTATTATCTGCTTAGAATTAAATTTCCTAAACTGATTGGCAAGATTACATTTCATTAACATCAAAAATAAAATATGACAACAATGGTATAATAAATTGTGCTTCTTTAGCTCCAACCACCACTGGTAAATAAAAAGTGCATCAACAATTCAAGACAAAAATTAGTAAACTAACAATAATAGAAAGCCACAAAAAGCCAGTGTATGTTTCATGTATACAAGTGGCTTCTGGTAAAACCAGCAAATGGTCAAATTGTGTTCCTGTAACACAGATCAGTTTCAGAGATCTGAGCAGCTATTTGTCTAAAAAAAACACACAGAGACAGGCATAAGGCACTAAAGAGTGTGGACAATCTGGATAGGGAACTAGTGGTTGATGTGTGGTTGAATATGAAGCCCCTATGTGGCCCACTGCGGCTCCTGGCTTCCTTTTGCTCCAGGCAGACCAAAGACAAAGCCCTGGTTTCAGCTGGCTGTTCACGGCCTGAGAGCTGCCAGAAATTCCACAGACATCCCCCTCCATCCACACACACACACACACACACACAGAACCGAAGCCAGGGCCACGACACACTACCATTCTTCTCTCTTCATAATTTGTCTTGTAGTTGAAATGGTGAGTGGCGCTCAGAATCTGATTAATGCTGGGAAATGTTGGAAAAGAAAACATGGACACATGCAGTCATGCCTGCGCATGCACATAAGTCAATTACATTCATCAAAGAATAAAAAAAACAAAAACTATCACATAATTTAAAATCAAAACATTAAAGAAATGTATGGCACATTAAGGACTGCACGTTTTAAGGGCTTAAACTTATTGATATCATCTTAAATTAAATGATATGATATGAAGAAATGATAATATACAAAAGATAAACAGAGCACAGTTGGATGTGCCCTAAGCAACGTATGCAAATAATGAAACATGAATTTAAACATTTCCTCTCCACCATGAACAGAATAGACCCGCAGAATGAAAAAGGCCTCAGCACATAGCTTTGTTGCACACCTCATATATTATTCAACCTTATGAAAATGTACACATGAAAATCCACAGATTGCATTATTAATAGAATTTCTACTAAAATCTAGAGTCTTTGCAGTTGCAAATCACAACTGACACACTGCAAATAGAAAACATGTTTAGATGTTACTATACTTTAAGACCTATTTCTCCCCATTAAAATTATTTTTGTTGAGCTACCCTAACCTTTCAAGTTGTTTCAGTCATGATAAATAATATTTTTTGATGCAAATACAACCAGTTAATTTAGATATTACCGTAAAGTAAATGACCGTGTACTTTCCCAGTAAAGTACTGGATAGATTAAGGTAACTATATGGGTTAAGGTTAGGTTTAACCCTAGTTATTATCATGTTATTGTAATTGCTAAGAGTATGTACATGCAAAATATGACTGTAATAGAAAGTGCTATCAATAACAGCACACACTTGTTTATTTCAGCAGAAGTACAGTATGTTACCAAACTACAGTATTAGCATTAGTCATATTACTAAGTGACAAATGAATTTGGCAAAAACATGGTTTAATTTAATCGACGACCGTTGACTTCAGAAACAAAAAGACTTTTGAAGTATTTTCCTTTTGAAGTATTTTTGCTGTTATATATACATATATACACCCCCCCCCCCCCCCCCATCTTAACTCGGAACATATAATTTCTTGTAGCAATTTAACAGAGAATCACTGATATGAAAGATAGAAAGGCAGGAAGAGCTTGACTTACCCAGCATGCTAGAGAGCCAGAGTGCCAGGTCTTCCTTCATGGGTAGCAAACTGGCCTCATGTCTGCTGGCCAGCCACTGACTGTACTGCTGAAGATCTGTGAGGCCTGGACCAGCTGGCTGCTGCTTACCACTCAGAGGACTGAACATGCTTCTGAAAACAGAGAGGAACATCTAGATCAGTACAACTAAATAACATGAACGCAATCATTCAGCTTTGACGAAAACCCTCAAATTAATTATTTCACTTTCCCACAGAACACAAACGTCATCTGATCATTCAAGCCTGTTGTTTCACAGTAGACTCTTATCCTCTATACCGATCTTCTTATCATAGTCCAGCTCCAGGCTCTATCTTCTCTGTCCTGTGATATCATATTCACTCTTTTTTTTAAGACAGAACAGACACACACTGTGTGGCTTCTCTCCAGTCCTGCTCTAGTGTGAATATTTTTCTTCTTTTTTTTTTACACAAATGAACATGCTCTTCCCAAAGAAACATCAGAATTAGATGCAATGCATTAGATACAATGTTGTCACATAAAAAAATCCAAGCATTTAGTAAGTGTGTCATCTATCTTGTTTGGTGTTTTACTAAAAACAACAGTATTTAAAATTTTGACTGGACTTGGCAGGACATCATCTGCAAAGAAGAATAGTGGGTGAAAACTGAAAGTGAATGATAGGGACCGTCGAACACTATGAAGGATTGTGTTCAAACAGCACACAAATACTGCAGCAAAAGTGACAGCAAACCTCAAATTTGACCCTGTTTCCACAAAAACCAAACACAGGGATCTTCACAAAGCCAACGTTCATGAAAAAGCTGCAACTGCTAAAATGTTTATTCACAGACACCAGTGCTAAAATGTGAAAAAAGACATCACCTCATCAAATTATGTTGGTTTAGTCCACAGTACAAGCGATTCATACACAACAATGTTTAATATGGTTATCATCGGGATGTTTAATATATCCACAAATCTGTAACAGCTCTGGTTGCTAAAGGAGCATTTCCTGGCAGTTGCTTTATATCATTGCTAAGTTTCGTTCCAGAGTTAGTATGCATTAAAAAATGCATTAATTTGGTGTTTTACAAATGCAGAAAAGTGGTGATAATATGGGATGCTAGCCAGCATTGAGAGGAACTAGAGAGAAGTTATGAGTTCTGAGAAGTGTAAATATCTTCATTGATGCAGAACGGGACCTCTTCCTCAGTTCTGCTCTCCTGTAGCCCACTAAGCAACCTGGGAATGAGGACTCGGGTCCAACAATCGTCACATTGTTGCGGTGGGCTCTGAATGGCTGGCAGGCGAAGGCGAACTGAAAGTCAATCTGTATATTTTCCTTGCTCCACAAAATAGTACGCCAGAGTTCACTTTACCTGCCAAACGTCTATCAGATAAAGCCAAACCTCCTCTTTCTTTCTAAAGAGCTCCTGTGCTGGAAAAGGTTGAGAGAAAAAGAAACCAGAGAAATGAAAGAGGTGTTACTGGCTCTCTAAACAATAAAACAAAGAGGACACACTGTCCCATATGGACAAAGGCAAGGTGAACAACAGTCCACTAATAATGTCAGTGCTGTCTGTCAGCTCTTAATATTTCCCAGACAGAGTCAGGGTTCGTTGGGTGTTGAGTGAGAAAGCTGATACGAGAGAATGTGAGAACGACCTTATTAGTGGTGCCTGCATTTTTATTATATTTCTAAGCAATCAGATCTGGCAGACAATAAAACGGATGAGATAAATTCAGTACGGTTACATTGAAGGAGGGAGCCAAGAAACATCTAGAGACCTGAATATCACAGGGACTTGGCAATCAGTGAGCAACCACCAAGAAACCTCCCAGAACCCCCAAACAAAACCTCCAGAACACTCCAGCCCTAGAACTGACATGCAAATTTAAGGTATTAATATGCAACCTTTAGGGGTAAATATTGTAAATATGTATGAACCTCCTTTAGCAACAAGGGTCAATGACGTCATGAAACTCATTATTTTCATATAGATCTGTTCCTTTATTCACAATGCATTAAAAATACATTTCATACAAGCATTGACCTGATTCCAGATTTTCTGTGGGGAACAATAATATCATTTCTGACATAAAATCCCATTAATTATTTATTTTATTTGTAACATAAAATTGTGGGTGATAGAACCATTTTATCATAACAAAGAAAAAATATTGTTTGCAGTTTGGCATAATCTTAGAAAAATCCAACAAATTTGATAGAAATGTATATATTTTAAATCAAATATCTGAATAATTTTTGTATTTTTATGATAAGGCATGGTTAGTAAAATGTCTCCTTAAAATGTAATATTTACGCATTAACAATTAATTATGAAAATATTTACTTGTACAAAATATTTTGCCTTGAAAATGATCATTAAAAAAATCATAATCATAAAAGCAGTTTGAATAAGAGATGCAATAAAAATATTTTACTTTTTATTAAAATCTAACAAATCTAACAAACATGTCTAAGAACTTGACAGGTACTGTATTTTTTAAAAGATGCTTCCTGTTCTTTATCATGATCTCTCCTTTGTTCCACTGATCATCAAGTAGCCACTCAGAACACTGAACTGATAATGTTACATCTGGTTTTCCGGACAAGAACCACTCAGATTTTCATCCAAGTGTCTCTTAAAAAAAATAATAATAATAAATTCTAATTTAAAAGCAGGCACACATTCACTAAAATCTCTCAGTACTCGACACATGAAATCTACACAAACGGCACGATCACCACCTGGAAACTGATGCTCAGCAAACACAAACCCACAGCGTTCACAGATGGAGAGGACATTTACAGTGCATTCAACACCACACATATGAACACACACATCTTGGGCACATATGGTTGAAATCAAAGGTCAGTGTACAGTGTGACACACTCAAACCTTTAACTGGGACCATTATATTAAACAACGTAATATTCTTTCACGGTCAATATTTTTCGAGCAAACAGTAGCGACAGAGGAGTGAAAGGCAGTAGGTGTTCTCCATATGTTGTGTGTCTTTTCCATCCATAAACCATAAACGTTGACCTTGACTAATGCATAAATTATAACTGATAATACTTCAGCTCGCATATCTGATTCTGTTGCAGTTATTTGATCCTCAATGCTGTGTCATGTTCAACAAGCACAGGACACACACTGTATTCTGTCCTTAAAGGACTGTGAAGGGTAAATCATGTACACACAGGACTACTGTAAGTCTCAATGCAGCGATCATCTACACATCTCACATTATCTAAATAAAATTTGGGCCTTTTGCATGCAAGTTCAGTTCAGAGTAGGTTTTCTTTCCCGGTTAAGCAAAGATTTGGTCTAGTTGCCTGCACAATCCAGTTACTTCATTTTTCATGCATCACCCTGGCTTTAATTAAGTTTGCAGGCTATTACACACTTTAACTGTTAGTTTTAAATGCACAATAACCCATTTTACTGAGGCGGCTCATATGAGAGAAAAACTCAAATACCTTCAGCATGTCTGAGGAGAAACACTTTTATTTTCTGTTTTTAAGTGGGCATGCTTGACATTTTATGGCTGTAGTAATATTTCAAAGCCGCTGGTGCTTTCATGAGCTATTTCTGACACAGAGAAACCACAAAAACAGACTGCATTGTACAGATGAATCTAAAATATAAAATGCATCCCCCCAAAACTATTTCTGCAACAAAATAAATAGCCTAAATAAATAAAAGTATTTTGCCAGCTTGAAGGAACATTTATAAGTTATTACGTTTGTATGTCTATCTTATTTCATTAAGATATCTATCTATCTATCTATCTATCTATCTATCTATCTAGTGGGAAAAAAAAAAAAAATATTTGTCATTCCCAAAAGTAGGCTATACACTTACTCTCCAGAATGCTCTTCCTGAAGTCGGTTCTTCAACAGCAGACGGTCGTTTCCAATGAATGCATGCTTTTCTCAGCACAAGGTGCTCAGACTGTTGTTCACCGTGACACTGAGCCTCAAAGACCCGACTGTCAGTGCGGGTCTCAGTTCAAAGTGCGCTCCTGCCATAGACACCTCGCGCAATTTCACGCCTCCTTACGCGACGCGACGCGTCTTTATCTGCGCGAGTCTGGGAGCTACGGAGCTGCACAACCATATAAAACTAGACCCGTAGTAGAGAGAGAGAGAACTTAACTGACCGGGAAAAAAGGGTAATGAAAAAACTTGCCCTGCGTCCCAGTGTGCATACTATGCACCCTATCTGCCCTAAATAGTATTGAACATTACTAATATCACAGAGAATTTAGGATGGATAGTATGCACACTGGGACGAATAAAAGAGGCTACAAAACTTACAAAGCACTTTAATTTGTAAAATGAGAATGTATTTATACGTTTCATCGAGTATTGTTTTGCTAAAGCTCGTTTTTTGTAAAAGATGACTAAACGTGAGTCGTTTAAATCGTTTGAGTTAAATGCAAATTCATAAGTCTTTTATTTTGAAATCCTGCCACTGAAGCTCAGTACCGCGGAAAAAGAGACGTCGCGCGCGCTCTCAGCCAATAGCGAATGAGGAACGAAGCACGCTGACTGAATCGGAAGAGCACGTTGATTTGTTTATGTTTAGCTAAAGGAGAGAGTCTCATGGAGGCTGTGCTGAGACACCTGACCAACATCCTGGAGCTGCTGGCCGTGTCTCAGACGGACCGCGTCGGCGAGTGGGACTGTGACACCGCGCTCCGGGCGTTTCAGTGGGCTGAGTACTGCGAGCAGCTGCACTCCCGCTTCCAGTTCAACCCTACGGTGCGCCCCGCGCTCGAGGCCGGTCTGAGCGACACCAACCGGCGCCTGCGGGAAACCCTGCCGTCGTGCTCAACAGTCACGTTCTCTGAACTGGCCCAATGTCAGCACACGCTGCTCGTTCATTTACTCAGAAACCCCTGCGCTCCCAACTCTGTTATCCAGATGCTTTTAGATCCCAAAACCGCTGCGTGGGAATCCCAGTTTGACCAAAACGGCCTCATTGCGTGCAAATCAGCGTTTAATCTGCTGTGCCGCACGCTGGACTGGACGGGTCATGCTGGGGTACAGGCTGAAGCAGCGGTCAGAGGCAGTCTGCTGGGGAAGCTCTTGAACTCTGTGCTGAGTCGCTCTGGTAATGAGGAGCATGCGAGGACGCTGCTGGACTCCATCCTTCAAGACAGCGCGGGAAAACCGGAGAGCCTTTGTGACGTCTTAACAGCCGCGTTCCATTCCCGCGAGCACGAGTCGACCCCCGCCGCCACTCAGCGCTGTGTCCTCGCGTGGCTGCGAGAGCGCGAGGGAGGTCTGAGTAAAGCGTGCGGATCTCTGTCCCCCGGGCTCTGCGCGGTGCTCTCCCGACACTCCTGCGAGTTTAAGCACGCATACTGGGGGGTTTTGAAGCACTGGGCGTCCTGCATGGAGTATGATGTCTTGCAGAGTCAGTGGGTGCAGACTTCAGATGAGCCGGTGACCTTCAAAGCACTGACCGATCGAGTCAAAGATTTATTACATTCAGGACCAGCATTAAAAGAGGAGACAGAAACTGAACTCAAAACACTCAAACGGGACGCTGGAGACTTTAATGTAAAAGGCGTTAGTATATGGACTGATTTAATCATTCAGCTACAGCTGTAAATACATCAGATTGGAAGTTAATTCAACTTTTTTCTTTTTTAACATTTGATGTGAATTTAACTAATGCAAATGTTATATTTGAGGATAGAAGCCTGTGCATTTTTTTTCCACGCGTTTTATAATTATTAAAAGGTTTGTCACGTTTTTATAGCATATTTAACACGTTTGTTCCTTGTTATTGAAAGAGTACTTTATGATATCCATCATTTTTCTTTTGTTGTTTTGTCCATTTTTATGTTTTGTAACCATTTTAAGCTATTATTGTTATGTTTTATTATAAGAGCCATCATACTATCAGTTTTGTCAATTTTGTTCCTCAGCATTGAAAAATAAAAATACTGTAAATGAAGCACAAACTCTTGCTCAGTCTCCCAGCAGACAGGGGGCGACAGTGCTCTTTACACCATCAGCCATGTGCTTTATCTGAGGACCTGGGATCTGATTTACAGCGGAATAACTAATAAAGCTCTTAAACAGTATCTTACTGTTGTTATCACGTCTGAAGTTTCTGTGTGAGTAGATCAGTGATATTCTGCCTCATTAAACACCTCTGGAGATGCATAATACAGAAACACAGGCATAGAAATCTGAAATATCAGGTCATTTCATTTAAAGTTTCATCTTTTACATTGATCTAAAATTGTCTACTGCTTATCATGTTACTGCCTTCTCAGAAAGTCTTTCAGTTTTGTAGAAAACAGCATTTGACCACTGAATTTACAAAAAAATAAGTGAATAATAATGACCATTTCAGGTTTAAGAAGCGTCTCAACATTGCATCAACTACAGATGAACACATTACTTTTTATTTGAATTAGCACTCAGTCAGTTATTTAACTATGTATTACTCTGGAAGGTGTTTGTCTTTTAAACACATTAAAATAAATTAAAATTGATTAAATTAAACCCCACTTTTTGGCCAAATATATTTCCTTGAAGTAGAGATGTGATGTAATGAAGTATCACATCTGCATGTTCATGGTTCTCTACATTGGTTAATGGTCACATGACATGCAGGTAAATTTAATTAATTATTAGCTTTTCATTAAACTCATAACCCCCAGCAGTTCCTTCACAAACCCAGTCTGAGAAACTGTTTTGTTGTAATGTAATATTTAATGCATGTCATGTTGTTAATAACAATGAATGGGATATCTTTTTATTTTTATATCAATATGGTACCAGATTATCCTATTTAAATTAATGTGATAAATAAGAAAGGTCAAAAGTAATCTAAAAGTAGATTATATTACCTAATGTGTAATGGATTACGTTACTACAATTCTTACACACATATAGCAGTTGTCCAATACACTGCACAGTAAGCTTATTTCATCTGTACTGTAGCCTATAATTAAAAATGCACTCCTTCATTAAAGAGAAATGCTGCTGGGCTGCACTGAATAGGCTGAGGGACAGATGGTGGCATCACTGTCACCAAGGCAACCGTTGGCATTAAGCACAGGATTTCATTTGAAATAGAGGAAGAGGAGAGGCAGCGAACGCGTGCGCCTCTTAAATTGGTCCCCGGGGACACGCAGACGCGTGCTTCATGGGCTGGGTTTCATATGTCTGTCACATTAGGGAGGAGGAGAAAGAGATCAGGAATCTGCATGGGCCGGGGTCACTCCACGTTCAGTGATTTATGAGGTCACTAACCCGCAATGAAGCCTCATCGCTTATGACTTCATCTGAAATCTCAACAGCATCGTGCTGATTGGTGATGCTCGAAAAGAGGACCTCATTTCCTTTTCAACCGGTCGTGTTCTCTTACTAAATACAGAATCAGTCAGTCTAATCTGATCTCGAAATGGATTTTACATCATGTGACAAGCACAGCCTTTATGACGAATTCATCCTGCTACATTTTTATCAAGTTTTTGCTTGCTTTGGGGACTGGAATGGTTCTAATATTTATATGTGACCCTGAACCACAAAACCAGTCTTAAGTGTCAATTTTTCAATATTGAGATTTCTACATCATCTGAAGCTGAATAAATAATATTTCCATTGATGTATGGTTTGTTATGATAGGACAATATTTGGCTGAGATACAACTATCTGAAAATCTGGAATCTGAGGGTGCAAAAAAATCGAAATATTGAGAAAATCACCTTTAAAGTTGTTCAAATTAAGTTCTTAGCAATGCATATTACTAATCAAAAATGAAGTTTTGATATATTTACGGTAGGAAATTTATAAAATATCTTCATGGAACATGATCTCTTCTTAATATCCTAATGATTTTTGGCATAAAAGAAAAATCAATAATTTTGACATACATGCAATGTATTTTTGGCTATTGCTACAAATATACCCAGCGACTCAAGACTGCTTTTGTGCTCCAGGGTCACATATTGTCTATATTGTTTGTGAACAACTTAACGTAGTATAATGTTTCATGCACTTCATGTTGTTGATGACAACAAATGGAATATATTTTTGTACTTTTTGTATTGTTATATGGCACAATTGAAATCATAAATAAACGAGTTAGGTCAAAAATAATCTTAAAGTAGACTGATTATATTACCTAAAATGTGTAATGTAACTGATTACATATCTACATTTTTTTGTCATGTAATTTGGAATCAGTAACGGATTACAATTTGTAAGTAATCTATCTACCCATTACTGATGACAGCTAATATGTAAATGCCATTTAGAAAAGATTTAAAATTTTAGGCAAAACATTTCTAATTAGTGAGCAAAAACCAAAAAGTGTTGCAATTGTCCTCTCCTTCATGGACAGAAAGTGCAGACACTTCAAAGTAGTTTCTCTGTGTTTCGATGCTCTAGAAATGCTGTGCTTTCTCTGACAGCAGACAAATAGTTCTTCATTTTTTTCTCGTCCCTGTCTCCTTGGAAACAAAGAAAATGTGTTTCCTCAGCTCAAATATGCACTGAGAAAGCAGCAGGGCAATGCTGAGAAAACACAACCGTTTCCACAGTGAATAATCAGAGGTGAGATTTCCTCCCTAACGCAGCAATTCATTATGGACTTCTCTTTGAAATGGGGGGAAAAATCTTACAGATATTTTCCCGTCTCTCGTTTGTGGAGAGGCATTATGCAGGAATGTCTTTGACGTAGTAGATGTAAATGAATTACTCGTACACACAGGGCTATTTTATTCACCTTCCCATGATTGTGCTCATCCACCATCCACGTGTTAATCATTTAAATTTAACACACATAATTCATTTGTTTTCAACATTACATTAAATGTTTGACGAGTGCTATGTTATCATATTTCCTATTGAAACTGACATTTTGGATGGGGCGTATTGAAGGGCAAATAGCCCTGATGCAAGATAATGCCATCATGATTTGTGAGAAAGACTGTAAATTTGGAATGTGTACATCTGCAAAAGCACTAGCATATAGACATACTCAACCCTCAAAACCTTGATTTTGATATTATAACACAGACTCTGTCAGTTGATTGGCTTATCTAAAGTCATGTGATGTGTATTTTTGTTGGATTTCCAGTGGTTTTGACTGCTAAACTAATGCAGTAGTACCACAGTCTGCACACGTAGTAAATGAAAGAAAAACACATGTTTTGCACATGAAGGCACACCTTTATTATCTGTAGTCCCTGTAGACGTGGTGAGCTGGTGTGAGTGTGTGTTGGGGGCGGGGTGTTGACAGCACCAATGAGGACACGGTTTGTTAAACATGTGATGAAAAGCAGACAGATGAAGGATCATGCTTTTTAGAAAGCAGCGGAACAGATGAATACTGAAGGACAAGCACTGTCACGTGTTACCATTGTACACCTCTGTACAATCTTTTTTTTTATAAAACATCTGACAGATACAGAAATTATTATAAGGCTACTTATACACTAAATGAGTCACATGATTTTGACCGACATGTTTAGATCAAGACCAAAATCTATTAGAAACGTTGCCATATTCTCTTCCACATGGAACAATCGTCTTCATCTGACTTGCAGACGTCACTGAAGTTATAAATTCTGTAAGCATTTGTTTTGTGAGTAATAGCAGAATTACTCAGAGCTTCCAGACAAACTGCCTTTGGTTTAATTAGCACTTGCTCAGTTTGTAATATCTGCTGATCAGTGGTCCGCACCTCCATCACTCATGTGTTCTCAGTTCTGCACAAGAGCACAGAGAGGAAGTGAAAAACAAATGAAAGTGAGATCACTGTTTAGCTTGTTGACTCAGAGGCAATTTTTACTGGAAGAGGTTCACTGAGAACCCTCAACCATTTCGACTCATCCAAGCCTAAATTTACTGGGGTAATTGATAATAAAGAAAGAAAGGAAATTGAAGATAATGGAATGGAAAGAATATTAATTGAAAAGGCAAACAAGAATGGGAATTGGGAAGAAATGGGATGGTAAAAGTGAAGGGGCATCAGAGAGGAAGAGAAAGGGACAGGAATGTGAAAGAAAGGAGAAGCAAAATGAGAAAGGGAATGGGAATAAAAAAGACAAAATGGAAGGTGAAGATAAAACACAATAGAAAGATGAACAAGAAGGGGAAGAAGAAGTGGAATGGAAAGATGGAGAAGGGGGACCAGAGAGGAAGTGGAAAGCAAACCAATAAGGAAGAGGAAAGGGGAGAGGTGAACCAGAAAGGAAGAAGACAGTGAAGAGAAACCAGAAAGGAAATGAAGTGAAAGGAGAAATGGAATGTGAATCACAAAACAAAGAGGAAAGATGAAGGGGAAATTGAAAGGGAAGAGGAGTTGAACAGGAAAGAGAACATGAAACGAAGGGCAGTGGCGGTCAAATGGAGATTGACGTTTGACTCATACTCAGAACACAGAGCCTAATGTGTGACAGCGATGTGTCATAGACCTAATTTCTTACCACTGCTTGAAGATGTCTGTGTCTTAAGCATTGTTTCTTAGAGTAGACATTATTTGCTCTTCTCTTGTGCTATAACAGTAGTTCAATTCAGTTGTATTGCCTGGTTTCATCAGCAGACCCGATGCCGTAAGACACTCTCAACAGCTCTGCTGATAGATATCTATCTCCACATGGACCAGAGTGTATGTTCACAGCAGCTGCTGTTAGTGAGAACTTGTGTGGTTTGGTAGGAGTATTTGCCACACCGTCTGGGGTAATGAATCAAGGAAGTGGGTCAGGTTCTGCAAAACATGTAGTGTAGCGACAACGTAATGGTCAAATGTCAGGGCTGAATGATCTCTGTAGTTTAGAGCTCCTCAAATCCATCCCTGAGGACCAGTGTCCCGCAGAGTTTAGCTCAAACTCACCTATGTGTAAATAACTCTGAAGACCTTGACTGGCTTGATTTCAAAGTCTTATGGTGCTTTTCCACTGCATAGTACGGCATAGCTCACTTTTGGCAGGTTTTCCACTGGGCACAGTTCCTGGTACCTGGTACTTTTTTAGTACCACCTAGGCCGAGGTTCCAAGCGAGCCGTACCGTTACCAAAACGTGACATTTAAACTCTTCTGATCACTGATTGGCCAGAGAAAATCATCACTGCCTGCGTCATTGAACTTTCAGCACGAGACACAACAGACCTGCTAGATTTAAATCGGCACAGCCAGCGAAGGGTTGAACGCAACTGTTTTGAATGAGCGCACCTTTTTTAAACAACCAAAAAATGGCTGTTTCGTTGTCTGTTGAGGAAGTACAGATGTTCCTCTCGTTGATAGCCGAGGAGCGGATCCAGCGAGAGTGTGATGGAGTGATGCAGAATTAAAACGTTTTTCAGGAATCACGGCGGTAGAGGCGGCGCAACTATAACGACACGTGAATAATCCCAGCCACTAGAAGCGGTACTAAACTGCAGTGGAAACACAAAACGAGCCGAACTGAGCCGTGCCGAGCCTAGTCGTACCATACAGTGGAAAAGCGCCATTAGATTGGGGTTGGAGCTAAACTCTACAGCAGGGTTGTCAAACTCAGTTCCTGGAGGGCTGGAGCCCTGCAGAGTTTAGATGCAACCCAAATTAAACACATCTGATCCAGCTAATCAAGTCCTTCAGGCTTATTTGAAAACTAAATGGTTTGTGTGTTGGAGCAGGGTTGGAACTAAACTCTGCAGGGTGACCAGTCCTGCTCCTGGAGGGACAATTTCCTGCATAATTGCACCTTAAGAATAGGTGTGGACACCCCTATTGTAGAAAATTAAAGCCAAGTAGACACTGAGATATTTAGAAGGACACATTTAAACCTCTAAATCAGGAGTGTCCAGTCTCTGCAGGAAGGTAGATCTCCAGGAACAGAATTAGGCACCCCTGATATTTTATTAACAAAAGCCCTATTCGCATGGGATTAGTATTACCTGGTGACTTCTAGTCATTTGTAATAATTGTTGAGGTTGTCTGTGATTTAAATCCCATGCGAATTGACCATGTCTGTAATTTGTAAAGTCAAATTTCCCCCGCAAATGTCCTACCATATTTCGCCGAACACTGAGGTCTTGTAATAATATTAGTTCCATGCGAATCAGCATGTTTGTGATTTGGCAAGGATTTTGGGGTCATATATAGTTTTTTCTTTTTTTTCCCTAGGTTTTTGTTTCCTGTGCGCCTTTTTATCCACCCTTCATGAAGAATGGAGGCTGCATTGTAGTGTTTTGATATTATTTTGGGTGCTGGGTCATATCTCCACACACTATACAACTATACAGTTTCACGAGTTCGTGTGCCCATATAATCTTAGCATAAGTGGTAAACAGATTTGGCTTGATGTCTGCAATGGAGGGCTCAGAGAGACAATTCTACTCGAGCTCCGATAGCCCCCCCTATAGACAGAAGGATAAATGAAATAAATATGCATAAAGGAGGAGATGGAGAGGTGGAGGGATATCTTGCGCTCTCATTGGCTGTAGGTCATCGCTGATGTATTTTTCAGTCAGAGCTCATTTCACACAGCAGGATTCTGAATCGCAGACAGGTCCAGATATTTAGCATGCCAAATATTTAATTCTTTCAGATCACGTCTTTGATAATTCACACTGCGTGACTGTCAATCGCGTGAACGAGCCTCCGATTTCGTGCATTTGTCAGTTATTTCGCAAAACCTGTCGCCAAGTGAAAATCGGGATTAAAATCGTGCAGTGTGAACTCGGCATAAGTTCTCTGCCACTACAGTTTTCTGGCATCCCTCCTCCACCTCGACTCCTCACTCCTAACTCTTCCTATCCTAGTTTGGGATGTGGTGGAGTTCTCTGGGTTTGGGCTAAATTCTGAGCTTGGAGCACTCACTTCCTACAGCATACCATATACGCATACTACTTGTTCAGTCTGATTATACTTAAGTACAAACTTGTGAAATTATACTTTTGTCTTATAAAAGTTCACAAGTTCGCCAGTCCATTCAGTCTTAATGGTAAATGAACTTGGCTTGCTGTCCTCGAAGGATACTCAAACCTGAGGCTCGGCTTAAGCTCAGAGTTAACCCACCCTTTAACAGTATTATATAAAAAGTCAAAGAAGTGGAGGAGATAGAGAGGTGGAGGAATGCACTAAGGCTTGGCAAGTGTTTTAACCAAACTGGTGACTTCAGCTGTGTGACCATCAACTGAGGCGGATGTAAAATGTAAAGCAAAACATCTATCCTAGATGCTATACAAGACGAATGCAAGGAAGGCACAATTACACCATCCTTATTTCTCCAGCGCTTTTTTTCATTTCGATTCAGTCCCCTGCCTTTTCATCTCTTTACATTTTTTTCCCTGGTCTCATCTAAATAACATTTTAATCAAAGGCTGCATGTGTGAGAGAGAGTGTGTGTGAGAGAGAGAGCTGTAGCATTCATTAAAATCTAAGCCTGTCATGCACATACATGCACAGATCCCATCTGCTGAGGGTCAGCTCTGAATAGGAGAGTCGGCCCCTGGGGATGTGTTGGCCCTTCTCGGTGTGTGCTTAAGCGGATTTGGCTCCAGCTCTTTCGCTCTCTGTCTGTCTCCCTGTCCCGGCTTTCTTTGAAAGTCGCTTTCTCTCCTCTTAATCACTGTCAAAGTGAGAGGTGAGAGGCCTTGAGTCACACCTGGGTCCCAACCCAGAGGACAAATATCACAAAGTAGATCTCTTCAACATCTCAGTTGTTTCTCCTAGACAGGAATAAGATTAAATGAAGAGCTATAGACTTTTTCCTGATGTCTTCTGCTTCACAGATTATTCTCGTGAGAAAAAGTCGCCAGTTATGTTTCTACAAGTTTCTAAAACTGAGCTTTCACAGGCTTTGTCTCAAAATCTAGTGACCATCTTACTTATGCAGCATTTTTTGGCATTGTGTGTGCATGTGCACAATAAGAAAATAATGTAAATTTAGAAAGTAAACAGGTTTTGTTTTAATTTCACGGTGGCACAGACAAAGTCAGTTACCTTAACTGCACATTTCTAGTAAGTCCCTCCATCTTATCTCTCTCCAGGAAGGAGGATGAATGCTAAATAATCCACTGCTCGTCTCCACAGAGCAGATCTGGCAACATGAGCCAATGCAGAGATGCTTTTTCAAGGGGGAAAAAAATACTGTCAGATCCCACGGCATCAGCAGGATAACTATTTTAAGATGGTGTGAAGAACAGGGCGGTGGAAGGGGGAGGGGATGATTCTCAAACACAGGAAAAGTGTTGATAAGTGATGAAATATTCATTTAGTTTCGTGCCTATATGTGTGCAGTTGTGCCATACTACCAGACACAAGGCTTTTTTGGACTCATTTCACCTGGTAACCTGTCAAACACAGGGACGTCAACCAGCATTTGTGAAATTTGTGCAGCAGAGAAACTTCTTCCATCTGTGTGTGGGGAGAGTCATTTAAATCCTAATTCTGTTATGTCACCTGCCTCTTTAAATACTCAAGTTCATTAAAGCAGAATGGATTCTGATTGGCTGTAAAAAAAATATATATATATAGTTTATCAGCTGGAAAGAATCATTCTGAAAGTGTTTCAATAATATCTTTCCTCTGTGTCATTATGGTTATAGTTGTGCTGATTGTGGACTTATTTGCATTGAATGTGAGCAATTCTATTCATAAATAACTAGAGTAATTCTTAAAACTTTACTGATATTTTTAACGTTATAGTAATCGTCCTTGGTGTCAGTGAGTTTTAATACTAGGGTTGTTATGCCTACTTGTTAAAACATGGCTATATTGTTGCTAGGATGTTCGGGTTGGTTAATAATGCATTACTAGGTGGCTTCTATAACGTTCTGAGTTTGTAACTCTTTTAGGGTTTTATAGATGGCTGTAAGCATAGATATGTACAATGATTGGTAATTGATTACATGTAATCTGGATTATGTAATCAGATACGAAAAAAAACCTATCTGCTGAAGGCATCTAATAAGGTATATACATATAGCATTGTTGTGCAATTGTAAATGTGTTCAAAATGGTAGTTGGCATGTTGCTAATGTAACAGCTAGCAAGTGCACACTAATGCTATAGGCTGCACGGGCTGTTGTGTGCCTATCTCCTGTCGAAATGGGGTTGCGCTGTACTGATTGCATTGGTGCCGTGACCCGGATGGGAGTGAGGTTTGGGAGGCTGAGTGTAACGGAGGCCAGCTAGTCGGTGCTGCACAGTTAAACCTCACTCCTCTGCCCTCAAGAGGTGCACTAACAACTGATGCTAAACATCATTGTTAGCGTGTCCACTTCTCTTACTGGCTGTCGCTTAGCTGAGCAGAACCGGTAGCATGAATGTTTGCTAAATTCATTCAAACACTGCTAGATGATGGTTAGGTAATTCTGAGTCAACGGTGTGACTTTTATGGAGTTGCTAGGATGTTATGGGGGTTGCTAGCATATTGATATGTGGTTGGTAAAGTGTTCTGCAGAGTTGCTAGATAATTACTAGAAGTTTCTACACCAGGGTTCCTCAAATCTTGCCCTGGAGTGCCAATGCACTGCAGAGTTTAGCTCCAACCCTGATCAAACTCATCTATATGTGATTTTCTAATGATCCTGAAGACATTGATTGGCATGCTCAGGTGTGTTTGATTAGAGCTAAACTCTGCAGAAAAGTGGATCTCGTGGGCCAGATTTGAGGATCCCTAATCTACAGTGTTCTGGGTGGTTGCTAGAAACTGCTAGGTTGCTACTGTGGGTTTCATCTAAAGGGGCATTCAGTACCCTAACAAAATATATGGAAATATACTGGAAACTATAATGTGATTTATTAAATACTACATTTCCATAACTGGGAAAATATGTGTGATGGCATGTAAGAAACGTACCTGAAAAAATGACTGAAAACAAATATTAAAAAGTTTAGGATTTTTTTTCCATGTCAAAGTGATTCATTGTCTAACAAAAAAGATGCAAGTTGGTTATCACTAATATTTTCTCCAACATCAAATTGAATCCAATTTCTTTCCACATTGTCTTTTTCTGTCTTTCTGATTCTCTCATTGTTTCAAATTCATTGAGGAAGGTGACCCGCTCAACTAATAATGATCTGCGATGAGTTGTTTAATATTTAGGGTTAGGGGTTTGTTCACATAACTAACTAAATGATGCTTGTTTTTGCAAAGAGAACTAAAAAGTGAGAAAAAACAATTATGTGAAGCAGAAGGATAGAATATAAGAGCCCAGTGTGACTCAGTCACCATTGACTCATTCCTGTTTAGTCATTCGTGACTGCAGGTTTCGCAGAGAACATTATTTTAGCGCACAGACTGCTTGAGCAAACCTTACTTTGCCTCTCTGCATGACAGAGTACATCTGATGAACCCCCTTTGCAATAACTGTTTAGGGAGAGTTAAGTCGTGTTGGGAGGGGTTCACAGAAATAATTGTGTTTGGATCCTGGTGTCCCATGAGCCCTGCAGAGGTTTGGTCATTACATACTCATTCGGGATGCTGATTAGAGCCCCACGGCCCCTAGAGATGCTGGGATACCCTTCAACACCTGCTGCCCTGAGCGCAGCATTGGATCAGACTAATTTATTACACACACACACACACACACACACACACACACATCCATCCGTTTGATCCATTACTCTTTGTTTGGTAAAACACAGAATAGGAGTTTCTTAAATGTACAATATCCTAAGCCGAACCTATTTCTATCAGTATACAATATCATAAATAGATTCATACTGCATGCGCTGCATTTTGGGGGTTTTAAGCTGATGGGTGTCTTGTGGGTGGATTTGTCACGGAGGCAATTGGCGTGACGTGTGTCATCGGTGGGCTGTGGGAAAACACGTTCCGGTCGGCTGGTGACAGCAATGTGTGTCCTGTCACATTAGCACACGCCACAGAGGAAGCCAGCCCAGGTCATTAAAGTGAGACGACCCATCCTTTATTTTCAACACAGCATGTCTGCTTACTGTTGCCCAGTCAAGAGAGCTGGGGTGAAAGGTAAAGGGATGATTTTGAAGATTTTTGACTACCGCAAAAAGCTTAAAATAAATAAACATATCTATCTATATTCTTTATTAGTATACATCCTTGGTTTTTGAGTTAAATAATAATACTTTGTTTATTTGTTTATTAAGATTTAGAGCATCTTTTATTGTTCTTTGTGGAGTCTGCTACTGGTTTAGATTTTAGTCTTTGGGGTCTGGTATTGGTCTAGATTTTAGTCTTTGGGGGTCTGGTACTGGACTAGGCTTATCTTTGGGATCTGATATTGGTCTAGGATTTAGTATTTGGGCGTCTGGTGTTGATCTGGATTTTGGGGGGTCTGAAATTGGTCTAGGAATTAGCCTTTGGGATCTGAACTTGGTCTAGGCTTTAGTCTTTGAGGGTCTGGTATCGGTATCGGTCTAGTGTTTACTTTTTGGGGGTCTGGTATCAGTCTAGGCTTTAGTCTCTGGAGGTCCGGTATCGGTCTAGGGTTTAGCCTTTGGGGGTCTCGTATCAGTTTAGGCTTTAGTCTATGTAGGTCCGGAATCGGTCTTGGCTTTAGAAGGTGTGTAATTGATCTGGGTTTTTAAGGTCTGGTATTGGCCTGGATTTTATTTATTTTTTGGGCAGGAGGGGGGGTCTGCTATTACTCTAAGCTTTAGTCTTTGGGTGTCTGGTGTTAGTTTAGGCTTTAGTCTTTGGAGGTCCGGTATCGGTCTAGTGTTTACTCTTTGGGGGTCTGGTATCAGTCTAGGCTTTAGTCTCTGGAGGTCCGGTATCGGTCTAGTGTTTACCCTTTGGGGGTCTGGTATCAGTCTAGGCTTTAGTCTCTGGAGGTCCGGTACTGGTCTAGTGTTTACTCTTTGGGGGTCTGGTATCAGTCTAGGCTTTAGTCTCTGGAGGTCCGGTACTGGTCTAGTGTTTACTCTTTGGGGGTCTGGTATCAGTCTAGGCTTTAGTCTCTGGAGGTCCGGTATCGGTCTAGTGTTTACCCTTTGGGGGTCTGGTATCAGTCTAGGCTTTAGTCTCTGGAGGTCCGGTATCGGTCTAGTGTTTACCCTTTGGGGGTCTGGTATCAGTCTAGGCTTTAGTCTCTGGAGGTCCGGTACTGGTCTAGTGTTTACCCTTTGGGGGTCTGGTATCAGTCTAGGCTTTAGTCTCTGGAGGTCCGGTACTGGTCTAGTGTTTACTCTTTGGGGGTCTGGTATCAGTCTAGGCTTTAGTCTCTGGAGGTCCGGTATCGGTCTAGTGTTTACCCTTTGGGGGTCTGGTATCAGTCTAGGCTTTAGTCTCTGGAGGTCCGGTACTGGTCTAGTGTTTACTCTTTGGGGGTCTGGTATCAGTCCAGGCTTTAGTCTCCAGAGGTCTGGTATCGGTCTTGGCTTTAGAAGGTGTGTAATTGATCTGGGTTTTTTAAGGTCTGGTATTGGCCTGGATTTTTTATTTTTTGGGGGGGCGGGAGGGGGTGGGGGGTCTGCTATTACTCTAGGCTTTAGTCTTTGGGTGTCTGGTGTTAGTTTAGGCTTTATTCTTTGGGTATCTGGTGTTAGTTTAGGTTTTAGTCTTTGGGTGTCTGGTGTTGGTCTAGGCCAGGGCTGTCCAAACTCGGTCCTGGAGGGCCGGTGTCCAGCAGAGTTTAGCTCCAACTTGCCTCAACACACCTGCATGGAAGTGTCTAGTATGCCTAGTAAGAGCTGTGTTTAATTAGGGTTGGAGCTAAACTCTGCAGGACACTGGCCCTCCAGGACCGAGTTTGGACAGCCCTGGTCTAGGCTTTAGTCTTTAAAGGTCATGTACTGGTTTAGAATTTTGGGGGTCTGGTATTCGTCTGGGTCTTAGAAGGCCTAGGATAGTCTGATTTCGGGTGGTCTGGTATTGGTTTAGGTGTTGTAAGGTCTGGTCTTTAATTCTGTTCCATACTCTCATGCCGAGTAACAAATGAATGACCAGCATGCTCAGCAGTCTGTTGGGGGTTTTAAATTGTATTGATTAGTGATTTGTTCCCATCTAATTTGCACTTTGTAGGTAATTTACCTTAATCAGATCCACTGGTGTAATGAATCAAATGATCTACTATTACATATCAGGTTTACACATTAGAGAAATCCTGAGTGTTTGATGGGTATTAAATACGTTTTGCATAAGTACATTACAGGAAACATGATGGAGCGTCACTTTCACAAACCCTTGTATATGTTCTTGCTTTCTGAAAAGTTTTAAAAGAGTACATTATACTTTAAAAGAATAAACTTCAATGTGAACTGAATGTAATTTAATTGTATGGTAATTGCTGTTGAATGAAAATGTATTAAAGTTTACGTTCATATTTAATGCAAACTTTAACTGAACTTTATCAAGCTGATGTTTGTAAGAGAAACTTGTCTGTTAGATCTACACAAAGAGAGACAAAACCATTTCAAATCAATGCCCAGGATGATTTTAATGACTATATCATGCAAAAATAATCATCACACTCTATAAAGAACATCAACTCTTTATCTTTTCAAAACCAGAAATTTGCCTTTAAATTTTGGTCCACCAGTCGCAAAAATCAAAGGAAAGACATAATAACAATGTCTTGATTTGAATAATTGTATATAAAATCACACTTAGTGAGTAATTCATACAGTTTAACACTTTTTGACATCAACAAATCGCTCTATTTGACACAACAATAGAATATAACAATCACTTGTGCACTTCAGTCTCAGGCAAGAGGCCATGAAAAGAGCTTTAGGTTTGTGATAAATTCATCACAAAATACATAAATCTAGAAAACATCTAGCTGAGTTTCAGAACAAAATAAAAGCATGGCTCAGATTCCAATCTCTGACAATGGCCTTGAATTTTCTGACTAGAACAAACATAAGCTGATTCTGACGCTTCAGTAAGACTTTCGTAAGCATTCGAATGACTCCATAAACACAATTCAGATTTCTTGAATGAATTAGATGTTGAATATAACAAGATTGCTGATGTCATCAGTAAATTATTGCAGTACATGTTCTTAACAGGTTTTTTTTTTTTTTTAAGACTTTGACACATCATCTTAGATTACTGCTGGTTGACTAAACACAACACATTGGTTTGTGAATTAGAATAAGAATTAGAGTGAATTTCACAAAAACGTGCAATTTTTAAGAAAATCAAGCTTTCTGACCATTATTATTATTATTATTATTACATTGACAAAATTGATAGTATTTATTTATTTTATTTTTATTTTTGATTATTAATAAATAATAATAATAAACAAAATTCAGTGGTTCTAAAAGCAGGATTAATTTTCTTAATGCAATATAAAATGTGATGTTTAGGTGAGATGGAATCTGCATATCCTGGCAGATTTTGTGAAATTCACTCAACATATTACATCAGTTTTGCATGGCAACACTTAAATACATCAGATGATCAGGATTTGACCATACGCATGGCATTACAATATACATCCCAAATGATCAGCCTCACTTTTTAATGCCAGTTTCTATGATAAATATGGCCCAGTAAGAACAGTAAGCACAGATATCACTGACCCAGATTCACAACAGTCTTACAGAAACAGTAAATCCATGTCAAAACACATACTTAAGATAGAAATTACTTGTTTTCCCAAATAACAACATGTCAGTGCATTCAAAGTATCTTAGAAAATGACCGGTTTTTCATTATATGTTGGTTAAAACAGAACATTTTAAATGAAGATCAGCTTAAAACCACTTAAACTACAGGACCGTTTTGCCAAGCACACACTTGAATGTATTGTTGATGTAACTATAGCTGAACAAAACTTAGACAAGATTGCACTTTAAAAAGTTCTCAAGTGTACTTTAGGATGTTTCAACATTTAAAGGTTTATCAATATATTTCACACTTATTTTAATATACATCATCATTCAGATATAGCAGGTGTGTTTTGCAAATTTGTGCTATTTTAGATTCTTTCTGCATCAAACAATAAATATCTATTTTGCTCTACCT
Source organism: Barbus barbus (assembly GCF_936440315.1). Classification (NCBI taxonomy): domain Eukaryota; kingdom Metazoa; phylum Chordata; class Actinopteri; order Cypriniformes; family Cyprinidae; genus Barbus; species Barbus barbus. The sequence continues at coordinate 2,181,960 of NC_136728.1, read as the reverse complement.
TCTAGGTTTATGTCCCAAATAAAGGGACTAGTTTATAAATGTGTAATATAGTACACGTACATAATCATAATCAGCATTCTTTGAAAGTTTTAAGTTATATAATACAGTTAAATAACCCAAATTTTGCATATTTTCTGTAAGGTCAATGGCAAGAGCTCTGTAAACCAGAGTGAAACACAACAATGTTGATCTAAACTACCCTACTCTACTCTAATTGGTCCTGACCGATTAAACTAAACGACTCATCTGCTAAAGTTACAGTAGAAGACACAAAACTAGTCTAAACCTGCAAAAAACAGCCAAGACCTGTGCTTTGATTACAGATGTCTGTGCTATTAAATATTGTCAGTTGATTAAATGTCATAAACCACAGTAATAACTCAACATATCTGTATTTTTAAAGGAAACATTTACATAGCCATATATATTCTTTATATAATCCTAAATAGGACCTTTTCGTATAATTACCTGTATATTCTCTTCAATATCTCTGAATACATTATTCCTTTTAAATATCTTCTCTATTCACTTCAGATTGGATAAAGACTCTTTTCAAAAACATCTTTGACTCCTGTAGCTATGCGTGTTAAGTACAGTGTCTATAATAACTCATATCTCTTTTTGCTTTGATTTTTTTGAAAGACTTGCTTTGACTCATTGCGAATAAAGATCTAGGAGTACCCGTCTCCCGTATATGTCTGCTCGGCGTCCTCCTGGATGTATTCCTCGGTTTTCTCCCAGCCTTTGGCCCATCCCCCGTTCAGCTGCGTCGTGGCCCCATATGTTTTGGCGGGGCCCCCAAAAGCGGCCTGGCCCCCGAAAGGAGCGTGGCTCAGCATGATATCACCCGTCTCCTCCGCTAACTCGTCTTCATCGATGAAGCCGCACTTCTCCTCGCTGGTCTCCTCTGGATCGGCCCACGGCTGCTTCTCGCCGGATGCAAAAATCCCGTAGAATACCACGCCGCCGTAATGCACAAGCGCGGCGATCAGGAACACGTTCTGCCATTCCTCACGAGTCTGACGGGCAAGAAAAGGCAAACTCGGGAATGCAGTCTTTGACTTTATTATGTAATTCTTAGTGGCTATGTTTAGAATTAAATGCCTGTCTACTACTCATCACAGAATGCACAGAAAGGAGATTAACTGTATACTTTCTCCAATATTTGAAAAACAGCATGTGAAACAATGGGCCTCATTTATAAAATATTGCGCAGAAACCATCCTAAATTTGATCTTACGATCATCTGTCGAATATGCATACGTGTGATTAATTGCTAATTCATATAATCTTTGGCAGAGGCTATTTATACTAACTCCACCCACCAACGTGTGATCAGACTGGACAACATTACAAAAGACGGCCATTAATCGACGGCTTCGGTAGTATAGATGATAAAGTGCTTAACACGTTTATTTATGACACAATCAACCCATATTCGAATCCGCCTTATGCCAAAAAGTTGAAAATAAAGAATCGGGAAGGGTTAGGTTAGGTGTAGGGAGGGATTTATTGTCCCAATAAAGCAGAATCCATTTAATAATTCAGTGTGTGTTCTGTCATACCCTGCACATTTTGTGAAAGGTATTGCAGGTATGCTTATGTAGAGTATGGTAGTACTCAAAAAATAAATAACTAAGTAAATAAATAAAAATAACAAACAAGTAAATGTTTTGATATATAAACATAGTTTAAACTATAAACTGTTCCATTAAAAAGCATTACATTTTTCTAACTGTTGTTTCATATGTTGGATTTTGCCGAGTTTGATAATGAAATATTTGGTAATGAAAGTAGGGCTAATTTCAGGATTTCTCACCTTGTTTTTGGTCATAGCACCTACAATGAGAGGGCAAACCATACCAGAGAGAGTGCCCACTCCATTAGAAATACCCATCAGTATGCTGGCGTACCTCGGCGCAATGTCCAAGTGGTTGACATTAAAACCTTTAGGAGAGACGGGATAAGAGAAGTAATTAGAAATATTAGCAGACATCTACAGTATTTTAGATATTGTTGAATGCAAGTAAATTTCACAAGATGAAGCCTGTCAGTGTGTGAGTGGCTCACCTGATATAGCAAAGCCGCTAAAACCAACAGCTAGCACCAGAAACGAGATGGCTACACCTTTACTGTGAGAGAAACCAACCACTAACAGCAGAGTGGCCTCCATTCCAAACCCTACAGCCAAATGATGTGTGGGTCAAAGGTCACACCATACTGTAACGCTTTCTATTAATTCCAAATACAAGATACAATTACTCTAATGAAATGTGGTTACTCTTACCTCCACAGTTCATGATTTTCCTGACGGTGGTGGTGGATAAGATGTTTTTGCTGCGCAGGAAGTCAGCCAGTTGTCCGCCAATTGGCACGATGATGGTCATGACAAGGTGAGGCAGAGCAGAGACCATACCGACCTGACAACACCACACAAAACATCAGTCCTCATGACTTCACTTCACAGGATAGTTCATCAAAATTATGACAAGTTTGGAAGAAAAACAAAATTAGACAAAGACCAAATGATTTATGTTTTTTCATTAAACACAAAGGGAAAATGTTGAAGAATCTCTGAGCCACATTTTTTAATACAATTGAATTTAATGGTGATTTTTTTATGATTTTAATGGACATCATAGCACAGAACCGGTGGACTTGTTAAATTTACAAATTACTTGCTTCGTGCGTCAGACCAAGGCTGCATCTCATTATTAGTTTTACTTGATCTTAGTGCTGCGTTCGACATTGTAGATCATGACATTCTTATAGATCGATTACAAAACTATACAGGTATTCAAGGGCGGGCTTTAAGATGGTTTAGATCCTACCTGTTCGATCGTTATCACATTGTCTATTTAAACAAGGAATCATCTCAATTAACCCCAGTAAAGTAGGGAGTGCCACAAGGATCTGCCTTAGGCCCTCTGCTATTTTGTCCCTTGTTAATATTATGAGGAAATATGGGATTAGGTTACATTGTTATGCTGATGATACTCGACTACTGTATATATCTACTACTGTATATATCAATTACTGCATGATCTAAGCTAACAGAGTGTGTTAAAAAAAAATTAAAAATTGGATGACCAATAATTTTTTCCTATTAAATTCGGATAAGATAGAGATGTTACTTATTGGACCAAAAAACAGTACACAGAATCTCTTAGATTACAATTTGTATCTAGATGGATGTACTGTTATTTCCTCTACAGTCAAAAATGTGGGGTTTGTATTAGACAGCAACTTCATATTAACAGAAAATCATATTTCCCATGTTATAAAAACAGCATTTTTCCATCTTAGAAACATTGCCAATCTACAGAATATGCTACCTGTTTCTGATGCAGAAAAGCTAGTTCATGCATTCATGACCTCTAGACTGGACTATTGTAATGCACTGCTAGCTGGTTGTCCTGCATCTTCAATAAACAAACTACAGGTCTGTTAGAGATCTTACCAGGCCAAGAAAATATGATCATATGTGACCCTGGAGCACAAAAGCAGTCTTAAGTCGCTGAGGTATATTTGTAGCAATACCCAAAAATGCATCGCATGGGTCAAAATGATTGAATTTTCTTTTATGCCAATAATCCTTAGGATATTAAGTAAAGATCATGTTCCATGAAGATATTTTGTAAATTTCTTACTGTAAATATATAAAAACTTCATTTTGATTAGTAATATGCATTGCTGAGAACTTCATTTGAACAACTTTAAAGGTGATTTTCTCAATATTTAGATTTTTTTGCTCCCTCAGATTCCAGATTTTCAAATAGTTGTATCTCAGACAAATATTGTCCTATCATAACAAACCAGACATCAATGGAAAGATTATTTATTCAGCTTTCAGATTATATATAAATCTAAATTTTGAAAAAGTTACACTTAAGACTGGTTTTGTGCTCCAGGGTCACATATTACTCCAATTTTAATCTCTGTACTGGCTACCTATTAAATCCCATATCAGTTACAAAATATTACTACACAGTAAATCCCCCAGTGTTAAATCAACACTCCCAGTGTATATATAATCCACACTCAGACTGTTAAAAAAAGTAACATTGAGTCAGTGTTACAGTTAATGAGATAATTAGTTTAGCAATTGAGTGATGATTGAGCATTAGTGATGAACACCTGCTTGTTAACAAACTGTACCATTGAAAGAAAGAGAAAGGTAGATGGTAATTCAAACAAAGCTAAAACATCAACATCTAAAGTGAAGCTGGTGATGCTGTTTGAGGAGTTGTTTAATCATCCTCTGCCGAGATCTTGAGAGATTTAATGTCTTCTTTTATCTTGTGTTGATTTCTTCTAAGGCTGTGGCTGAAGTCAGCTGTAGTTTTTGTATTTCTGCTCGTCTCTTTTTTCTGTTCTTGTTTGCTTTCTTTCAATGGTTCAGTTTGTTAACAGCAGGTGTTCATCACTAATGCTCAATCAGTAGTAAAAAAGTAGACCTTTTTCATATTTGGCTCCCAAACTCTGGAATAGCCTTGCTGATAATGTCCAGGGTTCAGATACACTCTTTCTGTTTAAATCTAGATTAAAGACATATCTGTTTAGCCAAGCATTCATATAATGTATCTCATAATCTTGTACTTAGTCACCACTGATAAGCTACTCCTAAATAGACGATTTGTATCGTGAAAAGCGCTACACAAATAAACTTGAATTGAACTGAATTGAAGTGTGCTTAACTGTATTGAGCATGCACTTTTAGTGCACTTCAAATCTTAAAAGTTTAAAAAATGGCGAGTTGACTTTAATGACATTTAAGTAGATTTTGGTTTACAATAAATGATTGTTGTACATTCGGCAGCACACTTCAGCCATATTTCAAAAACGAACATAACAATAATTATTAAATTACATGTATATAGATGACTTTATATTCTAATAAAGTGTGTCAAAAATCCCTCTTAAAGGCATAGATGTCAGCCCAAACATCTGACATCTTACAATCATCCTCCAAACCTGCATGAATTTCTTTCTTCCACTGAACACAAAATAATACTTTTTTAAAATAATGTTAGTAACCAAATTATTTCTGATCCCCATTGACTTCCATAGGGTTTTTATTGAAGTCAATTTGGGCCAGCAACTGTTTGTTTACCAACATTCTTCAAAATATCTTCTTCAGCAGAAAAAAAAAGAAAACCAGAACAACTTAAAGATGAGTAAATGATGACAGAATTGGCATTTTTCTATTATCAGATAAAACAATGCAAATCTCTACAATGCTTTTATAAATGCTTAATACAAAATGTGTGGCTTCAAAATAAAATATCTCAAAAATGCTATAAAGTAAAAACTAGAAATACTAACACTAAATCACTATATTGAAATTCTAAACAAGCCCTGACTGATAAAACCACTGAACAACTTCAATCTCCCACGCTGCACTATGAGGCAGTTCTGACCAGCAGAATCAAAGCAGTGGTTCAATTACACCTGTCAGGCCTGCAGGATTTATGTCACTCTTTCTGCTCAGAAGTCGAAGATCAATAACAGTGTCAGGTTTTATTTATGTACGCCACTGTGAACACACATTTCTGAATGGCCAACATCTCAGATACAATCCAATGCGGGCGACTCAATGCATGACAACAGTGAATGAGGGTCAAACACGACCAATAGTAGCTAATGATTCACATGAGTAGCACATGAGAGCAATTCATACAGTAAATGCAAAAGCACAATGACGTGCCTGGGATCTGATTAATGTAAAAATATTTCCCCCTAAATCAGCTCAGCTGCTTCTCTCACCTTACTGATTTCAAAGCCAAACACTTCTTCAAAGTACGCTGGCTGACTGATGAGCAGCAGATAGAAGGTCCAGCTCCTGCAGAAGTTGGCCACGATGATTGCATAGACCGGCATGGAGGTGAAGAACTTCCTCCAGGGCGTCTTGAATTTCTGTAGGAGAAAAAAAAAATGTCTGGTTAAAAATTGAGACGGGAAAGTCTATAGGACACATGGAGATCTTGAGCAACCATTTCAAAGGGTGCTTAAAGACCCCTTCAAACATGATTTTATAAGTCCTTCTACAGTCTCTCCATTACTGGACATTCAAAAGTTGCATTCTGATGAAGATTTGGAACAAACAAATAGATGGTAGGAAAGAACGACCAGTTCCTGATTTTTACAAAAAACAAATATATATATATATTTATTTGCGTGTACAATTATGTAATGGATTTCTATTCCCAAACTGAGCAACTGGCATTGAGATGAAACAGGGTCGTAAACGATTCTCAATCTCTCTCCAGGGCAAAAGCTCTTAGAACTCAGGCAACTGGAGAAAAAACATGATTTGCTCATTTTTATTGCCAATATCTTTCTGTTAAAAAGTGATGTTGTTAATTTCACACTAGTTGGGGAATAATTTTATTATTATTATTATTACTATTAATGAAGACTTTTATGTTCACCAAGGCTACAGTTATTTGATTAAAAATACAAAAGGAACAGTAAAAATGATGAAATATTATTCAAATGTAAAATAAACGTTTTCTATGTGAAGATACTTTAAAATGTAATTTATTTCTGTGATGCGCAGCTGAATTTTCAGCATGATTAATCCAGTAACATGATCTTCAGAAATCATTCTAATATGCTGATTTGCTGCTCAAGAAACATTTATGATTATTATCAATGTTGAAAACAGTTGTGCTGCTTAACATTTTTGTGGAAACCATGTTCCATTTTTTTCAGGTTTATTTAAAGCTAAAAAGCTCAAATGAACAGAATTATAAATATCTTTACTATAACGTTTGATCGATGCAATGCATCCTTGCTGAGCATAATAAATTAAAATCTTTTCAAAAACGGCCTTAAGGCTAATCATTTTAATTTCCAGTGATACTGTCGACTTGACTGCACACTATTTGAACCAAACTGAGCTGGATGATGACATCCCTAAATGAATGATGACTTTAACTGAGTGTTTACTATTGTCCTTTAGCATCATCAGCACACTCTTTCCCTGTTTAATACTAAAGCTGCTCTGACACAATCTGTATTGTTAAAAGTGCTGTATAAATAAAGGTGACTTGACTAACACCCAGAAAACCCCACATGTGTTTTCATGGGACCTTCAGATGTGTCCACACTAGGGAACGTACCTCAGTCGCCCCCATTAGACTGGCACTTTCTCCAATACTCTCCTCTATGTAAGTCCTCTCTTCATCTGTAATGGTGGGATGATCTGCTGGGCTCTCATATGAAACCAGAATCCAAAACATGTACCAGACAATCCCAAAACAGCCTGCAGCCCAACGGAGAAAAAACAAGAACAGTCAAGAAATCAAACACCCAAAAAAGAAAAGTCTGTTATCATTTCCAGATCATAAGCCTACCATATATGTAGAAGACAGAAGACCAGCCTGAGTACTGCACTAATATCCCAGCCAACGGCATGGCCACCACAGCACCCGCGTATGAACCTGAAACACGGTGTTTTCACAGCTTTTATTCTGGGAATTCTGTGAGGTGGACTTTTAAAAAGGGAAATTGTATTTACCACAAAAAGAGGTGGTGGCTAAACGACTTCTCTCGAGGGGCGGAGCCCACTTGCTCCAGATCCCATGGCATGCTGGGTAGGTCACACCCTGGACACACACAGAAACATGTCAAACGGTCAGTAATTGCTTTTATTTGATTTGATATTTTTTGCACCCTGGAGCACACAAGCAGTCTTAAGTCGCTGGGGTATATTTGTATATTGCATGGATCAAAATGATTGATTTTTCTTTTATGCCAAAAATCATTATGATATTAAAGATCATGTTCCATGAAGATATTTAGTAAATTTATTACCGTACTAAATATATCAAAACTTCATTTTTGATTAGTAATATGCATAAAGACTTTATTTGGGCAACTTTAAAGGCGATTTTCTCAATATGTCGATTTTTTTGCTCCCTCAGATTCCAGATTTTTAAATAGTTGTATCTCAGACAAATATTGTCCGATCATAACAAACCATACATCAATGGAAAGCGTACTTATTCAGCTTTCAGATTATGTATAAAACTTAATTTTTTAAAAATGGACACTTAAGACTAGTTTTGTGGTCCAGGGTCACATATAACTATATTTGAATTTACATTTAGTATGTAATAAAATATTGAAAATCTTACATGAAATCCCTTACATGGGTCAAAACAGACAGCAGTCTAACCTTTAACAAATGAACACTAACACATACAATCAAAGAAGGATTAATGATCCATGCGGACTTGCACAAACACAGTCTGATCAGATCTGATTCACCACAAACACACTAATTAGCAGCTAATTGTCACACAATCAGTCACTGATAGAGAGCACATCCACAGAGCTAATGTCAATACACACAACACAAGCTACTGTGCTTAATATACAACCTCAAATGGCTTTTAAGTCATGTACAGTCGACACTCATTGTGAGCGATAGTACAGATGAGCAGCACACAAAGGCAGCAAGCAGCTGCTAAAACGCTTTCAGTGACTTTAGTTTGAATACAAGGGTTTCGTTTTCCATGATTTGTTTGTTGTCTTCTAATCTGTCTCTCCTGTGTTGTCAGTGTTTCTTGTGCTCATGTACAATCAGTGGGATAGCTAATACACCTGAACTTGATGTGATGGCCTGTTATATGTCTGTTTTTTATTTTTTTTCATTTATTTATGTGTTGTTGTTTTTTTGCATAAGAGGAGACAGATTGAGAAACTACACTGGCTGTAAGAAGTGTTGGGATTACTGTCAGACTTTCACAATCCTTCATCACTTGAATTAAGATTATAATAATTTCATTTTAAAGCACAGCCCCCGCAAAATCAGACTTTAGCACCTCTTTTTACGTTGAGAGGCTAAATACAGATTCTTCATACAGATACTTTCATAATCTATTGTTCCCTAGACTTTCACTGTAAGTTAATTATAAACACAGGTTTTGTGTAAGAGTTGAAATTACTGTCTATGCTATGAATGCTGTCAAACTAAACTTGCCCCGATGATAATATTCCAACATCTGGCTGCTCTGGTGGGGCTGAACCTAATATGATTAGTGTAAAACATCTGTTAAATGACTAATCAGCAAATGAATAAATGCTGTATGTAGTTAAAGAGAGGAGAGCGTCTCACTTCGACGAGGCCCTGCAGTATCCTGACGAAGATGACACAGCCGTAGTGTGCACGCGCAGCAGAGGGGATGAACATGTTGAGAGTCGACGTGAGCAGGATAGCAGCACCAAACACCCTGCAGATCAAAGGGTGCACAGAAAAAGATTTACTAATGGCTTCTAATGGTTTGAAATCATAGATTGGCCAGTTTAACTGGATCCGATCGGCAGCAACCTTACACTGACTGAAGGCACATCTGTAGAGCAGATGCAAAAAAACAACAAAAAAACCCTGAGCAAGAAATAAATGGCAACAGTGATAGTGAATAACATTAACTGAGTAGACAATAGTAGCCGAGGGCACCAGTGTCTAGTAGAGAAATCATTATATCAATACTGAAAGGCAGGAAAACACATATTTTGTTTATCGTTTGTGAGATCTAATTTGCATAGACTGCAGCCATCTGTTTTAATGTGTGAAATCTGAAATCAAATTCATCTCAACCTTCTCGAAGCTAAGATGTAAGAACAATGAAATGTAAAAACTACATTTAACAGGCACTCAGACAGACGTGGTCCTTTTATGTACAGTCTACTTTCTAAGTATTAAGTACAGCTTTCCTGTAGCTCAAATAGTAGAGCATGGTGCTAGCAACGCCAAGGTCATGGGTTCGATTCCCAGGGAAAGCAAGAGCTGTAAAATGTAAAAACTGTAACTTGAATGCAATGTAAGTCGCAAGCGTCTGCTAAATGCATAAATGTCTACTGTCTTTCCTATAGTATTTGCATTTACTATATTGCATAAGGCAATTATTCTGTCCTCTGTAGAGCTGCTTTACAGCCAAATTTGGATTCATCTCACATTTGAAGAAGTCTCCTGTTATTTTCCTGTTTTTTACCGTGAAGCTGCTTTCAAACAATCTGTATTGTATAAAGAACTATACAGGCGAAATGAAGGTTACTTAACAGAATACATCAAGCTACAATTTTGTTCAATATTGCACCATTTACAATATTTTAGAATGCAATTTACATAAGTTGATTCATTCATATATATATTTATACATAGTGCTGTCAAATGATTAATCGCATCCAAAATAAAAGTTTTTGTTTGCATAATGTGTGTGTTTTGGGTATATTTATTATGCATATATAAGTACACACGCATTCAGTATATATTTTGACAATATTTACATGCACATGTCTATATTAATATATTTATTTATTAATTAATTATATAATAATACAATTAATAATTTATATTATTAATACAGATATTTAATATATAAACATAACATATATTCTGAAATATATGCATGCATGTGTATGTATTTATATATATAGCCTACATAATAAATATACACAGTACACATACATATATGTAAACAAAAATTTTATTTTGGATGCGATTAATCGCGATTAATCGTTTGACAGCACTTTATATATATATATATATATATATATATATATATATATATATATATAACATTTTAGGTGTCAATGAATAATAATTTACTAGGTATCTAAAAATACGAGTCTATTTCAGTCAAAGGTGTTTTGTTGAATCAGGATGTGTCTCACAGTGAACACACAGAGCATGTGAGTCTGTCTGCTGGTTAATGAGGAAAGCGCGTCTGCTCTTCTGCATTCAGGGTTCATGGCAACCAAATAAAGCACAGAAAATACATGATTTACCCTTTAAAAAAGCATTTATACCGTTGCCAGATATAAACCACCGTGTAAAACAATATAAAACATAAATAAACAAATATTTGTTATAATTAGTAAGAAATTAAATGTAGCCTGGAGATCAATGCGCATTGTGGATTACCTGTTGGCAGCGAGTCGTGAGCATATATATCCTCCAGGGATCTGTGTCACTATATAGCCCCAGAAAAACGAGCCGTGGATCATTCCCACAGTCTCCGGGTCCCAGTTAAACTTTGCTTTCTTATGGAAAGAAAAAATGCGCACGGTTAATCCATCTATTCATTCATAAACATGCGTTAAACGCTTTGAAAGAAACACTTTGCATTCATTTTATTTGTATTTTGTGTAACAGTGAATGTCGGACTGTTATATAAATGACTGAGATGCTGAGATGCTCTGACTCTCAGGAGGCTCTCGAGGAGCTCTGGCCCTCACTCGCACCTCTGTGATGATGATCTTGCCGCCCCGGTGAATGGTGCTGTTATTGACCATGCCGACGATGGCGACTCCGAGGTTGCAGCGGATCCCGAACGAGATGCAGAAGCCGAGGCCGCTCATGATGGCGATGATATAGCGGCGCGGGAGCCCGAAACACGTGCAGTCGCACAGCGGCGCTTTCTTCTGCTGCAGCGGCGCGGGCCGCCCTTCCTCCGTCAGCTCGATCACCTCACCCGGTTTCTGCTTCTTCTCCATCACCCTAAGAGGACAAACCTCCTCAAACAAACCTCTCAAGGGCAGCAGCTCCTTTCTTTCTTTCTTTCTTTCTTTCTTTCTTTCTTTCTTTCTTTCTTTCTTTCTTTCTTTCTTTCTTTCTTTTCTGGAGCATTACAAATAACCAGAACATTTGACTATTCGATCATCACACAAAACACATCCCTGTATAGCGTTGACAAAAACAATATAAAGTTCGTAGAGCGTTGAATTTAATTGATTTAAGGCTACAAAAAAAAGAAGAAGAAAAAAGACGGAATAGATATAGATATAAGCGATATAATAGAAAACATTGAGTTTATGATTTATTTAATAATTAGGCTAAATTCCTCAATCATTCGGCAGAATTCTATTGTACATCTCTTTTCTGATCTATTTGGTCATGACTTGGCAAACTGAGTTATTTCAACCGCATTGCAGCATTTTTATCGAAACGCATTGCTATAGCTCATAGAAGCAGACGGAACATATCTTGGTTAAATAATATCTTTGTTTTCGTAAATAACGCATTTTTGTGGCTGCTTCAAGATATTATTATACAGATTAAAATGAAAAAAATCGAAATAAGATATTACACGAAACGAAAAATAAGAAATATAATTTTAAATGACGTTGTGGCTTATTATTAAGCGTTGTGCATCGGATCAAAGTGAAGATTTATTTATTTATTTATTAATTTTGTCTGTGATATAAACCATTCACTGTTCCTTCTGACTCCGAGCGTTTCATAATCTCTGGCCTAAATGCAATATACAAAAATGCACAAAACGCTGTTTTCATAACACACAACCAATTTAGACGATTTTGACAAGGTACACAATATATTCAAATCTGAAATCGGCTTGTGAGCTAAATCATTACAGTTTTTATTATTATTTTACTGTTCACAAATAAATACAAAAATATATCAATATCAATAATAGTAATAATAATTGAATTCAAGGGACTTGTTCTTAACTCTTCACGTCACGACTATCTTTTGATGAATTATTAATAGAGTCAGGAGCAGCATCCTCCGAGGAATTCTTTCATCTCTAGATCCATACACGATCTTTAACGCCTGTAGTCCTTTCTGTCGTATTTTCTCGAAACGAAAAATGTCGAAAAGAACGTGCTGCATCACAGATTGATGAATGGTTATGAATTATGTGATATATAGCCATCCTTTATGGAAGGAAGGGAAATCATTTGAACCTCAGTAGACATGTAGTCTAAATTGTACTTGGACATCAAGATAATAAACGAGTAATGTTAATGTTTTTTTGTCTAATTTATTGAATGAAAGGGTTTGATACCTGTGCATGTGTCCCAGGGTTTTCCCGGCCAGATTCCTCAGTCTTTCCTTACCGGGGGCCAGAACTCGTTCCTTCACCGTATCCATCTCCAAAAATATATATTCCACTCGATATTAATAAGAAATTTTAATTTGAATTGGCTGTAAGATATTTCAGCATATTCCTTGCGTGTGGAAACCTGAGCAGTATTTTTAGACCCAGTAAAAAATGCTGTTTTATTCCTCGCAGACGACCTATAAACCACCAAGATTATCAATCAGTTACAAGCTTGATTCACAGTCACTGAAATGTCCTTTGAAACTCCCTTTCCTTCGACTTCTGTAATTCTTCGGTTTTCCATTTTGCCGACCTATTTTCAACTATAAAAGAGAATATTCCACCAGAATTCACCTCCGAAAGCAGGAAAATGACAAAGAAACAGCGCGAAGAGGACTCTGGCGAGAGAGAAGGCGCGCGTCCGTCCAGCGAGTGATCTGCGCGCTCCACACCTGCGCGCTCCCCTCTTTCACTCATCAGCTGCTAAAATACATGTACTGACATCGAGCTATTAACAAAGAGCCACTGGCAAACATATGGATGAGTCATGTTATATTAGTATTCTTAGATGAGTGTTTTTTTTTACAACATACACACCTTCAAATAATCAGTTTTCACTGGCATCATGGGCGAGACTATAGAGTAGGATATCGGTGCGGGTCAAATATTTATTTATTTATTTTTTAATTTATTTATTTTTAATTTAATTTATTCAGGAATATTAATCGTAGAAGATCACACCGAATCCAGTTGGTTTAATAATTTAGGGCAGGGCAGTGGTTCTCAGACCTGCCCTCATGGAGTACCCCCAGCCCTGCACATTTGGTATGTGTCCCTCATCTATCACACCTGATTCAACTCATCAGTTCGTCAGTGGAGACCGCAAGACACTACAAATGGTGTCAGATATAGGGAGACATACAAAATGTGCAGTGCTGGCGTACTTCATGGAGAGCTTTGAGAACCACTGGGGTAGGGTATAAAAAAAAAGTGATTTGTAATAAGAATAATGACCACAAGCGGGCGCTCAAAGACAGGTCGACACGTACTGGAGGCAATGCCGTTTTTTTTTTTTTTTGCCAGGATCAGTTAAATTATTCATAAATATATAAACATTGCAATTCGTGCAAAAACGTCTTATGTCATTAAAAAAAAAAAAAAAAAAAAAAAAACATATATATATATATATTTGCAGACACAAACATTCACACAAAGTAAAAAAGATTATTTACCATATTTATTCAGTACATTTTTTTTTAGGCACACAAGCCACAATTTTACTTAATGTAGGTCAATATAAGATAAATTTTTGGCTTTTTACAACTTTATGTCACCACAAACAAAAACTAAATTAGTTTTAAATGGAAGTTTTACAATTTGTAAAACATTTTGTTAATCAATGTTTAGTTTACATATTACAGTCTTTCACAATTATTTTGTAATTTTTCAAAACTCTAGAAAAATAATTCTCATGATCAAAATGCACTTTTTCCAAATGCTTGGACATGACACACAAACCTAAGATCATTCGTTTATTGAACTAAAATCACTAGTTCTAAATAACGCAACATAACATCAAAGTATTGCTATTTCAAAATTCAGCTCACACATTACATCTTTATGTCTATTATATCTTGAGTGTCTATTCATTTCATTATAATGATCTAACTATTAATTAATACATCTGCTCAAATTGCTAAATAGCTGTTGCATTACTCTTGATGCATAGTTTTTATGGAAAATGGTGAAAAAAATACATGTTTAGATTATGGAAGTAACGCTGAGTATGAGGACTGAGCATGAATTCAAGTATGATCAGTTTCAATTGGTGACAAAATTATTGTAAAAAACGGTATAAGTATAGACATGAATGTTTACTTAAGACCCTAATGTTCATTGTGATTTTTTTTTTTTTTTTTTGAAGTATACAGCCAGTTTTATACACAACAACACTCATCAACTGATGTAAACTGACAAAATATTATTTATTGACTTTTTTGTACTTTTTCTTTAGGGAGTATTATTTGTGGATGAGTATTATTTGTGGATAAGCTGTATCAACAAATCAAAATCAGTGGCATAACCTACATGCAGGAAGCTATACTGTTGTTATGTGACAAGAAAATCATAAAACAAACCTTGTAACGCCTCATGTGTGTTACAGTCAAGTTTTTTAAAAATCTGAAGTTGTTCAGGTGAAACTCAGCAACTCAAAGAAAACTTCACACCACTTTCTTTAAACACTGATGAGCCACAATACATTAAAACAAATGAAGTGAATCACATGGCTTATTGATGCACATGGGGAGTAAAGACTAGCCCATCTGCTATGATCACACAGAAGAGCTACTGGAGCTCAAACTGCTAAAAAGCCTAAGGTAGTGGCTGACCGGTCGGAGAGACCACCTACCAAGTGGTGTTCCCTGATAGCAATGGCCTCTTTCAGTAGGATAAATTGTTCAGGAATGGTTTGAGGAACGTGCCTTGTCCTCCAAATCACAGAATTATCAATCTGACTGAATCTCGGTTACGTACATAACCCTCGTTCTCTGATGAATCTGTCGGTCACTACAAGTTATGTCGTGATGACATTAGGGGTCTATGGAAAACAGCAAAACCTGAACACCATCACAACCCTGTGGCACTACAAATGTTGACAAGCCGCAGCGTGTCAGACAAATTCTACACAAGGCCGTAATGTTCCCAATGCCCGAGAGCAAATTCGCTAACCTTGGTGCCTGCAGGGACCAAAGGTGTGTACATCGCTGCTGGAGATGGCCATGCTGCTGTTAAGTCCACAAAAATTTCTTAACAGAAGGGATTTCGACCTTCAGTGAAAGATTTGCTTCAGCTCTTTCCTATTTGTTGTTATCAGCTTGGCGGTAACAATGAGGAAGCGAACCTTCCGAGGGAAGGGTGCTACGGAGGCCATATCCTACCCATAGGGAGGTGTCATGTTGACACACTGATATGGACTGACCAAGGGGGCAGTACTACATATGGAATGGGTCTCTGAGCTAGGTCCTACCTGAGAGTAGGGATGGAACAACTGCCAGAAGAGACTGACAGAGCAAGCCTGTCAAGGGAAGGCACAAGTAGAAAAATACACACATGGGATTGCCCACAGGGAATCAAGCCATATGGACACTTAGCCCAGTAAAGGGACTGAACGGGACTCCGGGCATGCTAACACAAGTACTGGGCCTGCCATCAGATTGCTCCGAAAGTCTGACTGCCAGGGGTGCTGGAGGATGCTCACCCAGGGTTTGCCATCTGGGAAACTCACTGGGAGAGGAAAAAGGCGCTCGCATTCAAGTGTGAGGAGGAATGGCACAGAAAGCATGACACTGAGCAAAATCTTCCCGCAAATTACCTGTTACCCAACATACGGGAAGAAATAGGCTCAAAGAGGAGGCTGTAAAACCTTGCGAAAGTATTAGGTGTTGTGCAGCCCGCAGTTCTACAAATGTCTGCCAGAGAGGTGACATGTGCCAACGTATACGAGATGGCAACACTCCGGGTGGAGGGAGCTAGCTCTCACCCCCAGGGGGCACGGCTCGCCTTGTAACTGGTACGTCAAGGCAATGGCATTCACTATCCAGTGGGCCAACCTCTTCTTAGAGATAGCCTTCCCTTTCTGCTGACCTCCGTAGCAGACAAAGAGCTGCTCAGAGCTTCACAACTCTCTTAAGGGACACAGCAACGCCCAGGCTGGATCTGCTTCCTCAGAAGGCAGTGCTTGCAGGTTTACCACCTGATCTGTGAGAGGAGTGGTTTGAGAGTAGGATTTTTTGGGCACAATAAAGTAAGGGCTGTAAAACCCCTGCCTCATCTCGACTGGAGGGACAGGATCAATTACATCCTTCGCCAGCAGGACAGCAATTTTCTTGCACGTGTCTTGGACTGGCACCAAAGTCACTGACCCTGGGGGTGGGGGTCGCCTGGCAAACTGAATTGTGTAGCCAAGTCGAACTCTCCGTAGCGCATGCCACACCCCATGCGAGTGGCACCAAAGGGACAATCGACATACCTGCAGTGATGCAGCGGTGAGGAGTCATGCTGGATAGCCCAGAAGGCATCACGTTCTGGCTCATCATGGCAGAACTTGCAGGACTCATCATGGCAGAACGTTGCATCCCCTAGCTGTGATCTCTTGGCCAATGGCCATAGGGGGCGTCACGGGTGAGAGTGAGGAGGCAGCACATTGCTCAGTGTCAACTCACAAGCCTGGTAACCTGGAGGAAAAGGAAACTACTCTCTTTTTTTTAACAGAATGAAAGATTCTCTGCCCGGCCCTCCCTCTGGGGCAGGAATGGCGCTGTCCTCGCCATCTCCTGAGAAAGAGCAGCTTCCCACATCTCTGGGTTGCCGGTGTCAGGGCCACTTTGTTGCAGACTTAGGGGCTGGCTGGGACACAGGGGTGCTGCTCTCCTGTGAGAGGCTTGACGCGTCGGCCATGAGTTTGTCTCAGCAAAGAGTGGAGAAGCTCTGGAGGACACAGGAGGATGCCCACAGCGATGAGCAGACTGAGGCATGGCCCACGACGAAACGGTGGCAGCTGGAAGATCACATCAGGGCAAGATGTGCTGGATAGCCTCAGTCTGCTTCTGTACTGCCGAGAATTGCTGGGCAAAAGTCCTCGACAGTGTCGCTGAACAGGCCAGCCTGGGAGATGGGAGCATCAAGAAAGTGCACTTTGTTAACAACTCCCATAGAGCGAAGTCAGTTGCCGCGCGCAGCTCCTGCATCAACCTCGGGTCAGTACTATCCTCGTGCTTTTATTTTAGTGCTTTGGCTTGGTGGACCTGCAGGATCGCCATGGCATGCAGGGCAGAGGCGGCCTGGCCCGCAGCGAGAGCCACCAACAGTTTACAGGCTTTGGAAGGGAGACGAGGATTTCACGGCCTGCACTGAGAAAACAATCATCCAGCCACCAGGACTTCAGACTACACACCTCCAGCCCCACACTCACGGTTCCCCGGGCAAGCATGGTCGTCAACTGTGGGTCTGATTCGGCAGTGGCAACAACACCCGAGGGGGGCAGCCCCACTGAATTCTCATATTCGGATGACGGTAGCCCATCCCCCGATGCTGCTATTGACATCTGATCCTCAGGCAGTGCACTGAATGAAACACTGGGGCCACTGTGAAGTGGGCCAACAGAATCATCCGGGAGCAGCACAGAACAAGTGCTGCGGGATGAGTAAGAGGTCCGTGGGGACTGGCCCAGCAGACAGGCTCTTGCTGTAACCCTCAATCTCCCAGAACATTAGCTGGCAGTCTCGTGGCAGTGAAAGCAGAATGGGTAGTGACAGAGCAGTCTTGTACTTTCCTTTTAAGAAAGCAGAGATGTGCACGCAGTGTAGGACATGAGCCATCCACAAATGCGTCTTCAGCATGTTGGATGAACAGACACAAAAGACAACGCTTGTGGCCGTCATCTGAGGACAGGAAACGACCACAACCAAGAGGACATAGTTGGAGCAGTATCTTTAAAAAGACGTGAGCCGTCCATGATTTGCTGCTCTTTTAGTTGAAGCGTGGAGGGGAATCACTTGATTAACAGGGGCACTGCTGTTTGTACCGTAATGCCAACAGCATTACAGAACAGCCTCTTCTCTTTCCAGCTCTTAGAGAAGATTGACTTTGTGGAGATGAACCTCATTGACCCACTCAACTCCAAAGCAAAAATCTGAATGAGTGGATGCACCTGTCACCTTATATACCCGTATGCACAGGGAGTGGCTCAGCATGCAAAATCCACTAGTCAAACTTCATTGGCATTTTCTCTTCAAATCAGAGATGATTGGGGTTCCCAAGTAAACCCCTAATGTCATCACAACATAACACGTAGTGACCAACAAATAGCGAACTGTGGGATCTGCTGGACCAACAAACCTGATCCATAGAGGTCCAACTTGCAGGACTTTTTGGGTGTCAACGTTTGAAAGTTTTGGGTGCCAAGACCACAGGACACATTCAGAGGTCTTGTGGAGTTAATGATTCAATGAATCAGAGCTGTTCTAGCAGCATGAGGGAAACCTACACAATATTCGGAAGGTGGTTTTAATGCTGTGCCTGATCAATGTAGAAAGTGTCATAAATCACATGTGCAGTACTGACCCATCTGTCTTAAGAAGCAACTATGAAGCAAACATTATCATGTATTTGAAATATTACCTTCTCTCAAAACCCCTGAAATTGACATAGGAATCAAAGCAATGTCCACAACAATTAAACACGCGTGTCTCTGGTGTATTTAATAGTTTATTTGGTTGACAACAGTTTGAACAAACTGAGTACATTTCTGGTACTTTAGCAGTACAGTAAAACACACTTGGATCCATATCCACATCCAAAATAACCATGCATAAAAACAGGCACAAAATTAACTTAATTATAAAGAAAAACACAGATAAAGGTTAAGGCATAATCATTGATCATTTGATCACCCAGAACAGCTCTAGAACTAAAATGTCAAAAAGGACAGATGTTTTACTGATAAATGGCTTTTCTCCTCATAGCACAGCTTGCAGATTGTCAGCTACATAAACCAACAGTGAAATATTCAAACAACATACATTTCTTTATGAATAACACTTCTGATTACGAGAAACAGTGACTAATTTCTTCATATTTGAACCAGAGACTGAAAACCAAACGTTTACACAAAATATGCTTTCCAACTTAAATATTCAAGTTACAAATAACAGCAAACTCGTATGTTCTTTTCTTCATCATTAGAATTATATACATGTCACACTGCCAGCTGTTCATGGTCCTCATTATAACGTTTTGGTTTGAAGTTTGATTTGAAGTAGTCCAATGCCAAATGAATGATCAGACTGGCATATTAGAAATGAAATTTTGCAGATTCAAAGGGTTGCTAGTCACACTTCTTCCTTCAATAACACTGAGATAAATTACTCCTCATTAAGTGCTTTGTGCAAAACATAAACTGAACGTGACACTGGCATTCTGACCAGGACAACACAGTAAATCAATTGAAAAGGAAGCACAAATAAACACTCAGCATGGAGTTTGTATTTCGATAAAGGCACAAATATTAGCTTTGCCATTCAAATGACCAGAGCAACTTTTGCTTTAAGATATTGTTTCCTGTTCAGCAATGTAAAGCTTTAAAGTGTAGATTATCTTTAACTATGAGTGATAACTGCTTTATAAATAGTGCGAGTGAAGATTCAGTACCTCCATCACCCGAACAGCCCAGCAAGAGATCACTGCAAGAGTGTAGTTAGTGTGCATATTTATATACGCATCTACTCGTGTTTGGCATAGAATCTCATTTTTTGCATACAATTTCCAGAAAATAAAATAAATCTAGCATTATAGGATGCTTTAAAAATCAGTATCGGTGCTGCATCAAGCTATGAAATAATACTGCAAAATAACAGTGCCAATTTGTCTTAAATATTGTAGAATTTTGATCAAAAATAAAATACAGTAAATTTACTAAAAAAAGAAACACGCTAGTATGTAATTGAAAAAAATCTATTTTTCCTGAAAACCCTTTTTAGAATTTCTTTACACATGAATTCAGAACATACAGCAAATAGAAGCGTTTAATATTTGTGTGTCATTTTAAATAACAAAGGATCCATGCATACGTCTATGGTGTTAAGGCTTTTTATCTTTGGTAGCTTAAAGGCATTCTTAATAAAGTTTGTCACAGAGTACTTGCATTTTGACTCTGTGTGAAAGAGGTAAATCACACAAAACCTGAAACTTCCAGTTTATATTTCACCCAGTTTAGTTTTGAGCTGAAATCTAAGCTTGACGTTTTGACTGACATTTCAGCTGCCAGACTTTCACACAGTGTTTCATACAGATCATAAACAGCCTGTACTTATGTTTGTAGTGTCTTACAGACATCGGCAACACCAACAGAGAACAATAATATGGGAAGCGTGAGAAAATCCTAACTGTTCTTGAAGACTGCAAGTGTCATTCTGTATTGACTGAAATGGAGTAACAGCTCATGTGGCTTTAGGCAGATCTAAATACATTTAAATGTTATTATACTTCATATCTCTTCGACTATACAAACTTCCTTTATGTAGGCATATCTCAGAGGTCACATGACTGAAAATGAGTGCTCTGGGAAACATATCATGGTCGAGGAAAATCCCAAAAGAGAGGATGAGGTGTGAAAAGATTATCCAACATAAACTGTGAGATATTAGGAAGCAGTGGCGTGTGATTGTGTTAAAATAGCGAGGACTGGTTTGGGCTGACTGAATGCTTTCATGTGCTAGTGTCAAGGTCAGGAGAGGTCAGGCAGGCCGGTGTTAGGTCAGACAGTCTGATAACACCTCCATCTTCACTGGCGTGGCGGCTGTGGTGGGACACGTGCACTGCTCGATGTTCGGGCCGTTCTGGCTGAGCTGGATTTTGAGTTTTTCCAGCTCGTAGTTGTGCAGGTAATCCTGGATGAGGTAGCGCTCACGCTTTATACGGGATTTCACGTCTGACGGCACATCGGGGATCAACCACGCCACAAAGAACTTCACCACAAACACCACATGCTGGAGAGAAGAAGAGTATTAGGACAAGTGTAGTACTTATTTCAGCACTGATGACATAAATGTATCGGAGATCAAAGTGTGATAAACCGATACATTTACAGAATTAGTGTAACAATTAGTCAGGGTGTAACTTCTTTATCATATTGTTCTTACCATTTTAAATAGGTCGACCGATGTGTCAGTTTTGCTGATTAATCGGCATCGATAGTTGATTGCTGGATTTATCGGCTATCGGCAAAACTCTATAGGTTTCTTCCATTGCTGGAATGGCTGAGAAGGGTCTGCTGTTATTATATATTACGAGGCGGATATGAACACCATGTGCTGTTTGTTTTGACACGAGGCTGCGCGCTGACTTCAGACATGGGTTTAAATTCAGCCGACAGAAAATCCTGCTGCACCACATTTATATAGTTTTACATTAAATTACATTATATTTGACCCAAAACATTGTTAATGTACATAATGACTTCACTCTGGGCTGTACAATTGTGTATTGTGCATTTTCTCAGCAAAACGTTCGTCTTTCCGTGGCTCTAATAAACTCTGAACGCTTCATATAGACAGCTATAATATAGATTATGTTTCTCTTTCCGTTTGCTCTGGGGTTTTTAAACACTGAACTTCAAACTCATCTATGTCACATTGCTCATTCTTGAAGTAAACGTTTCCTGTTTGGTGATTAAATCAACTGCTTTAGACCGCCGCTCGAGCTGAACGCGACAGGTCTGGTGTTTGTGATATTTATATAAAATTTCAACATTTACTATTACAAATACAAATATTTTACATTCTAAAGTTTATTCTGTTAACATTAATTAAACTGAACTAACTGCACTTGTATTTCAATTCTTAAACGCAAAACTACTTTAAAACAACTACTTAAGTTAATATAAGATAATATATTAATGAAATAAAAGACCACTTAAGCGTACTTAACTATGACTGTTTCTATGTTTCTTAACATGAATACAATTTTGAAAAGATCACGTTGTAATGTCAAATTAATTGTTTTACAATTAATCCATTATTTTACAGATTTTTTTAAAAGATTTTTATTTTTGTCATATTTTCACTTTATTATCATAGGACAGTGTAGACCTGTCAGAAGTGACGTCGGAGAAGAGAGGGGGCGTGATTGAGAAAGTCCTAGAGCCAGGATTCGAACTTCGTAACCGCGCTATATGCTGGAGTGGTCCCATGAGGCTATTGATATTTTATCATGCTTTAAAGGGCACTTATTTTGCAATGTTTACTAATATCCTAAAGCATGTGTAAACTTTAATAATTTTAACTGTAGTGTATTTAATATTACATTTGAAGGAATCACATTCTAAATGTACTAAATTAAAACTGCATCATTTCAATTTCAAAATTTAAATGCATGGCAAAAACCATATTTCAAATTATGCAATTACATAAAGTATTTCAGCCCTACTTAAGAGGTTCAAGTTAAGTTAACTGCATAGATTTTAAATTTAAACTAAAATACATTTTCATTTTATAATACAAACTTATTTGAAAATGTATTAGAAATGCAAGTATGTATATTCTTTTAAAGCATGCTATAGTGTAGTTATTTTTGACACAGGAATGAAGAGAATTTAAGAGCTCATACCTCCATAATGATGATAAAGGCAAATTTGGCAGCGAGAATGTGCCAGAACTGCATGGTATGTTTGTACTGTTCCTCGTGTCCTGGAGGGTAGCGGTAGTCACGGTACCTATAGCATCCACACAGCATTCATGTTTATTACACATTTACCAGTGTCACAATAAATCAATTAAAAGATACAGTGCAAACAAACACAACAGTACCTGCAGGTGGTAATGTTGGAGCCATAAAACCAATCTGGGTTTTCCCCATCGTCTGGACGGTTATCCGGTCGGAACTGAGAGATGTTGAAGACTGAAAGGCTGTTGTTGATGTATCCTTCCATAGCGTCCCCAGCACTTGTTTGATGCGTGTACTTATGCACCAGCCGAGGGATCATGTCAGATGTGAATGAGACAATGAAAGCCTGAAATACAAATACATGACATTTAATGCTGTTATTTCTATTCAGTATTACCCATTTATAAGCAAATTATAGGCTATAAAGTGACAGTGACGTGACATGTGGCCAAGTATGGTGATATATATATAGTGGTAATAAAAATAGACTTAAGTGAACAATAGCTTTTAAGATTACTTAAATACATATATAATAGTAATGAAGCAATAATCAGTTCAAATGAAGGATTAAAAGCAAGTAATCATAAGGTTTTATTGAACAAAAACATTTAATTCAAATGTCCTCTTAATCTTTAATAGTTGGCCATGTCTTTAGGACAGAAATGCTACAGCCACTGTAATTACTTGAATAACCCAGAGTGACGGTTAAACTTTTATTTTGAAATCGCGACCAACAGTTAGCATCTTGAGAAAGGTACTGATGTATTCTTCTGGGTTTGCGTGGATTTATAAAAGATTTACCTTGCGAATATGAGGAGGAGATGGCACATTGTGTCCCCAGTCAAACATTATAATAAATCCAAACTCACAACAATATGCAGAGATGGAGTTTGAGACGCTCCACACATGTATATGATAACAGTTCCGAGCTGCTCTGAGACGCACGTACGTAAACCTGCGTCGCATATATTTAAAGGAATCAGTGTTTGTGAATCCACAATAGCATTATGCTTTTTAAATGCGTTTAATATATCATGCAGCCTTAGAAAATGGTCTAATGAAGCATTTGATGGATTCTCGTGCCACGTCCGGTATTTTGCGGATTACGACACAGGCAAAATGCAATCAAGGATTTTTTCAAATCGAGTACTCGATTGAATCGAGGAATTGTGACAGCCCTAGATGTACAGTAGGTGAACTAAAATTTCATATAAGCTGGTTCTTGTTAACAAATCAGTCCAAAAGACTCACTGAACTATCAGTTTGAATTGTTCAATTAACGTCGAAGTGGTTCCTGACTCATTACTACAGACTCACATTGGTGACCACTGAGAAAACGGCAATCATGTTGAGGATCTCATCCCATGCGCCGATGCCGTGCGCTTTGGCTGCCACGGGCCGACGGAACTGAGTGGTGAATTTCCAGGCGTCCACGCGCACTTCCAAGATATTATTCATCAGAGCCAGCAAAGGAGCCAGCGGGAAAGAGGCCACAAACAGGGTGATGAAGCCAAACTGGATAACTGCAAACAAAGACGAGATGAAATTAAATGTTTCTCCACATAAAGACCTAAAACAGCACCATCTGTGAGTAAGAGTTACTGCGGGATGAAAGTTAGTTCATAATAGAAGCTGATGGTGTATGGAGCCCCAGATATGGCATGCGGGAGGAAAAATATTTATATAGGAATTAAAGGGATAGTTCACCCAAAAATGAAAATTCTGTCATTTACTCATCCTCAAGTAGTTCCAAACCTGTATGAATGTGTTTGTTCTGCTGAACACAAAGGAAGATACTTTGAAGAAAGTTTGTAACCAGACTGTTTTGGGGCACCATTGACTTCCATAGTAGTTAAAAAAAAAATACTATGGAACTCAATGGTGCCCCAGAACTGCTCTGTTTCCCACATTCTTCAGCAGAACAAACACATTCATACAGGTTTGGAACTACTTGAGGGTGAGTAAATGATGACAGAATTTTCATTTTTGGGTGAACTATCCCTTTAAGAATTAGTTCCCATGACTTACTAATAGTCAGCATGTTTCACCAATTCATGTTACCTCTTTTTAGTGAATTCATGTGTATGTTTTACTAACTCCTGTCGGCAGATTCATTAACCCCGTCCTTGTTTTGCATAGTGAGAAAAGACTGCTATTGCTGCTGTTATGAAGAAAGTATGCCAGGAATGTAACAGGGATGCAGCCTATTATCAAAGAGGGTGCATTCGGATATTCCCAAATCATTCAACGAACAGAACGGATTACATTGTGTGCATTAGGTACTTCAAGGGGTCATCGGATGTCCATTTTCCACAAGTTGATATGATTCTTTACGGTCTTAATGAAACGTCTGTAACATAGTTTGGTTCAAATTTCTCAATGGTAGTGTAAAAAACACTTTTTTAAACCTGTCAAAAACAGCTCGTCAGAGCTTACTTTAGCCGCATTCACCGTAAAACTAGCACATTATTAGAAAAGGCCATTTGCAAAGATTCATTAAAAACCCTTACACTCATTTCTTCTGTAGATGAAGCTGGATCACGAATGATTCACGCAAACAGACACATTTAGGTAGATCAGGGGGCACATTCCCTTCAAAAACAAATGTTAATCCTCTGCATCTTCAGCGGCTCAGATGTCGGGAGTAACTGACGACTGCTATATTCATTTTTACATTCAACAACAAAACACCTCAATCGCTTAATCTGAGATATCTCGTCTTCCCCTGCACCGGAGTCGACACAATAGCGGACAGCTCTCAGCTCACTCAGGGCGGGTCGAAGGTAAGACAGTCGTCAATCAACTATCGTTGGAGGGGTCTGTACAGAACTACGTCATTCTGACAGGAGTCTCAGAACAGCCTGATTTGAGAAAGGGGATTTTAAAATAGGGATTTTAGAAGAAAAAACACTGGGTGGATTTTTATGATTATAGGATGGATGTGTACACACTTCCAACACACATTTATGTTCAAACAACTTGTAAAGTGAATTTTGCATCCAATGACCCCTTTATTGATTATCATCAATTTGATTTCACAGATACTATTTAAACTAAACTGAGCTAGACAATGACATCTCTGAATTCAATAATGAAATGCCTTTAACTGAAAATTGAGTGTTTGATCTTATTTTTATACATTACTGACACTCTATCCTCCAGTTTGATACTGTTAAGTGCTTTGACACAATCTGTATTGTTAAAAGCACTATATAAATAAAGGTGACTTGACTTAAAACAAGGTGACCAATTAGTAAGTCGTGGGAAATAATTGTAAATATACACATACATATATATATATATATATATATATATATATATATATATATATAATTTTTTTTTCTGCATGTCATGTCTGGGGCTGTGTGTTGGTGAGTTAAAGTTAATCAGTATTAGTTAAGCTACACTGAATATACTTACCTTTAAATGTACTTTTTATAAGGTAATTAGCAACACAAAGTTTTACAAGACTAACAACAAGAAAACAGGAAATATTTTTACCATTTACAAATGATAGTTGGGGTAGATTAAAGTTTGAACCAGGGCTTTCCATTGAGTTAATTTTTTAATTAAAATTTACATTTTTAATTGCACAGTATTTGCTGAGAAACGCCCTTAAATGAAAAATGAAAAAGGTTTGTACAATCAGCCATTTTTATTGCAAAATAATGAGCACTGACAGTGATCGGGACCCCAGCGCATGTTTCGACCTGAAATTATTAACGTTCTTGTAGAAACCACAAAAAGATCAAGTATGTGTCTGGCTACTGATCTCATCCACTTCCAGCTATTTTTAGCTATACAAAACAGCTCGTTTTGCTGCGTGATACTACAAATTGGTGTGTCTTACCATATTATTTTATAGTGCAAACTGTTTTATAGTTTATTGCACTTTATTTCCCTATGGCAGCTAATGAACCGGAAGTCTTGCACATTCACAGAAAATGGCTTTCTTCCACATTGAAAAATAAGGTGGACACTTTATGAATTGTTATATATCATGTAATATGTGACCCTGGACCACAAAAGCAGTCTTAAGTCGCTGGGGTATATTTGTAGCAATAGCCAACAATATATTGTATTGGTCAAAATGATCCATTTTTCTTTTATGCCAAAAATCATTAGGATATTAAGTAAAGATCATGTTCCATGAAGATATTTAGTGAACTTCCTACCGTAAATATATAAAAACGTAATTTTTGATTAGTATTATGCATTGCTAAGAACTTCATTTGAACAAATTTAAATATTTAAAATTTTTTGCATCCTCAGATTCCAGATTTTCAAATAGTTGTATCTCAGCCAAATATTGTCTTATTTATTCAGCTTTCAGATTATGTAGAAATCTCAATTTCGAAAAATCGACACTTATGACTGGTTTTGTGGTGCAAGGTCACATGTGTTATATGATAATGTAGTTAAACATTTCTCAGCACTGTTGTACTGTAGCTGCCGGATACTCACCCATCTCCAGGTACTCGTAGAAGAGGCCGAGCTGACTGAAGCTCTGCAGGTCATGGTCCTGCTCCCAGCGGCTGTACAGACTCTCCGGATGATTCCGGGCATTTCTGCTCACCCACCAGTTACGCAGCCAGCTACACACAGAGAAAGATATACAGTGCCCTCCATAAGTATTGGAACAGTAAAGACAAAATTGCTCTGTTGGCTGTGGAGTCAAGACATTTACAAATATGATTAAAAGATGAATATGAGACAAAACTACAGAATGTTACATTTTATTATTAGCCGTTTCAACACATACATGTTTTACCAAATAAAAAGAACAGCACTTTTAAAAGATTAAAAGCTATTATTTAGTTGCAGATCCCTTGCACACAATCACAGCAGTGAGTCTGTGACCCATAGACATCACCAGACTCTTGCTCTCATCCTTTGAAATACTTTTCCCAGCCTTTAATGCAGCCAATCCCAATTGTTGCTTGTTTTGGGGAGTTTCTGCCTTTCCTCTCCTCTTCAGCTGGTGAAATTCATGTTCAATCAGATTTAAATCTGGAGATTGACTTGGGCAATCTAACACTTTCCATTTCTTTGCTCTTATAAACTCCTTGACTGAACTGGCAGGGTGTTGTGGGTCATTGTCCTGATGCAATATGAAGCACTTCCCAATGAATCTGGTGGCATTTCCTTGAATATTGGTAGGCAAGATGGTTTTGTATCCTTCCAAATTCATTCTGCTACTGTCATCATACATTAAGTCATCAGTAAAGTTGAGAGGGCCTGTTCCAGAGACAGCCATGCATGCCCATGCCATGACACCACCTCCACCATGCTTTACAGATGAGGCTGTATGCTTGGGATCATTGCAGTTCCCTTTGTTTCTCCACATTAGTGCTTTCCCATCATTTAGATAAAGGTTCATCTTTGTCTCATCGGTCCATAAACACAGTTCCAAAACTCTTCTGGCTCACCTTTGTGCTTTTTTGCAAACTCTAATCTTGCCTTTCTATTTTTGGTGCTGGTCAGAGGTTTGCATCTTGCTGTGTAGCATCTGTAATTCTGTGGCAAAGTCTCCTGAGGACAGTAGATTGTCAGAGCATCACCCAGCTTTCTGGAAGTTGTTGGTGATTTTACAGACACGTCTTTTAGGATTCATTTTCACAGCTTTTATGGTTTGTCTGTCATCAACTACTGTTGTTTTCTCAGCCGATCAGGTAGTTGTTGGTTGCTGGTGTCGCTGGTGGTTTCCAAACTCTTGATTTCTCCATGCCCTTTGTTTTTGCTGGAGATCTAATTGACTTCCTCTTTTCTTTTAGCATCCAAATTGCTTGCTTTTCTCTCAAAGTCAGCTCCCTCATCCAGAGGGGGAAAGCCCAGGGGCCAAAGAGTAAAAGTCCTGCCATATTTTTGTTCCACCCATGAACTCAGCAGCTGATTTCACCAGAGGAGGAAACAAGTCATTCCTTTCAAGTCACAAGCAAGTCTCAAGTCATAACCCAAGTTCTCAAAGTGTTAAACATAATGAGATAATTAAGTGACTAATTAAATGATGATTGTGCATTAGTGATGAACACCTGCTGTTATTGAGAATTACAGAAGATCAGATGTTGATGTTTTGTTGGTTAAAATGGTGTCACCATCATGGAGATCAGTGTTTGCTTTAGTTGGGCTCTTGACCCCTGACTCCTGTGTTAGATCTCTCTGTAGCAATGAATGTGGTGTTGTAAAGCAGATAGATCAGTGCT
The DNA here is from genome assembly GCF_936440315.1 of Barbus barbus. Classification (NCBI taxonomy): domain Eukaryota; kingdom Metazoa; phylum Chordata; class Actinopteri; order Cypriniformes; family Cyprinidae; genus Barbus; species Barbus barbus. The sequence goes on along the minus strand of NC_136728.1, from coordinate 2,152,682 downwards.
CTACAGGGATCAGATAGTCGCCATGAGCTGGTTTGATTTGATCCAAAATAACTTGTTTCCTGGTGTTACGTCCAAAGACGTATATTTTTGTGATGGCTTCATGGTTCTGTGTTTTCTTCTGTAGTTGTGCATGTTTCCTGCTCTCCTCTGGCTCCTCCCACTCTGGCAGGTAGCCTGATTGCTCCCCCAGCTGCACCTACTTGCCACCTATAGGAGAGAAGCAGCATAAAAGCAGAGCACAGCTCTCAACAGATGAGAATCCTTCTCCAGAGCATGGTCTGTGTCCTGCCCAGTCCAATTGTTGAAGCTGTGGTGCATCCTTCGAGGACCTGTATGGTTGTAGATATTCTTTGGCTTAATGTTGTAATGGTGCAGTTGCTTGTTGAATGCTCCAGTCTAGTCTGTTATTTGGTTGTGACAGAGGACCTTTTTTTCCCCTTGTTTCACCTTTAAACTGTTAACCCTTTGTTCTACTTCAATTATCATTTTGGGAACTGTAGGAAGGTGGGTGCCATTTTATTTTATACACCCCTTTTTCTCCTGTTTTGTGGCCAGACAGGGAGTGAGCGTACTTTCTGTTGTTAATTTTCATTTCTTTGAGAGACTTCGTAAGGATTTAACTTGAATTAGACTAAACCTTTTGTTTGTTATTTTGGCATTGCCCCTTCTGAAGTCTTTAGTTCCCTCTCCATATTGTACTTTTGTTTCAAAGAAACCCGGCTATGCTTTGCTAGCCTCTAATAAACCTGTTAAAACTGAGATCTTGTTGTTGTGGTGCTGTGGCAGGGCCCGGACGAATGCTCTTCAAACATGTACTTTATGTTCTGGTAAGACAACCCCTAGACACTCGTAGGACGTAACACCTGGTTTCATTTAGGTTTTGCATAATCAATCCTGTGGCACTACAGCATGCAAGCAAAGTGTTTTTTTCTAATAGTTAGTGAAATAATTTTAAATCTATGTAACGCATATAAAAAGTTGAACTCCAGTACTTTTTAGACACACACAGACATCAAGAACCATCATATGAAAATCAACTAAATTATTAACTGTCACCACTGTTGAGGATCATATGATAAATGTTCATGTCTAAAAGCCTAATCCGAAAGGTTTTTTTTCTCTCTCTCTCAATATTGAAGAATTATAGTGACATTTTACTTAACAGGACTTTTTTTTTTTTCCTGTAATAATCAAATGTAGCTAATAAACCAAAGAAATACTAAAACCAGAGAGATTTAAACCAAGAATGTTCATTCATCAAAAGCATAAACTAATCTGCTACTTCAAGGTTTCATTGCACAAATATTTGCTGTGAAACAATATTGCAAATGCTTAGAAACAGATTTCTTTGAATTACTAAAAGGCTCAAGAGCCCAAATAGAACAAACACTGACCACAATTATGGTGGCAGGCAATGTTTTTTTTGTTTTCAGTTGATTTCATTCAAGGCTGTGGCTGAAGTCAGTTGTAGTTTTTGTGTTTCTCTTTTCTTCAGTGATGTTGATTGTTAACAGCAGGTGTTCATCACTAATGCTCAATCATCATTTAATTTGTCACTTAATTATCCCAAGTCTTCAAAGAGTTCAAGTTAATGATATATGACTTGAGACTTGCTTGTGACTTGGAAAGAATTACTTGGTTCCTCCTCTGGTGAAATCAGCTGCTGAGTTCATGAGTGGAACAAAAATATGGCAGGACTTTTACTTTCTGACCCCTGGACTTTCCACCTCTGCCCTCGTCTTCATCCTGGTTTGTGTGTGTCATCATCGAATGCAGGATTCAGAATACAGAAGTAATGGATATAACTGATACGACACATTCCCTGCTTTTAATATCTGAAGAATTAATGCAACAGGACACAGCTGATCACTTAGAAAGACCTGAGAGGCAACTGCTCCAATACTTATGCTCACATCAGATAGAGGGATGAAACTCTAAAAGTGCTGAACTTCTTAGCTGCTAAAACATCTGTGTGTTGAATCACCCAATAATAAAATGTGACATTCTGTAGTTTTATATTCATCTTTTAATCATATTTGTACATGTCTGGACTCCACAGCCAACAGAGCAATTTTGTCTTTACTGTTACAATACTTATGGAGGGCACTGTATAAAACAATACGTGGATCTGAATCATTCACTTTCTTGGTTAATCATCATCAAATAGACACTACATTCATTTTATACCCTGGTCATGCAACAGATTATGACAGCTATGAATGTGTGATTATGTCATGTGATGTGGACTTACGGGACGAGAGCTTCCTGTATGTTCCCCCACACCTGTTTACCCACCATCACGATCACTAACTGAGTGGTTAACTCGATCAAACAGCCGCCTGGCTCGCACTGGAAACAGTTATAATCAAACAATTAAACCGATCTACTAATAAGTATAATATTAAACGATAATATGCATCTTCATGAATGTATTTACTAAAACTTAAACTTAGAGATCCATTAGCAAATGCATGATGATTTAATAAATCAAATTATGTCACGAAAAAAAAAACCTATAAAACTTTAAAAACAGGATCTCAGGTCTACCTCTTCATTTCTCCACTTGCCGAACATGTAGGCATAGTCTCCAGGGTAACCGACAAATTTGCCCTTGAAAAAGGCGACGTAGAAGCAAGAGGAGTAGTAGTTGACAAACTGGAAGAGGAACATCTTCACCGTTAGCTTGTTCTCATACTCCACATGCGTTTTGGGAACCTCTGTGGACAGAAGAATAAAAATCACTGCCCAAAAATCTTTACATTAAAGGAAATACTTTATTAACTGAATATACGATTGTTAAGGCCATTGCACACTGCCCCCAAAACTTTCGTCTGTCATAAAAAAAAACGGATCAGGTTCGATTTTCTGCGTTTTCGCATCTGTAACAAGCATTTTGACAGGAAAGGATGACAAAACATACAAAAATTTCAGATTCGGTGTGTGTATGACCTTTACTCTTATTGTTTATTACAAGATACAGAACACACAATTAATTGACTGGAATAAATCAGAACGATCCGTTCGCAAATCACAAATTCAGCGCAAATTGGAAGGTCAAATAAATGCAATAAATAAAAAATAGTTTTAAAACAAAAAAAACAACAATAACCTAAAATATTTTTTAGTTACTGTATTTATTGAAACGTTACATTTTAAATGTTTTAAAGATTTTAGATGGGGAAAAAAAAAAAAGACTGGGAGTCCACATATACGCTTGCTAAAGACTCACCCATATCAGTGATCTTTATGGCTACACGCTCATACAGGAAGTTCAGAAACATGATGATGACAAAGTTGATGCAGGACGCAGTTACGGATGTGGCGAACTGCGGCGTGATGAGGCTTCCAACCACTTCCAGCTTACTGGTGGGGCTGTCCTTCATGATGCTGGCAAACGCCGCAAACACCGCCAGACGGTACGCAATCACACCGATTATACAGGCGATAATCAGAGAGATCTGGGTTTGGGAGTGAGAGAGGTACACGTCACATACACACAAAACTCACTCGCTGAAGTTACTATTACTACTCAATCCATTCAAAACTAGAGTTAAAAAAGAAAAACTCAATTATGAACATGCAGTGCTGACTAGGACATGTCAAAACACATTGTTCTACAGAAAAGATGTAACTTACTGATGTGTGATTGTGTGTCCATACAGTCCAGCGACTTCAATATTGAGTCTTACCCATATATGATGCAGTAACCCATCTGCTATACAGTACAGTGTTTGTATATATTAGCTCTGCTCCAAAACTATACGTCTGTCCAAATTCACATACTTTTACACTATTCTATGCCGGGTTTTTTAATGTATAGTGTTTACGTTAAATTCTCAAAAAGAAAAAGTGCATTTCAAAAGCCTGGAATATACACTTTACAAGAAAGAAAAATAAATATTTTAATCACTACCAATATAGGTAGCATCCTTGCTACAGGGGAACCTTTTAAAATCCTAATTTGGACCACTGCACAATGAAAGACAATCAATACAATATAATATATCATTTAATACTCAGCATTATATAAAAAGCACTGCTCACGCAAACTTTACAGGAGATTTGATTCACATTTGATATTAGCATGTTGCTAAGCTAACAACTCTAATGAGCATGAAAGTAAACAATCTACTGCTACATCCTTTTCTAGATACATTTAGTTATTAATAACATACTCATATTTGATGTCCTAAACTGTCGTATGCAAGCAGCTCACAAACCATTGGAACAGAGCTAATATATTCAGCGGGGTTCAAAAATCTGAGACCACAAGTCAAAATACTTCTGTATATATAAAAATAAATAACAGAATTTCTTGTATTTGGTGTGCCTCCTTTTTGCTTTAATGGCTAAAGCTAAACAGAACCTCAAGTTTGTCGTCTCGAACTTTTAGACCACACTGTATGTTTGTACATTGCTGGCATTATGTGCTAAAATAAAAAGGGGCTAATAACAATTTGAGAATTTATTCTTCACTATGTATTTGTTTGTGTGTGTGTGTGTGTGTGTGTGTGGTGTGTTTGTGTGTAATGATATTATTATACTAAAAGTAGCAGACGGTTTTGATGCTCACCCAGAAGAGGACGGTGGCCCCGGACAGTATTGAACGAGCACACTTGCTTTTTAGAGGTAAATAAGGCTCCATGTCCTACACAGCAAGCAAGCAAAGCAGGGATTATGAGCAACCACCACCACACACCTGGCACAGGAGCCCTAATCTAGCACGGTCCACACGGCTGTCTGCGAGGACTCTTCCTGTTCCTAATGAGTCGTTATTCATTTCAAATCACACTGCAAGCAGGCTGCTAATGCTACACACTCTCACACACACAGCAATCCAATCTACAGTATCGTCGTCCTGTGCCTGCCTTACCCACAAGACAACTGTGGCCCAGCACAGGATAAACCTGCCTGCTTTATCAGCTGGGGTCTGTTCTAGAACCCACTCCAGTTCCTACACAATACGAACAAAGCCAAACAAACACGCAGATTATCTAGTTTCTCGGTTGGTTGCTGGATAAACTAATCTTGACTACCGACCCAACCTCCATTTGTGACATGAAAACACCTAAAGAATATGTAGCTTCATATTCTGCCCCTTGCCTGTCAAATTATACTATTAGGACCTCAGAGTTTTACAAACATAATACACTCAAACCTAATATATGTGACCCTGGACCTCAAAACGGTCAAAAGGTTGTTAGCATTGTTAGCGATATTTCGCCGAAATACAACTATTTGAAAATCTGGAATCTGAGGGTGCAAAAAATAATCTAAATATTGAGAAAAATCTCCTTTAAAGTTGTCCAAATGAAGTTCTTAGCAAAGCATATTACTAATCAAAAATTAAGTTTTGATATATTTACAGTAGGAAATCTATCTTCATGGAACATGATCTTAATATCCTAATGATTTTTGGCATAAAATAACAAAAAAAAAATGTATAATTTTGACCCATACAATGTATTGTTGGCTATTGCTCCAAATATCCCTGTGCTATGACTGCTTTTGTACTCCAGGGTCACTTATATGGTTTGAAATCAGATTGAATATGACTTTTGGAAATGAACACTACAATGCAAAAATGATTTTCTTACTTAGCATTTTTGTCTTGTTTTCTAGTATTAGTAGTATCTACAAATTATTGCATCAATATGCATTTAAAAGTAAAATTTACTCAAGTAAAATGAGTTCCAGTATTATGTCTTTTCTGAAGAAATGACCAAAATTCTGTTAGTTTTTGCTTAAAACAAGCAAACGAGGTAAGAAAAATAATCTTAATTCAAAGGCTAAACAAGATTATTTTCCATGTTTCTGGCAATATTTGTGCTTGTTTTAAGCAAAAAAATTAATACAATTTTAATAATTTCTTCAGAAAACAATACATCAACTAATTTTTACTTGTCAAGTAAATGCATCTTGATACAAGAATTTTTTGAATTTATACTAGAAAAGAAAAATAGTAAGAAAACTTTTTTTTTGCAGTGTACAGATTTGTTCACACAGAATGCATCTTTGCATCTAAAAACAACGCTCAGGAATGTTTTTTTTTTAAAGCGCAGCGTATAATGCCTCTGCCATGTTTCTGTCAAATAAAAAGTTGCAATGGCAACTTGCTAGTTTAAAACAAAAACTTCAGCACGCCTCAGCAGTCTTCTGATTGGTCCACTACTTTGGAGCTGACATTGATGAGCGGCACTGCATGAGATGCAAGACATGAGCGCAATGGTCATACATTCATCTAGTGAAAAACAACGGAAAAGTAGCACACTGGAATGGAAAAACGCATTGTGTGTGAACGTCCCCTCACTCTTTCCCCATTTAATGGACTATTGTATGTGGCATTCACTATGTTCAGCTAATAAATACTGAACTTGCATCTTTCCAGATGCTTTCTTGAGGATGAAAAGCTTTATAAAACGGGAGCTGTGTACCAAGACCTTGTTATGTCCATCAATCACAGCCTTATCTTCATTTTGTCAAATTAAATATGCCATCTAAACTGACTAATGGGTCTAATATGAGCCAATCACCGCCCAGTCTATATAAACGTTTTCTGACTAGCCGGGTAATCTTTTTGACTTGCCTCACTTTAAATACTGTCTAGTCGAAAAGTAAGAAAAAATTAACATTTTAAAATCAGCTGAAGGAACAGTTAAAAATCAGCGAAGAATGGCTGCAATATAAGTTTAACAAACAGTTAAATATGTGAATGAAGAACCTAGCTCTATATGATCAAAACTATTATTTGCTTTACTGGTGAAAATACACACTGAAGAATCTCTGGGTCAAAAGGTCATTAGATATGAATGCATACTTGCGTGACGGGGTTGCGTCGGCGGTGGGTGCACTTGGTCTCGTATTCGGGCCTGAGCTGCAGCTGTTGCTGCTCTTCCTCCATGTCCACCAGATCCCACTCGTACTCCAGCCGAGCCTGCCGCCGCTTCCAGAACTCCAGGAACAGAGTCACTGACGGCGGAGAACAATTACAACAAACTCAAGCACTGTGTCTGTTTCCTGGCGGCACAGAGCGCTGCAAGGATGATACATGTATGTAGATTCTACCTAGATTCAGCATTTTAGCAATTCTGATCCCATCGTCCTCAAGTTAATGTTTTGTTTGTTAAATGTCTGTGTTTGACAAGCTCAATATATTTTCATGTTAATTCTACACCGTAAAATACATCAATAATACCCTCTTTTTTAAAGCGTTCACTTAAAAAGGCAGTGTCTGAATGAGTCTACAGAGGTTGTCAGTGGTCGTCACAGCTAACATACAAACAGCTAAACTCATTTCCTCACTAGTTACTGATTATTACTAACCATTCCAACTCAAACCTTCACAGACAAAAGTATTTTTAAATAAAGACTACAGAGATGTCTGAAGGTTATGGTCATTGAAGTCATGTGACTGCAGTTTGTTTATAGCCTTGTATTTAGGCTTCAAAATTAAAGTTGTGTTCATGTTGAACGAAACGTGTAAGAATCGTAAACTTTCGTTGGTCACAGAGCTTATTTTCTGCATATTTCAAAGTCTAATGTTTTGATCACTGCAGCTCTTTATCGAAATATGCCCCACTTTTGCATCATCTGCATATTACGATCGTTTATAAAATGTACTAAATATATGTATCATTTAAAAGATGTTTTTATGCAAGCAGATGTCACAATAGTCTAAATACAACACTTGCTGTAAATGACTGACTGACAACAGGAGTATTTTACTAAATGCTTACGAACAAGTTTCATATTTTACCATTAGGGGAGTCAGAGTAAAAGAAAATATTAAAGGGGTCATATGATGCGATTAAGTTTATTTCTTTTTGGAGTGTTACAAGCTGTTTGAGCATAGCTAAGATGCCTATAGTCTCAAACCCAAAGAGATTTTTTTATAAAACACCACCCAAATGTTTACGCAACGAAAGAGGGCAGAACTATTATTCTCGCTGTAGTGTTGCTGCTGCCGCCGGCTTCCAAAAGAGGACACAACTAGAAATCAGTGGTTAAGTTGTATTTACAACACTGTTCCAGAACAGTTCAACCCAAATATTAGAGTGTGTGCAGCGCATTTTACAGAGGACTGTTTCCTGAACCTGGGAGAGTAGCCTACAATGCCAGCTGTACACAAAGGCGGTTTCTATAAAGTGAGGCAATTCCAACTTTGCAAGAACAGTCTGGCTTTTCTGACTCTCAGCCTGCAAGTATATTTTCATATTTAATGAATTTGCCACTGACGATTCAAACGCTTTGAGCAGTGTAGGGTAGTGCTTGTTGTTTGTCGTTTCTCCGATCACAAACGCAGGCATGGTAATGTTTACACGGGGCGATGCAACGCGACGCGTAAAAAGACAGTATGTCATTATAATCAGTAATTATGTCCCCACTGGATGCAACAAATCCCTCATTTATAATTGGTTTTGTGTCATCGCGCCGGGACACGGCATCAAGATACAGTGAGGGGCGTAACATTTCCATCTCACGCTTGAGGTACTTGGCCAATCACAACGCACCGGACAGCTGGCCAATCAGAGCACACCTTGCTTCTCAGAAGGATGAGCTTTGTAAATATCGGCGTGTTTCAGAAAGGCGGGGCATAGGGGAGCAACAATAATGTACAGTATGTGGAAAATAATGTGTTTTTAGAACCACGAAAACACATTGCATTACACCAAATAATGTTCTTTTTATCAACATCATACGACCCCTTTAAATATTTACCAACTTTATGCAGCGTATGTGCCATTTTCATTATGATCATAACAATTAAAACTACATCCAAATATTAATACATTCACTTATATTATGGCTCTTTCCTATTTTCATTGGCTGATCAACTGACATAAAACTGTATAAGGTATGATAAGCAAAGAAGGTGTAGGCAGTGGTTTCATGTAACAAATGGGAACAACAGATACAATAGAGGCTCTACTCACCCCATATTCCCATGAATATCGCGAAAAACACCGTCGCTGTGTTGTCAAACAGATACGATTGCTAAAAGGCAATCAGATGAAGGTTTAACTTTACATGAATAAATACACAAAAGCATGCTCCATAAGTAAATGTGTAAATAAAAGATTTTGAATGAATAAGAGTTATTTTTTCCCACTCACCCATGAGGAGCTACAGGTTGTGCTGAGCTTCCAGTAGCCACATTTCTTGTCACAGAGAGGACACATGACAATCTGTCCACCAATGCTGTCATTACAGATCTCTTTACTGCACAAGACAACAAAGCGCTCTCAGAAACGGTTTCTGTGAACCCAGACTCAAAGTTGCTACACTTGACTTGTGTTGTAGGCCTCAAGCCTTACATGCCATTGCTTTCTGAAAAGCTAATACATTCTTAGCAGTGCCACAAGGGGCGCTATAACACTGTCTTCTCTGCTCAGTTTTCTTGTCTTATCCTCACCTCCAGACGTTTTCGTCGAAGCTGGCCACACCATAGATGAAACAGAGCAGACCAACAACTGCGGCATAGGACAGCATCTCTGTGTAGAAACCCAGCCAAGCGAAGTAGATGCCGATCTTCTCTCCATAGTACTTCCTGTGGTACAGGAAACTCATTCAAGGAAACGTCCATGTTCTTGCTCAGTGTCAGCAACACCTCACAGTCTCTAGATTTCATCCATTTAGTAATAATTTATTTAAAAAGGGACCTTGAGTTAATTTCTTGCATCAACCTATTTGCGTAATGATAAAAAAATGGCAGTGTTTTCAAAATGCTTTTAAGTTCCTTATACATCATTAGTAGTGCTGTCAAACGATTAATCGCATAGTGTTTACATAATAAAAATACACAGCACATTTATTATGTATATATAAAATACACACATGCATGTATACATTTCAGAAAAATATGCTGTTTATATATGAAATATATTTATTTATAAAATAAATTATATGAAATACAAATGTAAATATTTTCAAAATATATAATGTATGTGTGTATTATATATATATATATATATATATAAATAAATAAATAAATATACACAGAATACATATTTTGCAAACAAACTTTTATTTTGTTTGCGATTAATCGTTTGACAGCACTAATCATTAGACTAGATGTGATTTTGATGATTGATAGAAGCACTTTTAAAAAGTGCAATTATTTTGATAACTAACATACTAAAACACATGGGGGGAAACATGATTGCAATTTTACCTGCAGTCTGTTATTTGATAATGCTAATATATTTTAAATATGCTAAATTGCAACTCCATCATTAATTATAATGTGCAATTACAAACACATGACATACAAGTTTTAATAGACCAAAACTAACTCATGCAACTACCTTTGTGGAAAATGTATCTTCCAATGATAAATTTATCTAGCATGCCTTCTATTTTAGTATGAGACTGTTAAGAAAAACAGTGTTAATAAACTTAAAATTAAAAAAAAGTTTTAATTGCCAAGTTTTTAACTTCATTTTCACTTTTAATTCATTGCATTGCATTGCATACATTTCTGCAACCTATTATCACTGGATGAACAGCTTTAATGATCACTGGCCCATCTGTAGTACAACAAGCAGACAGTCCCACCCTCAAACTCACTCCATTGGTCAAATCAACTTATTAATGGTTAGTAGTTTAAGATGGGAGAGGATAACAATTTGGAATCTAATTGCTTATAAAGGCTGCTTAAAATATTATATAGATATATACACATATACACACATATATATATATATATATATATATATATATGAGAGAGAGAGAGAGAGAGAGCGCGAGAGAGCGCGAGAGAACGAGAACATTTTCAAGTGGCCTTTTATTGTGGCCAGCCTAAGGCACGCCTGTGCAATAATCATGCTATGCCACACCTGTGAGGTGGAGGGATTATATCGGCAGAGGAGAAGTGCTCACTAACACAGATTTACACAGATTTGTGAACAATATTTGAGAGAAATAGGCCTTTTGTGTACATAGAAAAAGTCTGAGTTCAGCTCATGAAAAATTGGGGCAAAAACAAACAAAAAAAGTTACGTTTATAATTTTGTTCAATATAAAATACATATATACACACACTAGGGGTTGAACGATTTTTTAAAGTCGACTTTTATGTGTTGAAAGTCGAGTTGAAGTCGACTAGTCGCTGATGACGTCATTAATGAACAAATAGCTCCTATAACAGCTTATTTTGATCAGTTCTTTCGTCTTTGGTTCATTATATTTCTCACAGATTTCTGCTCGTTCTAAATCAGATACAGATAAGTAGCACAGTAAAGATTACACTCGTATGAATGAATGCATTAGTTAGAATGATTGCGTGTGTGAATTAATTCTACCTGGCAGCGTCTCTCTACTATTAGTGAAGCTGTGGGAATCATTTATTAAGAAATATATGCTTGAACTGTTCAGTTTCTAAGCTATTTTATTGAGAAATCACAGAACAGTGTTGACAATACATTTCCGCACTGAATGATTCTGTGCGCGCGATCTGCGCGTGATGTATTGTACTGTCTGTAGCCTGTGTGTGTGTGTGTGTGTGTGTGTGTGTGTGAACATTTAAGACATTTTAGGGCAAATACAACATTATGATAAAGAATATTTTCTAAAGATTGAAAATGTCCATTTTTGTGTGCGTGTTTTTGAATGAAGGAATGGTCTCACCGTATGAGGTTGAGCGGCTGCTCCTTGTAAAAGCGGCTGAAACCAGCCCAGTGTTTATACAAGGAATAGCGTTCGCTGTCACAGTTAGCATCACGAGACCTGGTCCAGTACCTACACTACAGAAAACACACAATGCTATTGTTATTATCGTTCTTAAACCTTCTGAATCGTAAGTCTCTAGAGAAACATCTAATAGTCACTAGGTTTGTGCGCCACTGGATGCACTCGGTTAAAGACTCACGTCATGCAGGGGGAAGGCAGCTGCGTAGGTCCCGTTGTTCAGAAGCCTCTTGATGCCCTTCTTATCCTTGTCTTCTTTACTGTACCGACATCGGGAAAGGATGTAATATACCTACATGGAGAAGAAAATAAACCAAGCATTTGGTTACAGGGCAGTACAAGTTTGCTGCAGTGGAGGTAGATATATTTTAATATTTGTACACTATTCTTGGCATTTTGACTGGTTTTCTTACAATCCTGTTCCGTGTGGATGGAGGAAAGAAAGTGTCTTTATCCTCGATGAGGAAGAAGTCAGTCTTGCTCTTGTCAAAGGTGGCAGTGAAGTAGTCGGGCTCAGGTTGCATCACACGTTCGGGCAGACGGTAGGGCGTACAGAGCCAGCTCATGGGCACGGCTTTTTTATCTGGAATATCGTTGGTTTTAAAAGGCACTTTGATTTTCAGAACGTCTGCATATGTTGCCAGCACTTCCCAGGGAGCGTGGATCTTCAGGAAGTACGTCCTCCCATCTTCAGACTCCTGGAAAGATAACCGTGTGCAACTGGTGTTACTAATGCGGTTTCTAATACAGTTTCCTTTAAATGAACAGTAACAGGTAAACAAGAAAGAATGATGTTATACAGTGGTGTGAAAAAGTGTTCGCCCCCTTTCTGATTTTTAATTTTTTTGCATGTTTGTCACACTTTAATATTTAAATTTGTTTGATGATCTGAAACAAAGATAACACAAGTGAACACAACTTGCAGTTTTTAAATGAAGGGTTTTTTTTTTTATGAAGGGAAAACAAAATCCAAACACACATGGCCCCCCTGTTAAAACATAAGTGTGGTTTATCACACCTGAGTTCAGTTTCTCTAGCCACACTCAGGCCTGATTACTGCCACACCTGTTCACAATCAAGAAATCACTTAAATAGGACCTGCCTGACAAAGTGAAGTAGACCAAAAGATCCTCAAAAGCTACACATCATGTTGAGATCCAAAGAAATTCAGGAACAAATGAGAAAGAAAGTAATTGAGATCTATCAGTCTGGAAAAGGTTATAAAGCTATTTCTAAAGCTTTGGGACTCCAGTGAACCACAGTGAAAGCCATTATCCACAAATGGAGAAAACATGGAACAGTGGTGAACCTTCCCAGGAGTGGCCGGCCGACCAAAATTACCCCAAGAGCGCAGCGACGACTCATCCAAGAGGTCACAAAAGACCCCACAACAACATCTAAAGAACTGCAGGCCTCACTTGCCTCAGTTAAGGTCAGTGTTCATGACTCCACCATAAGAAAGAGACTGGGCAAAAATGGCCTGCATGGCAGAGCTCCAAGACGAAAACCGCTGCGGAGCAAAAAGAACAAAGACTCGTCTCAGTTTTGCCAGAAAACATCTTGATGATCCCCAAGACTTTTGGGAAAATACTCTGTGGACCGATGAGACAAAAGTTGAACTTTTTGGAAGGTGTGTGTCCCATTACATCTGGTGTAAAAGTAACACAGCATTTCAGAAAAAGAACGTCATACCAACAGTAAAATATGGTGGTGGTAGTGTGATGGTCTGGGGCTGTTTTGCTGCTTCAGGACCTGAAGACTTGCTGTGATAAATGAACCATGAATTCAGCTGTCTACCAAAAAATCCTGAAGGACAATGTCCGGCCATCTGTTGGTGACCTCAAGCTGAAGCGAACTTGGGTTCTGCAGCAGGACAATGATCCAAAACACACCAGCAAATCCACCTCTGAATGGCTGAAGAAAAACAAAATGAAGACTTTGGAGTGGCCTAGTCAAAGTCCTGACCTGAATCCTATTGAGATGCTGTGGCATGACCTTAAAAAGATGATTCATGCTCGAAAACCCTCCAATGTGGCTGAATTACAATAATCCTGCCAAGATGAGTGGACCAAACCTCCTCCACAGCGCTGTAACAGACTCATTGCAAGTTATCGCAAACGCTTGATTGCAGCTGTTGCTGCTAAGGGTGGCCCAACCAGTTATTAGGTTTAGGGGGCAAGCACTTTTTCACACAGGGACATGTGGGTTTGGATTTTGTTTTCCCTTCATAATAAACTTTATTCAAAACTGCATGTTGTGTTTACTTGTGTTATCTTTGATTAATATTTGAATTTGTTTGATGATCTGAAACATTAAAGTGTGACAAGCATGCAAAAAAAATCAGGAAGGGGGCCAACACTTTTTCACACCACTGTATATGTGACCCTAGACCACAAAAACCAAGTGTCCTTTAAACCCAGTTTAAGTGTCAATTTTTCGAAATTTAGACTTATCCATCATCTGAAAGCCGAATAAATAATCTTTCCATTGATGTATGGTTTGTTATGATAGGACAATATTTGTCTGAGATACAACTATTTGAAAATCTGGAATCTGAGGGTGCAAAAAAAAAAAAAAAAAAATCAAAATATTGAGAAAATCCCCTTTAAAGATGTCCAAATGAAGTCCTTAGCAATGTATATAACTAATCAAAAATTAAGTTTTGATATATTTATGGTAGGAAATTTACAAAATATATTCATGGAACATGACCTTTACTTAATATCCTAATGATTTTTGGCATAAAAGAAAAATAGACCCATACAATGCATTTTTGTCTATTGCTATAAATATACCCCAGTGACTTAAGACTGGTTTTGTGGTCCAGGGTCACATATCACATGTCCCGATGGGGTTTCTGGAGTCATTTGTGATGTCATATGTTTCACTCACAGATTTGTCCTCCGTCTCCAGCTCAAGTCCAGCTTTCTCCAAGTTAGCCTCAAACTCCTTCCTTCGATCCTACATGAAAGATTAGTAACACATCTGACTGATTTGTACTTCTGCTGCAGTGCATACTGTGCTCAGGACAAGAAGGGTTTATGGCAACCATTTATGACAGACAAACAGACTGTAAAGCATTTGGAGATCAATATTTGTGTCTGCAGAGCTGCATGTGTGTGTGACTTCCTGCCCTGGCACATGCTTTGTGAGTGACAAGAACGTGAAAATGCACACAGACTCTCACCTCTGAGACACACACACACACACACACACACTACACAGCAGTGTGAGACTTGTCAGGGCACAATGCCCATCTAGTGGCCAGGGTCAAAGGTGTTTTATCATGCTCTACTATTCAGTCTGCTCTTATTTTCACTCATTGTCTTACACTTTGCTGTTGTTTCGCTACAACTTTTGATCATGTGATACGCAATTGTCAACAACTGTGGTTTCTGTGTGCATTAAATGTGCGTTAAATATGCTTACATTGTTAAACGTGTAAAAGTGCCCTTCATGCTTCACATTTTAAAGTACTTTCAAAAAGTGCAATTTGTAATAATGTCAAATTAAAAGTTTTACTTTAAAGTACATTTACATATTTTGTTATGATTTAAAGCAGCACTTTTAAAAGGGCACTTATTTTGATGTGTTAGCGAACATACTGCAGCACAACAATTAATCGCATCCAAAATAACAGCTTTTGTTTACATAACATGTGTGTGTATTGTATTTATGTATATAAAAATACACAAACAGTAAAAAATATTTACGTTTTAACTTTTTTATTTTTAATATACACAGTACACACACACACACGCACATATTATGTAAACAAAAACCTTTATTTTGGATGTGATTAAGCGTTTGACAGGACTCATTTTAAATGTGCTAAATTGCAACTTTCATTAATTATAATGTGTAATTATGAATACATGACATACAAGTTTTAATAGACCAAATCTAACTCATGCAACAACATCAACTACCTTTGTGCAAAATTCACCACTGGAAGATAAACATATCTAGGATGCCTTCAGTTTTATGACAGCTAGTGTTATTATCAGCAGTGTGTGAAGGGATGAACAATCAGATCAACTTTCAACAGATCTATCCAGAGATTACACCACACAGCAACTCATGTGACCCGTGATAAGTTACATTTGCTCACAAGTTCTAACACAAGCGGCTGACTCCATGCAAATGTTCATTTCTAAGGGATAGGAAAAAAGCGTTTTGAATAATGGCTATTAGTCTATGAAAGTAATTTGTTTAGGCAAATTATTATTACTTTCTTCCAATTAGGCCAATCTCACAACTCACAGAAGGATGGCAAAAGTTATCATATGAATATAAACCTGTAAAATACAAATTGTTATCATATGAATATAAAATGATAAAACGTAACTGAATGGATGACACACCTGTTTCTTTTCTCCGTCCTTGTCGTCGATGTAAGACAGAACGAAATCTATCCTCCGCACGCCATCTCTGAAGTACACCGAGTCCTTACTCTGCTGCTGCTTATCCACCTGCACACACACACACACACACACACACACAATTTTGCACAAAGTCAAGCTTTTAAGCCAAGTGCTGAGGTTTCATAATGTTTTTTAACTCTTGAAAGTCTTGAAAAGGTAATAAAGCCAATTCATACATAAGATACCGTATAAAATATCATCACCTTAATGGATATTTGGAAACACAGCTGGATGCATGTTCAGACAGTGATCTTGTGTATGTTATGAGGGCTCATTCAGTATTAAACATGGCCGTCTTAATGCAGTTTCAACGTTTCAAACCAGTTCATAACAGTCTGTTGTCTAACATCCACAAAAACAATACAAGCATCCTGCCACACACACACACACTTGTTTTTGTGAATGGTGGGGACTCTCCAGTAGGCGTAATGTTTTTATGCTGTGCAAACCATATTTTCTATCGCCCTACACCAACCTTACAGGAAACGTTCTGCATTTTTACTTTCTCAAAAAAACTCATTCTGTATGATTTATAAGCCTTTTGAAATATGGGGACATTGGGAAATTTCCTCATAATTCACCTTCTCCTTGTAATACCCATGTCATTCCCCTGTCATTATACACATTTGTGTCCTCATGTCACAAAAACGCACCCCCCCCCATGCTTCATGCATGTATAGAACTTGAACAAATACTTCAGCACAAGCTGCATGTTAAAAGAAGCCAGACTTAGTGCGGTCACATTTACCGATGTTCAGCAATATTTTGTCATTTCAATTGAATTGCATGCAAATGAGAATTCTGCGTGGAAAAATTTGCAGCTTCTGCAATAGGTTTAAGTGGATGACGTAATTTTGACTTCTATATGAGCTGTGCTTCATGCATGGACATTTTTTACCTGTCAAATTCCCCTAATCTGACCGCACCTTTATTAAATTAATGAAGCATTTGTGTCTGAAGAGCTTTCAATGTCCAATAGAGGTTGTGCATTTACTAAGAACTAAACATATATTACTAGGTGTGAATAGACATATATAAAAAGAATAACTGTATTAGTGTCTACATCCACTGACAATAGCATTCTGTTTTGAGCTGCGGTTACTGCGTCTGTCGCTTTAAATGTCAGGTCCATTCTGATTGGCTGTCAATGTTTTTAGCAGCGATTTCTTTATTAAGATAATTTATATAAGATATTTTGAAGAATGTGGGTTGACATTGGAAATCTCTTATTTTGTGTTCCGCAGAAGAAAGAAACTCAGCCCCATTTACTGAACCACACATATACTTACTCTATATGTAAACACAGAAGTATCTGGCTATTACTACAGGTTTGGAACAACTTGAGGGTGAGGAAATAACAATATTATTTTTTTGGGTGAATGCAAATTTAAAACTAGCCCAAACCTGATTAAAAACTCTACATTTTTTACCTTTTTTTATTGAATGTATTTTTCCAATAGGAGGGATCTACTGACGTTAGTCCATAAACTACAGCCAAAATGTACATACTTTCACTAAACCTTGACAAATCAACCCTAATTTGAATCCTAGCTGTTGGCTCTTTCCAATCCCATTCCCCTCTTTCTCTCCCACTTTGCTTCCTGTTTAGTCTCCATTATACTGTGGCAAAAATGACATTTTTTTATGTGATGCTGAAGAATTGGGTTGAATCAGTGGTTCTCAAAGTGTGGGGCGCACAGCAGAAATATTCAATACCGTATCCAACGACTACCAAATTATCCCCAACATTAACAGTAATCGGGGAAAGCAATAACTATGCCCAGTAAGGTAGTCGCACACCGGACGAAAAGCACAGCGCTGAGTTTAGAACAACTCACAGGTATTGCTCCAAGTTCAACACAGCAGTCCAAAACAGTTCATAGACAAGAACACGTCAGGAATTAAAGTTTCGATGAGTTTGAAATACAGTGTTTGACAAAACAGATGCATGGCTATTATTAGCTCTCTAGGCTATATAAAGCGTTGCCTGCGAAATGTTTTGCTGAAATATGCATACACAAACTTCCAGCCTACAGGTTGAAGTCATTATGTACATTAACAATAATCTGGGACAAATATTGTGATATTATGGGAAACTATATGCGAGTAGCAGGATTTTAAACAGCGATCTAAGTGACCATGAACAGTCTTACATTTTACTTTGTTAAATTAAAGGTAGGCCTTCAAAGCAAACTGTTAGCTGAAATATCCACAACATTAAAAACTAGTGCGGTCAAATAATTAAATCGCAGCCAAAATAAGTTTTATTATTATTATATTACACCTATATATATATAGATGTGTACTGTGCATATGTATTGTGTATAAATTCACTCACACGAATGTATATTTTTATGATATAATTTATATGAATACACACATGTAAATATTTTCTAGATATATACTGTATGTGTGTCATATACACACACAATAAATATACACAATACACACACACTTATGTAAACAAAAACTTTTATTTTGGATGCGATTAATGGTTTGACAGCACTATTAAACACAAGACTGAAATAAGAGGGTGTGTAGTTCTGCTGTCATGCCCCCACCGATGTCAAAAGCAAATATACGCCCTTGACAGAGACAATAAATGATCAAAAAAAAGTTTGAGAACCACTGGCATCATGAAAAGACACAGCCTTCAACTCAAAACTGCCTTCCTCTTCTACAGTTCAAAGTAGTGAGTTATACAGTTTGCTGCCACCCAGTGTTCAGGACCGTCTGACTGGATCAGTAAACACACTCAGGAAAGCCTCTGCAGAGATGCACATATTTAACCCCAGACAAGAGTCTTGAACATCTTTCTTAAACCGTACGTTAATCACAGTCTACAGTCTGGGTGCATGACAGCACTGACCTCAGATCAGCCCTGAGAGAGACTAGCAACGACACTGGCCAAAGCTACACAAGCCGGAGCCAGGAAAATACGTCCAGGCCTGTCAGTCTGCAGCTGTTCACCAGCAGCTAAAAATAACTGATACACAATGCATAACAAACAAATGCAGCCGGTGGCCACAAAGCCAGCCCGGCGTGAAACACCTCTACATTCTCTCACGGCCACTTCCAGAGATGTGACCAAGCCAAACAACCTTCTCTGAGGCTTGACCGGCAAACACCGCTGATTTTCTTAGGCCTCTCCTACAAACAAAACCTCCAGATGACTACCAGCAGTCTACGGCTGGCGCTTCCCTGCTAAAGTAACACACACCAACATCCATTAGTAAATCCATAGTAATGTCAGGACCACTGAGTATCAAATTCCCCAGAGATTATTCCACAAACAGCAGACGGGAGATGGAAGGAACAGAGAGAAATGGAGATGAGAGGAAGACTTTACCTCCAATCCGTCTATCAAGTGCTGCATCTTTCAGGATTCTGGTAGTCTCCAGAGGCGGAGACCACCTCCCTTCCTCCAGCAGCCCAGCTAATCACACACACACACACACACACACACACACACGGTCTTTAACAGAGCGGATGGAGCGACACAGAGAGCAGGGGGCTCACAGAGAGGACTTCATCATCGTGCCAGCAGGGCGGGTGCAGTCCTGCTGATGTAAACTAGAGCTGGGCGATATATATTTATATATAATCATGCGCATCTCGTCAGTAAAGCCGGTTCCGTGATTAGCGGTAAATATCCATCAGCTGTTTTCAAATGGAGCGCATTTAATACACGGAGCCGTTCACTGACAAGATATCGCGTTCATTAGCGCTGATACATCACCTTCGATCATTAACGCGATATGTAGCTTGTCAGTGAACGGCTCCGTGTATTAAATGCGCTCCTTTAGAAAACAGCTGAAATGCTTTTACTTCCGCAATCATTCACTTATTGTGTTCTTTAAAACGAGACCAATCTTAGGTCTGTATTTCAAATCGTTCATGAACTTGAAGTTCAGTGCATTTTCACATCTATGTTCAAAAGGGGGGTCAGTTAAATCACGTTGAATTACTATTGTGTATAGTGTACTATATGAATACACATGCCCTGCCTTCTTTGTGGATGCAGGAGTGGTTGTTAGGGCGTTGCTATGTGGTTGCTAAGGTGTTTTGAGCAATGCAATACATTGTTTTGTGGTTACTATGCTAAAGAGCCCACCTTCAAAGCAATGTTATACCAAATGTAAATCTGGGGGATTCATTCTTTCTTTTTCCAATTTACATGATAGATTAAGTAAAACAGACAGAACAGTGAAATCTAGGCGGACAAACCTATTAAGCTGAGCTATGAAAGCTAAGCAATACAATTTTCCACAGTAATGCTATCTCTACTGTCATTTGCATGTGAAACATAAAACCCATTTACAGATCGTGACATCTCCAAAAGCACTAAAGCTCGGTATCGCAGTCACAGCAGCATGCAAATAATAAGGCCTGATCTCATTCACTCAGCCTTCCTCACATCTGTACTTTTCCAAGGTTTTTTTTTCTCCAAATCCTGGCATTATTTATGCACTTGCATTATGTTGTTCACAATCTGTATGAATTTCTTCCTGCCGTGGTGAAACAAATGATGACAGAAATGCATTATTTGGGTGAACTGCCCCTTTAAGAGCAACGTAGCCTGATATCTTTGTAATCAAATCTCACTGACACACACAGAAATACTCTTCTGCGCAAACATCTTCCAAATTAACATCCCGCTGTCTCTATATGACCTGGCAGAGCGGCTGCTGTTCTTTCACTACAGGTCTCTCCCTCTTTCATTTCCTGTAATTACAAGCTGGAGATGATACACATGAACATATGTTAGAAAGAGCAGGCAATAATAGCCATACACTTCAGTGTTTGCATATAGAGTAAGCATATGTGTGGTTCAGTAAATGGGCTGCACAGCCTTCATCCACAAAAAAACTGCATCTCCCACACAGATATATAATTATGTAACATGACACAATTAGAGACTCTGACTATAAAAAACACAGCTAATGAACATGATGATGCTTTTATGTTCATGCAGGGAAAGAAGCATGGTCTTTATTTAGACACTTGTGTTTCTCATGTGGCCACGAATCTTTCATGTTAAGGAAGTTTCACAAATCAAGGTAAAATAAACCAATTTAAGCTCTCAGCTATTTTCAATAATGGGAAAGAATATATTAAGATGCTTCAATATCAGACGGTTTGCTCTGACAACTCTTAATAGGTTAGCCTGATCAGACTTTGGGATAAAATCATGGGTTTAAAATGTTTAAAGGGGTCATGACATTGATTTTTTTTATATATATGTTCCTTGAGGTTTACTTATAATGTTAATAAAGTTTTTTTGCACAATAAATAAACAAACAAACAAAAAAATGAATAAATTCGGACCTCTCTGAAACAACCCGTTTTAAGGGACAGGTCCTTTAAGGCTTCTCAGGAATCAGCCACTGTTATGACTGGCTAACGTCACTGCATAGGAAACAGTATCAACACCTCCATGCTATTGCATGCAAGTAATTTGACAACATGATAAAAAAAAGGTCATTTCCAGATAAAGCATTGTGTATTCATTTACTTAGGGTTTGTGATGCAGCTGCAGTCAGATCTGGTACCACTTCATCTTTCAACAAATGATTCTTTGTGAACAAAAGATCAAGGCCAATCAGATTTCTCATGTCATGACCCTTTAATTTTACTAAAATCATAGCGCACTTCTTCCTCAAATCATAGTCATTGCATTCTTCTTAAAGCTACACAAATTCATGTATTCATGCCTGTAGCACAAATGACGCAGAACAACCTGAAGTGTAATACTTATGGTTAGTTATTTAAACAAGCCTCTAATCTTAAGTATTAGCAATAGCAATAGTAAACACCACTTCAACCCAATACATACAGATGGATAAAATGAGGTCCCACCCTAGTCACCTGTATTCATTTATCCCACATCATTTTTCACAGTCGTCAGTCACATTACAGAGACCAGTCGTGTTGCCATGCGTTTCATGTTGCCCATCATGACACAATAAAATCTTAAATGATCATATGCACGATGCACACTCAAAGCAAGCACACACACGGACACAGTTCAGCCCTCTTTACCGTGGCGTACCCTGGAGCGGTACTTCAGAAATAAAGCTCTCTTTCTCCAGATCTGTGGATGAATTGAGCAAGCTGTGAGGATAAAGACACGGCTATATACACACAACTGTCAAAGACAGGTCTATGGCATCTGCTCACACTACACAATAATCCGTCCAGGAGAAAGTCCATTTGATATTCAACTGTTACTAACTTATTTCAGAATGCTTTATTGTAATAATGAATCCAGATGAACTCTCTCTATATAAAAATAATAATCTTCTAAGCATGTTATCAGCAGCAATATAATGATATTACTACAGTTTCATGCATTAAGTTTCAAGGACACAGATTATCTTAGTTGCATGACACTTATGGTTTCACAAGTCATCAACAAAAGCAGCGGCGAGTGAACGCCCATCACTTTGAGCATCTAAAGTAACAGGACATGCAAACACTCTCGTGTGAGTAGAGAAAAACACGTTAATCATTGCAAAATCTGCAAGTCCACTTAAAATGTTACTAAAGGTTTCTTCTGGGTGAACTATTCCTAAGACTTCTATATGTAAATGGCATATGTAGTAAAATGTATGCTGAAAACATTTTTATTTAAACCTGCAGTCCGTACATTTTTTTAACCGGCTGAGTCTGGTTTCTCCCAAGGTTTTTTCTCCATTCTGTCACAGAGGGAGTTTTGGTTCCTTGCCGCTGTCGCCTCTGTCGCGCTCAGTTGGGGACACTTGATTTCTAGCGATTATCGTCAATTTGATTTAGCAGATACTATTTAAACTAAACTGAGCTAGTGACATCTCTGAACTCAATAATGAAATGCCTTTAACTGAAAATTGAGTGTTTAATCTTATTTTTATACATTACTGACACTCTATCCTCCAATGTGATACTGTTAAGTGCTTTGACACAATCTGTATTGTTAAAAGCAGTATATAATAAAGATGACTTGACCAACTCTCAGCTACGAGTGAAACGCGATCGAGGCCGCGGTCTAAAGTTCAGTTACCCTGTGAACAGCAGCCTTTGTTTCATGTTTCGTTGACACGGCACGGAAATTAGTTCTATTTCTGTAAAAAACGATTAGAGAGAACGGTTGAACACACTTACATTAAACTTGCACACTGACATCAGCATGCTATGGCCCCTTTAAGACACACTTCAAACTGACACACAACACAAACACACTCCCTTCTTACCCCTTTAAAGCTGGTGAGGTGCTGCTGTGGTTCAGTGTGTTCTCTCTCACACTGTTCACAAACAGTCACTGAAGAATGACTTGAGCAAACAGACACAGCGCTTGTGCATTCAGACACAACACTCAGCATGGACTACACAGAGAGTACAGAGACAGGGAGAAGAGAAATTGTGACAGTCACAGATGAGAACCAGGGTGTGCTTATCTTGATTCTGTGTGTTTTGATGTCATTACAACTGATGGGAGCCTAAGAAGGTTCAATCATAAAAATATAAAGGCCAAGAAAAGGCTTGAGATGGGTGTTGGAGTCGGAAAGATAACAAGCAATGTGAAATGAACTTCAGTCTTTCTTGTTGACATCAGCAAAACCCAAACCATTTCATCAGAGGAGGCTGAGAGGAATTTGAGAAGGGGCAACAGCTAACAGAATAGTTCGGCCAAAAATACTTATTTCTGCACCTTAATGTATTATTTTATTATCATTTCTGTGAAACACAAAGGGAGAAAGTTTGAAGAATGTTCACTCTGCTCTTTTCCATACAACGGAAGTGAATGTATAAACGTGAATGGTGGTTTTTTAACCTCCAAAAGGGGCAAAAAATTAGTCAATTCAACTCATATTCCAAGTCTTCTAAGATAACTTTAACATTTTGAACAATGACTGAGGCTTGGTGTTACGAGCACTTCCTCTGTCTGATTGCCTCTTTAAGACGAATCGCTTCTTGTATTCCCCAATTGTAAGTTGCTTTGGATAAAAGCGTCTGCCAAATGACTAAATGTAAATGTAAATAACTTTACAAGAAAAGTGATCAAAATTTAAATATTTATTCAGGTCGCTATGAAAATCCTCCGCTCTGCCGCAACTCTAAAATCCCCTTCAAGCATGCATGCATTCAAACTCAACAAGTCATGATCCGTTATGAGACCAGACGTGACTGGTAGGCTATCGTGTCATGCCAAGTCTGAATATGTGAAAGTATGAATGAGATTAGAGAGCAGTGGAAGAGGGGACTTTGTATGACATCAGTCATGCTCACTATGTATACTTTATTTTGCCATTCTGTCCTTTTCAGAGCCACAATCACTTTCAATCCCTGCAAAACAGCAGCATGACACATCATACGGTTCTGTGAAGTTTCACAGCACGTGGATGAGCAAACAAATGCTGATTTTTGGATGAACTAAACCATCTAAAGTAGATCTGAAAGAAAGTTTCTGAAAGCAAACTGTAAACCAAAACAATGATTAACACAACTGCAGGGACGATGGACGCTCTAACAGGTACACCTTATCTGTCATATGCAAATGAATGGGCATGCATGTGGAAAGCTGAGCTGATTTGAATGAATGTGTCATGATGGTACAGCAGTTGTCTTGACAAACTCAATCTGACCACCGAGCATCAATATGAGCTCATAAACTATATGTGGATATTTATGAAATTCCATGCACTGTTTGTCTGCCTGTGTCATGTGCATATAATGAACATAAACAGCTCTTTATTAGCGCATTGTCCTTTGGTAATACACACTTCGTTCACAGGACATATATAACAGCATTTCTTTGAAAGCCACTCTATTAAGTCACATTATGTCTGTTTATCTATTCATCTCAACAATGCTGGATTTTTTTTAATAATGCACAGACTTGTGTAATAAACACATAACCTGCTATATGACTCCGGCTTCTGCTTTCTATTGATTGGGATGTACAATAAAAGATTAGACTACAAGCAATGCCAGTGTGTTGTGGGTGGTTACCTGGGGCATTGCTTTGCTGTTGCTGAGGTTTTCTGGGTTTGGAGTTTTTAACATCTTAATGAGATGGTTACAGGAACATTTACCTGCTAAAAACACCAGCATTGCTGGTTGTGTTGTGTTTTTTTAAGCTGGTATTCCCAGCAGGCTTCTTAACCAGTGAGAGTTCCTTGCTGATTCAAGTTAAGACCATAAAGACCATGAAGGCTGACCAGATTATCTGGCGGTAAATAGCAACCACTAGCTAGACCTGCATGAAACCACCACTAACCGGCATAAATCAGCCATGGAAAGTCATACTGTGGTTGTGACGGTAGAGACTATATCAGCACTATCAAATTATTCAAGAAACTGAGGTACAGCAGGGTTGAATGTGTAAGAGTTTTACCTCTGCATTTTCAAGTTGAAGAATCTCCTTATCCGAACTGGTATGGAAGCCATTGTTTTCTTCTGGAACAGAAAAAATGACAATATATAGGGTGTTAACCGATATTCACTTGACTTCAGCAAAAACTCTTCCCTTTTCTAGTTGTGTTTTCAAAAACAAAAGAGCTGTTGTGAAATCAGTGTAAATTCCTTCTGATAAAACTAAGACAAAATGAACTGTTCCGCAGCCATTTGCCATTTTGTCACACTTTCGGGGATAAAATAAATCAGGTGACGGTCTCAGTGGTCCAAACAGACATGCTGACTTATCTCATACAACAAACCGCTGTTCCTCACACTAAACCAAATACATGTATCATCAAATGAACACGTAAGGAGCCAGATTTACTAAACAGGGTGAATTAGTGCAACAGCATCCCATAAAAGTGCCGATGGGAGCGGAAAGCTCTGCAGATGATCTACTGACAACGAGCAAATGAAAAAACCCAGATACAGCCAGATATTTTCCATAATGACCAACACATCTGAATAGTTTATTATTTTTGCTGTTATCATAGATTATTGTTTTATACTGCATCATAAGAGTTTAAGACCATATACAGAAGAGGATTAACCCAGTGGGAGCATCTTCAAGTGTTAGGAATTACAAAAGCTAATCCTTGAAGAAGCAATGCAAATCTTGATGCTTTGGTTATGTGTCCATTAAGCAAAAAAAGGTGTACTAATGTCTGTTGTTCACACCTAATAGTAAATACAGATGTCAGTATGTAGCCACACAGTCTGAAAACAGCTCTAAATACAGTTGCAATACTAGAAGATTTCTCTAAATTTACTGCAGGCCCAGCTCGTGTATAAGACGGGTTTCCTGTAAACCACGGTCAACTCCCTACAGTCTTGAACACCAGAGCTAATAACATGCTGGACTTTCTAAACAGAGACATCTGAGGAGATATTATAGCAGCATATTTGCTTTGCGTATGCAAAACCTACATGAACATTTTTCAGTATATCTTGAAACAGAGCAGTACATTGAACCTTTAGACAAAATAATAATACATGAGGCTTTTATTGCTCATATAGTAGTATATATTTATTTAATGCCATGTCAGCATCATAGGCTATTTGAACACAGAAGCAGTCTTAAGTCGCTGGGGTATATTTGTAGCAATAGCCAACAATACATTGTATGAGTCAAAATTATCGATTGTTCTTTTATGCCAAAAATCATTAGGATATTAAGTAAAGATCATGCTCCAATTAATATATTTTGTAAATTTTCTACTGTAAATATATCAAAAACTTATTTTTTGATTAGTAATATGCATTACTAAGAACTTCATTTGGACAACTTTAAAGGTGATTTTCTCAATATTTAGATGTTTTTGCACCCTCAGATTCCAGATTTTCAAATAGTTGTATCTCAGCCAAATATTTTCCTATCATAACTAACCATACATCAATGGAGAGATGATTTATTCAGCTTGATGTATAAATCTCAATATAAAAAAATGACCCTTATGACTGGTTTTGTGGTCCAGGGTCACATATGATAAAAATGTTAAACTTTTACTGGAAAAACAATTGTACTAAATACCTCTTTAAGTGAGTTCACTTCATAAAAGAGTTTTCTACACATATTAAAAGCTGGACAGTCCAGTAAAATATGTTTGATAGAAAGGGGAACCTTGCAAAACATGCATTGAGTAAGGTCTTCACCTTTAGAGTCAGTCTTGTATGACCTATGCAGTATCTGGTGAATACCACTTGATCAAATCTAGTTTTAAAAGAGATTACAAACCTGTTTGAAATTTCCAGATGCATTTCATATTATATAGTAGAATACGTACCTCAGGACAAACATTTTATTCAGAAGCATGAAGAGAAGTTTTACAATTATAATTAAAGGCCTTTAACTTGCTAAAATTATTACTATCAATCAGACAACCGAAGGCATGTAGAAGCTTTGATCATTTAAAGACCTAATTCGATGCGCAATACAGCAGACCTTATAATATTAATACTTTCATAACTTCCTTCACTGCTCAAATTAATCTCAAACACAAAAGACGTGATTCACTGAATAATACGAGAGTTGTGTCAGTAATCTTCTTTGTGTATCTCCTCAAGCCAGGATTCATTTAAAATGAAGCTGCCAATTAATATTTATTTGCAAGACAATAAAGATGACTTGCTTTTGATTGACATTCAGAATTGCATTACATCTACCCAAATTGACTTGCATAGTTTTGAAGGTATAGTGTTTTATGTTCTGAACTGAACCCAGGACCTTTGTTGCTAGCACCATGCTCTATTGTCTGAGCAACAGAAATCCTACATATCGTACTCTTTCTACGGATCCACCTTCCTACATTTGAACCAGCTGATCTTTTTCTCTTGACCGCTGCAACAAAACAAGTCACCTAAAGACAATTTTAGGTACAGCAGGATGTGAAACTGGAAGTGAGTATGCGTGCTGACAGAGGAAGCTATGAACACGAAGCACATGCGACACGTTTTGTGGTTAGCGCCAAAAAAACAGAAAAGAAAACATCCCAAAATTTTAAAATGGTTTTAACATTACACTGTAAACAAAAAAATGCTGTAGTTATTACAAAATAATTTTGTCAGCTGTGGTTGCCAGAATAATTTTGTAAAAAATACAGAAAAACTGTAAAATTTACAGTATAAAACTGTAATTTACAAACAAGGAAATTTGAATGTAAACCACTAAATTCAACAACACTGCTATTAAAATCTGTTTTGTACCTTTAGCATACTGACAACCACCATAATAATGCAGGTGGTAAAAGAGAAAGCCCATCACAGGTAGCTTCGCCACAAGCAGAAGTATATACTAATATACAGAAGGTGCATACATGCAAACACTAAACACCATCATGGTAACACACATTATTTATGTGTATTATTGATTGATTATTTAAATAAAATACTTTCAAATGTGGAGTGTCATGCAGGGAATTCTGGGAATATCAGTTTACAGCTTTTGACTGTAAAATATACATTGATTTTAGGGCTGGGCGATATTGCCTGAAAAAAAAACGATTTAAATCGATTTTTTTCCCCCTACTTAAAATCAGTCTGCAGATGACAAAGAAATTGTTCAAAACAAGTTCTAGCTTTACCGAGTGTCTATTTACACTAAGTGCAAATATCCCGCCTTGTTGGCAAAGGCTATTTACACTAACTCTGCCCACCAATGTGCGATTGAGTTAGTCAACAAAAAGACGCCCATATAGCGTCAATTTCAGGGTTGTAGATGGTAAGGCGTAGTATTAAGTAAATAAAATGTATTTATATAGCACCTTTCACAGACAAGGAGTCACAAAGTGCTTTACAACACTACCAGTAAAACAAATATTCAGTATTCAGAAAGGCACAGGAAACAAATAGCG
The DNA here is from genome assembly GCF_936440315.1 of Barbus barbus. Lineage (NCBI taxonomy): Eukaryota > Metazoa > Chordata > Actinopteri > Cypriniformes > Cyprinidae > Barbus > Barbus barbus. The sequence goes on along the minus strand of NC_136728.1, from coordinate 2,123,788 downwards.
ATTGCTAACGGTTGCCTGTTACATTACCAGTGTTTCCCACAGACTTGGACTTTATTTGTGGCTGCATGTATGCAAATTAATTATCTGCCAGCAGGAGGCGCTTGTAGAGCAGGAGAAATAGCGGTTTCCCCGGTAACGCTGCACACAAATTAGCTCTGCTCACAAACGCTGCTTTATCAGACATTATACAAGATGAAATTAAAATGACATCCAAAATTTTCTGAAGACAGTCGGTTTCCTTCAGAAATGCAGATATAAAGACACCCGCACCGTGATTCGATTCTGAAACATGCAGCGCTTGCTTATTCAACGAAGTCAAAACTTTTTGAAAAAATAATAATAATCTATTTGTGGCGGTCAGTTTTGATATTGTGGCAGGCCGCCACAAATAAATCAATGTATGGGAAACACTGCATTACAGAACATAAAATTTCACTTAGCCTACCACATAGAGTAAGGAGAGCTGACCGATGACGATGGCGAATGATTTGCAGATCATGAGCACCATGACAAACATCTAATCTTGTAAAATGTGTGGCAAGTAAGCTACTGGCGCTCCATAGTAAAAACAGAGTACGTGCGATCGCCAATCGTGAAACTAAAAAGCCATCAAAAGCAGTTTCAATGCCATGCATAATAGCGGCTCCATGATGCCCGCAATTATGATCACCTAATGATATAACTGCGAGAGAAAGTATTGATATTTATCTCCTATCTCGTATTTATTGGAGTTCTGTAGTACACGTCTTTTTTTTTTTTTTTTAGAAAAAATGATTTTCATTCAAACAAGTCGACATAAACTACATATTAGAGTTAATCGATAAAATCAATTTTTACTGTAAAATTACATGAAATGTCTGGTTAGGTCTTTTACAGTTTTTCCTGTATATAGTACAGGAACTTACTGTTAACCTATTAACAGTTTTTTTCTTTTCAGTAGCGTTTTTACCAAATTGTACAGTTAAAATCACACTTATTTTTTACAGTGTCGTTACAAAAGTTCTTTTGAGCGGAAAGCTTTCACGGGTCAAATGGCAGTGCATGTTAACTAACGTGGAAAGCATAAAAGTAGCAGCAGAGATAATAGAGTTGCACCGTTGGAGAAGACAAGCTGAAGTCAGCTACATTCAGACGGGTCTGACAGGCTGGGATATTCATATCGTGCCTTGATTCATATTTCTAGTCATATTTGGATTCACTATCAATCATACTATGATTTTTTACACACTTGATCTGTTCAAAGTCATTATCAAGCTACTGTTTAAAATCTATTATACATCAGTGTTTTAAGCGTATAGGTCTGCTGCCCACAGACCAGCTTCAGAGGAGTGTAGAGTAATTCAGAGTCTTCCCTGACGCTGCAATGAGTCAAAACAACTGCTTTGGCTTTGACAGAGTGAAGGGAAAGGACATGACCATTTTAAAGCAAACTTCAAATCAAGGATTTTAAAGGGGAAGTTGATAAGTATCTCAGTCTACAACAGCTGTGTAAGAGAGTTTATCTCTGTACATCTGTCCACTGTGTTACAACTCATATATTATTAATTAATGATGAATCTTCATACTATAACAGAGTCATTTTTATATCAACGTGTAGCCTATATTTTCTTTCTGTTTACAGGAAGAACAGTGCTAGAAACATATTTTGAAGTTCTTTGTGTACATGTATTATATTCCACTAACTGTAATGCAATGCAAACGTAAGAAACTAATACAGTACTAGTTTAAAACTATTACTATTCAGAAATTCTAGCGTCACATAAAAATAAAGTAAATTGTCGCATCGTAAGTCGTGTCCACTTCGGACGCAACGGATGTGCGCATTTGTCAAATATTCTTCAGGCCATTAACTCTTGAAAGACAACGTGAATAAGAGAAATGACAAACAAAAGTGGTGCTAACTTTTGAATGAAACACAAAGCTGAGCATTAGTGCGTATTTTTAAGACACTAGCCATGTGTGAAGCGCGTAAAGGCGTGTTACCTCCTCCGGACCAAGCAGTTCGGTCCATTTCTATAAGCGTCTCATCACTCGACTTTCCACGATTCATTCTAATCAAGTATATTAAAGTGAGCTATATTAAATGTGAATTTGTTGTTTTTGTAGCTCTCCCACGCCCCGTGATCCGTCTCTGCCCTGCCCGTTCAGCGGATCAGATTTGCCCACTCGGGTTTGTCTTGGGTCTCCGCCGGAGAAATTACGATCCCTACTATGGCTATGAGAATAACTCCTCATTAATATGTAGGAGCAGGAACTTCACTATTGGACGGCTAAACAAGCAACGTCACCGGGATCTATTTAATATTCATGAGCCTTCACGTGTTTGGATTCCGCTGCGCTCTCTCTCGCTTTAAAGGGGAGTGATATAAAATGACCGCAATTTTGTCGGCAAACTACAGAGAGATGCCCATAATTCTTAACCTTCTCTTAATTTCACTTAAGATTGAACAACAGCTTAACATAAGTAACTGCTTTAGCCTTTTTAAAATCGTTTTATTATCTTATGGTGCATTTGTGGAAATTAATTTATGGTGAGTTTATGGAAATTCACAAGAATATTACAATAGGCCTACATGTGTTAAATTTTAAAAGCTCAAAAGCTGACAGCAATGTAAAAATACAATAACGAGTTGCGTAGCTCAAATATATATATACACACACTATACATTAACATTTATTCATTTAGCTGACGCTTTTATCCAAAGCGACTTACAATTGCTATATATGTCAGAGGTCGCACGCCTCTGGAGCAACTAGGGGGTTAAGTGTCTTGCTCAGGGACACATTGGTGTCTCACAGTGGATTCGAACCTGGGTCTCTCACACCAAAGGCATGTGTCTTATCCACTGCGCCATCACCACCCACTATATTGCCAAAAGTATTGGCACCCCCTTCTAATGAACATGTTTGACTACTTTAGTAATTTCTATGAGTACAAATCTTAATGTTTAAGCATATAATGATATTCTAGGGAATTGTGTGCTTCTAATTTTATAGCAACAGTTTGGACAGGACCCTTTTCTATTCTAACATGACAGTGTCTCTGTGTATAAGACACGGCTCAAAAAGACATGATTGATTGAGTCAGTGTGGAAGAACTTGACTGGTCTGCAGAAAGACAAGTCCTGATCCCAGCTGAACTCCTCTGGTGTGACTTTATATGCAGACCTTGAGCCAAAAACTCATCACCAAACACCAATGACTTGTACATGAGGGTACTGTTATTTTAGACACGTCCAAAACTGTTGCAACAGAGATGGAAATACAGTTTTTAAATACATAAATGATGTTTCCATCTTTGTTGCCACAGATTTGTTAGTGCCTTCTTAAAGAAGGGGGTGTCAACACTTCTGTCCTTATAGTGTCTATACAAGTCATTGGTGTTTGGTGATGAGTTTTTGGCTCAAGGTCTGCATTTAAAGTCTTATGTAGATTAGGTAATCTGCAACTATGCAACTGTATGGTTTCTAGTTAGCCTATTTATATGAAAAACAGCAGTCTACATAGATTTATAATAAATGCACAAACGCTAGCCTATAGCTTAATCACAAATATACTGTAATTACATTCCATTACTCCTTTAATACATTTAATACACGTCTACATTAATATAATAAATTTGATATAAATACCCCACATTTCTGTCACAATAGCATGGTGCAGTTAGTGTTACTACAGTAAATCCATGGTAAAGGATGGCGATTTGTAGATTGAAAAGCCTTCTGACTGTATCGTTGCACACAGTATTTTTCTTCTGCTGTTTGTCAGCACTGTTTTATCTGGATTTAAACTGGTTTATACCAGTTGACTGATGTCGACTGATAGTTTATACCAGTCATTTGTGTTCTTCGCTGAATTCCAGCGCTTCTCAGTGGATGGACTATTGGCACTATTGCCATCATATACAGCAAAGTTCCTTGCAGTGCACGTTCTGGAGGCTCTTCATGAAGGAATTCAGCTGTTTAAGATGAGACGACGATAAGCGCCGTCTTCCTGCCCTTTCAATGACTGAAAAATAAGAATGTGTTGATAGTCTCTGACATTACAGAACTGCTAAACAACAAAAATACAATCCCCCCCTCCCCCCTAAAAAAATCACAAAATTGCATAATAAAGCATTTTTCTAACAATCATTTACTCAAAATTAACTGAACAAAAGTATGATAACAGAAAATGTGCAGGGGTCATTAACAAAGTTGTCAGTGGATTTTAGACATACGTTAAATGACTTGTTTATCAGCTGGCTTTTGTTGCACAATGACTAGCCGACATATCAGTTAATCATCTGAATGTCATAAAAATTACACTCTCACACACACAGCTTTTCAGGAGAAAATGCTGTTACTGAAGCCGCTTGCTAAGAATCCTCCACATCTGTTGGTTTGTTCCAGCCCCACCAGGAGCCCGTGTAGCCCAATATAGACTCTTCTGGCCTGGGCCACCCCCACAGCCCTTCACTCTAGCAATTACACATGCACTTCTGTCCGGGTGTGGCAGTGGGACAGAAACATAGCTGCCTATTTCCCAAACCTTAACTTCTACAATCTGGGATTCATCATTCGTCAGCCGTATGTGAAGGTGGCAGCCGCATGTGTTTTTATACATAAAAACACATATTTGAAGAATATTAATATCATAAACAGTAAGAACCTGAAGTTTATGAAATAAAGAAAATCCACTAAAAATGATAAAACTTGATTTCATTATATTTAACGATAATTTGTTTAAATTAAACCAATTTGCATAAGCAAGTAAACCATTATTTGCATGGTTAATTAATGAATTAAAATTTGAGCGAGAGAGAACTAAGGTTGTATCATCCGCAAACATTACTGGAGTAAGAATATTTGAAACATTTGACAGGTCATTTATATAAATAAGAAATACTAACGGTCCAAGTATTGACCCCTGAGGAACCCCACAGAGTAGACTTGCTTTGCTAGAATAGCAACCCTTATAACAAACAAACTGTCTTCTATTAAAAATATAATTCATCAACCATTTATATGTAAAATTATGAAAACAATATTTATACAATTTATCCAATAAAATATAATGATTAACTGTATCAAAAGCTTTTGACAAGTCTAAAAAAATACTACAAGTAAATTCTTGATATTCCAGTGCAAGGGTAGCCTTGTCAATGAGGTGAAGCAAAGCCGTATGAGTGTTTTTTTCGGAATCCATATTGATGCTTATAAAGAATAGAATTTGAGTCCAAGTGAGAAAGAATCCGCTTATATACTATTTTTTCTAAAGTTTTTGAGAAACATGGCAAAATAGATATAGGTCTATAGTTGTTAAAACATTGTGGATCATCTGCTTTAAACAAAGGAATAATTTGAGCTATTTTTAAATCATCTGGTACAATGCCTGTTTTCAAAGAAAGAGAAAAAATGTGAACACGTGGCTGCAATATTGAACATTTCCCCTGTTTGACAAGAAATACAGAAATATTATCATGACCAGCTGAAGATAATTTTAATTCATCAATAATTTCACTTATTTCCTGAATTGCAGGTGGCTTAGAAATAGAGATAATAGGAAAGTTTCCTGATATATAGTCCAGGGGTACACCAATAGGGATATTATTAGCTAATTTATGACCAACATTGACAAAATATTCATACAATTTTTGAGCTATGTCAAATGGATCATTAAAATAATTTTTTCCATCCACAAAGTCTGAAGGTAATTCCGAGTTGGTCTTTTCTCTTTGCAGCAACTGATTTATTGCTTTGGATTGTGGATTTAATATCATTTGAACATTTCTTACATTTTTCACCAAAGCATGTCTTTTTTGCTGATCTAATAGAATGGTTATATTTATTTCTGTAAGATTTATAAACACCATAGGTTTTCAAATATATTTTCTATAGAGTTTGTTCTTTGTCTTCAACATTTTCCGTAAACTAACTGTGAACCAAGACTTATTAAGGTCCTGACTGAATTTCTTTTGATAGTTTAACCCTAATTTCAAAATAGTGAAACATAGGAAAATGATCAGACAAGTCTGAACATAACACACCAGATTTAATTCCTTGACTTAGAGAATTTGTTCAAATGTTATCAATTAAAGTTGCTGAATTTTCTTTATCTCTTGTAGGTTTACGAATAAGAGGAAAATAATAACTAGAGTAAATAATATTTAGGAAATCTGCTGTAGGGGTATCAAATTTCAGTCATGGCTGTAAAGTTCTTTATGATGTTTGTGAATTTGTTGATGTATATGTCTCTGATTGGTTTAAATTGGTAGGAAGTGTGTCTCTGTCTGGATCTCTCCTGTCTCACAGTGAACACACACTCTTTGCTCTCTGGGTAACCAGCTCTTTCTGTGTCTGCCGGTCTCGATGGCTAGTCTGTGCTCGCTGAGCCTGTACTTGCTCAGGATCTGTCTCTGCTTTGTGTCTTTCACACTCTGGAGATATTCATATTTTAATTTTATAGTTCGATAGAGTTGTAATTTACTTTGTGTTTTGGTCTCTTGATCCCAATGTTCCAGATATATATGTTTAGATTGTTTGATAATTAGATTTATTTTGATGTTTGGGTGAGAAGCAGTGCTGGTCTGAGACTGGTTAGTGTTAGTAGAGTTAGTCAGGTTAGTAAGTCTCAGAACCAGACTCATTTCAGGGTTCAGTTCTTGGGTTTGTAGTGCTTTAAAATGTAGCGATTCTCTGGGACTTGATTTTAGATGCATCCAGAATTTGAGCGATCTTTTTTGTATATTTATAATCAATGGGAATCGGCCTAATTCTGCCCTACATGCATTATTGGGTATTCTCCTTTGTAATTTTAGGATCATTTTGCATAATTCTGTGTGTAGGGCTTCTGTTGGATGCCTGTCCTCTGATCACTGAGTGGACCCCAAACCTCAGTGCTATGGGCAGAATTACACTATTAAAGATTTTACACCAAATTGGAAGCGGTATTTCAATATTTTGGAATTTTCTCTTGATTGCGTATCGAGCTCTTGGAGCTTTATCTTTGAGAGCATTCACTGCCGTACTGAACCTCCCCGATGCAGTGATGATCAGGCCGAGGTAAGTGTACTGCATCGTGTGTTCTAGACTGAACTGGTATCTGTGTTCCTGGCTTTTTCTGAAAGACCATAATGTTGGTCTTTTTGAGGTTTACTGCCAGGACCCAGTGCAATTCACATTGCACATTTGTTGCTTCAATACATTGATTTAATGATGTCATAAACTTTACCCCCTACACCACTTTGTAAAAGTTTGTAATATAATCCATCGTGCCAAATTGAATCAAATGCTTTTTTTTAAATCGACAAAGCATGCAAATATTTTTCCGTGTTTAGTCTGTTGTCCGTGTTTATTGATTAGGGTGTGTAGGGTGTAAATGTGGTCAGTAGTTCTATAATTAGGAAGAAAGCCAATCTGGCTAGGACTCAGGACACTGTGTTCGTTAAGCAAGTTTACAGTTTAAAATACTGCTAAATAACTTCCCCAGATTACTGCTCACACAAATGCCTCTGAAATTATTAGGGTCTCCACTCTTGTGAATAGGGGTAATAAGTCCCTGGCTCCAGATGTCAGGAGAACAGCCTGAACTAATACAAGGTTGAATAATTTGAGCACAGCTGTCTGAAGCTCAGGTGTGCTGTGTTTCAGCATTTCACCCAGAATGCTGTCAGGGCCACAAGATTTCTTATATTTTTGGCTTTTGAGTTTTTTCATCAGTTCTTCATGTGTAATTGGGAAGTCAGAGGGTTTTGATTATTTTTAATTATGTTTTCATAAGTTTGTAGACTTTGTAATGAGTTGTTTTGGAGGGATTTCTTTATATACATTTTCTAAATGTTTTGTCTGAACGTTTCCGTCTTGTATTGGTAGGTCTTGTGGTTTTGTTGTGCTCAGATTATTCCTCATATCCCAGAACTGATTATGATTTATTGAATGTTCTATTTCTTGTAAACTTTTGGTCAGATGGTGTTTCTTGTTTGCTCTGATTGTGTCTTTGTATTGTTTTAATCTTGAACAGTATTCAGTTCTTATGTCAGCGTTGTTTGGTTCTTTATGTTTCAGATTTGATCATTTTCTAAGTTGTTTTCTTAATGTTTTGCAGTCTGAGTCAAACCATTTTTCATCTTTTGATGTATTTTTACTATTTTGTTTACTTTTTCAACAGTTTTACAAGCAGTTTTTTTATATATGTAATTTATTTCATTTATAGCCAAAGTAACACCATCTTTAGTTGTTTCAAATTTTTTGTTAATAAATGTAATTAGATTTTTCATTTCTTCAGAATTGAGGGCTTGAATAAATTTGCCTGTGCTGTCTGAAGCCCATCTGTATCCTGGTTGGATTTGATACATTTTACATGTTTCGGGTATGTTTTGTGTTAGTGAGTGATGTTTTTTAATATAAATGTTCATTTGGTTATTGTCAGTCTGTGTCTGGTGTTTCCCTGCCTCTCGTGTCCATATTTGGCCTTCCTGTTCCTGTCCTCGTTCCATGTTCATTAGTTGATTAGTCCCTAGCCCTGTGTTTAATTGCCCTGCACCTGTTTCCGTTCTTCCCTGTTGATTTCCCAGTGTTCTTTAGCCCTGTGTCTCCCTGTCTCGTCAATTCCCCAAGCTCCTCGTTCCGTGTGTCTGGACTTTAAATAAAGCTCCGTATTGGGAATCTCTGTGTCTCCTCGCTCCTTGCTCCAGTACAGCGTGACAGTTATGGTCAGAAAGTGGAGTTTGTTGTTTGACAGTGAATGCACTGAAGGAGGAGGGGTCCATGTCAGTGATGGTATAATCAACTACTCTAGCTCCAAGACCTGAACAACCTCCCTAAAGAGTCCCCTCTGATCCTGCCATTAAGTATGTACAGGCCTGAGGCTCGGCACATTACCCCCTGGCTTTATTAGCACCCCTCCCTTAACAATATCATCTCCGCTATAATATATCACCCTTGACCCCTCCCAAGCATCTATAACATATTACACCTACGTCTCGCTGCACTATATAACTATGCACCCCAGTCGCCTATGTTTTGCTTTTCAAACTCTGTGTTGTTTTTTGTTTTATTGCGTATTTTGTTGTAAATGCCTATAGGTTTGTTTAGTGTTACTATGTCTTACTGTTCTGTATTTGATGTTTAGCATTCATTCATACATGCATATCAGTATAGAAATATTAGCTCAACATGCAACCCAAATTCATAACCTGGAACATCCGTGGCGTTAGCTCTCAGATTAAAAAAAATTAAGTTTTCAACTATTTGGATAATCTACAGGCAGATATATGTTTACTACAAGAAACACACCTTCCAGACTCAAAACTAAATACCCTAAGATCAGCACAATTCACTCATTTTCAGCCACTTATAATTCAAAACAAAGAGGAGTATGCATCTTGATAAGCAAAAAAATCAAATTTGTCCATAATACAACTATTTCAGACCCCGAAGGACGCTTAATTATCATAAACATATCAATTAACAATAACCCGGTAACAATTGCCAACATTTACGGCCCAAATTTAGACAACCCTTCCTTTTTTCACACTTTTTTTCCCTCTATTTCAAATTTCTCCAATTGCCAATTATAGGAGGCGATTTTAACACCATAATTGACCCATCACTTGACAGATCCACAAGAAATAAACGACACTGGCAATCCACTGACACAATTGTACAGTTCATGAGAGATTTTGGCCTTGGCGATGGTTGGAGACTGCAGCATCCAACTGACAGGGAATACACATATTACTCACCGGTTCATCATAGCTACTCCCGCATCGACTTTTTCCTTCTAGTAACTCGATCATACCAAGTATCTCTGAATACAAGATCCACCCCATCAGCATCAGTGACCACGCTCCAGTAACACTCATATGGAATCCAACTAATTTACGTAAACACACGGCGCTTTAACATATCTCTCCTTAAAGATCCAGAGTTTGACAGTTATCTTAAAAGAGAGTGGTCATCCTTCCTAGAGATAAAGGACTCTCCAAATTCGTCGGCCTCATTGCTTTGGGAAACAAGTAAAGCAGTACTACGAGGTAAAATCATATCATTCTCCGTCCATAAAAAGAAAATAGAAAAACAAGAAGAAAACAAACTAGAAGAAAAAATTTAAAAACTTGAAATATTACATGCAAATAACCCAACAGATGCAATTTATAATGAACTAAGAAAACACAAATTCCTGCTCGAAATCATCAATAAAAGAACTCAATTTCTAATTCATAGACTCCGTCAGGAAAACTACCACCACAGTAACAAATCCAGTAAATATTTAGCCAATCAAATTAAAAGAAACAAAAAAAGTAACAATTGCAACTATTAATAAAGCACCAGGACCCGATGGCTTCCCTGCTGAGTTCTATAAACACTTTTGGTCCATTTTATCTCCATTATTCATCAGAGCAATAACAGAAATAAAAGAAAACTCAAGATTACCAGTGCACATGAACACAGCCACTATTTCACTCATTCCCAAATCTAATAAAGATCCGGTAGTCAAACTACCGTCCTATTTCTCTCATCAACGTAGACATGAACATAATCAGTAAAGTTCTTGCACATAGAATTGAAAACATTATCCCATGTATAATTCACCCAGACCGGCTTCATCAAACAGGCATCCAACAACATACGCAGATTATACGATTTAATCCATTATTCATCACTACAACAGGAAAACACCATTATAGTCACTTTAGATGCAGAAAAAGCTTTCAACAGCCAACTGGAACTTTTTATTCACCACATTAAATAAATTTGGCTTTGGGGAGTCATTTATTCATTGGATCAAGATTTTATACACAATCTTTAGACTCCATCATCACCCGATTCTACTGGAAAAATAAACCACCACGGATAAAACTAAGCACTTTACAAAAACCAAAATCTTTAGGAGGCTTAGAAGCCCCACATTTTTACCATTACTCACTAGCAAACCAACTTCAATACATTTATAAATGGACCCACCCCACTCAGTCAGACATCATATGGTTAGATATAGAACAATCACTCTGCGAAAACTTACGAATATCAGATATCCCATTTATCAGTCAGTCCATTAAACACCACCCATGCTTCAAAGCCTTGACAATAGCTTCGGCTCTGACAGCCTGGTGGAAATATCTCCAAATCACAAACACCAATCAGGTTCCATCTAACCTCACCCCGCTCTGGAACAACCCTGGCTTTACAAGCAATAAAAAATCACTCAATTTCCATAAATGGGCAGAAAAGGGTATCACACACATTAATCACATCTTTCAGTCTAACAACCTGGTTTCATTTTCCTACTTAGTCCAGGAGTACGGTATCGAGAGCAATCAATTCTTGAATTATTTACAGCTCAAATCAGCCGTTTCATCTAAAATCAACACCAGAACCTTCAATCCTCACCTTCCTTCCGCAGTAGCAGATTTAGTTAATATATCCTCCCCGAAAAAATTACTTTCCAAAATATATAAAATTAGAACTAATTCAAATAAAACCATAACTTTACCAACAATCAAATGGGAAAAAGACCTTTCTATTGCTCCCGATGCCGATTTCTGGACTCAAATCTGTACAAATATTTATTCCATGACTAAAAATGCCAACCTTCAGCTAATACAGTATAAAACTCTTCACAGAACACACTATACTGGGGAAAGGCTGTCTAAAATGGGATCCACATCAGAAACTTGCTCGCACTGCTCACAAAATTGTCCGGACACATATATCCACGCCACATGGCATTGCCCACCCATTAAACGCTTTTGGAAAGATGCCACTGAATCCCTATCTTGCCTCCTGGGCTGCCGCATCCCATTATCCCCATTACTCTGTCTACTGGGTGATTTATCAACTCTCAATCAGGAAATAACAAACAAAAGGACACTCCTTGTAGCTTTAGCCATCGCCAAGAAAACTATCTTCTTGAACTGGAAATCCCGAAACACTGTTCACATATCACACTGGAAAAATCTGCTCACAGAATACATCTCCCTAGAATATTTCTCACCTCCTTACAATACTTCAGAACCACAACACTCCAGATCAGACCTCTTCCAACTCTTACAAATGTGACACGCTGATTCTGATTATTTATTTACCCGCATATTATTATACATATTTATACAAGGTTTTAGTAATACTACGAGTATTTTCATTACTACTATTATTTTTATTATTATTATTAATATCTTAGAAACATTGAGCTGTTGATGGAATGATGTTTTGTATGAGGACGGTAACGCTTTAATGAAGATCATAACACTAAATATACTTAAAATATATAAATATAACTAAATCAGATTTGCCCCCAACATATACCATACGTTTTTAATGCACCGCATGCTGATTTTAATGCACCACACCCCTTCTTTTAATGCACCACCTCAGCTTAGACATATATACAGAGTTATCTCATCGTGAATGGGAGGAGAGAAGGAGGAAAAAAAAAAAAAAATATATATATATATATATATATATAAAAAAAAAAAAAAAAAAAAATACACTGACACAGAAGTTAGAATAGGTGTGGTATGTGTTGGGTATATGCCATTATTACATTATTGTTACTATTGTTACTATTATTATTACTTTTATCTCTATTGATATTACTGTTGCCGCCATCACAGAATATTGTTATCATCACCATCTTTAGTATTTTCATTATTATTATTATTATTTTTATGCATGTTAATATTACTTAAATACTACTACTATTATTCAGATTGTCATGACTGTTTGCTTTCATCGCTGTTATTGTCATTGCTGTTTTTTTTTTTGTAGTTTTTTTTTTGTGTTCACCATATGTTGTATGTTTTGCACTCCTACTAATAAAAAAAAAAAAAAAAAAAAAGAGCACAGCCGAGAGCACAGAGCTATGCTGAAGCTGCAGCCCGGCCCCCTGCTCCACCCAGCTTTAGGTTTAGGTCTATATCTAGATCTTTTATTAAACTGGATAAATTATTACACGTTGTTGCTGTGTCGCAAAGCCAATGATGGATTTCTTCAATGTGGTCAATGAAGCTTGAGAAGCAGAGTTCCAGACGTCAAAATATGACTTTATTAAACAAAGTGACAAAGCCGAGATAACGGTCACCGTATCTGAAGTCTCTGTCCGCCGGGGCATCCATTTTATACCTATCTTTCTTACCGTAATTGGTAGTTCCGGTTTTTAATTGGCTATGCTTGTCCGGTTTGCCACAATTTATTACCAACCCACCTGGTCCATTTTTTAATGGTGGAATTTGGCCAGATCCGCCATTTTTCTATTGGTTGGAGGTGGTCACCTTCCTATTCTTCCTATAGGCAGTCATCTTCCTATTTGTTGGAGGTGGTCACATGAGACACATATCAAAGTTGTTTACTTGTACCTGTCATATCCTGGAAATCACCCAAAGTTCATTGGGTTATTTAAGTTCACTGGTACAATCTAATGAAGACACCAGTACTGTCCACTGATGGCCCCTTAAGACTCACAATCTATATTAAGAGATCCAGTATTGTAACGATCAGCATATTGATCAGTCTATTGATTACTTTTATAACCTTACATAATATTTTAAGTAAGATAATACTTTATTGAGTAAATAACATACAGTATTATATAGTAAAATTGAACAATATATTCATAATTTGATCAAAACAAAGGTTTATTATTGTATGTTCTTTTGGCATTTCATTTATTGTATACATTTTAAATTCGATTATTGAAAGAACAACAGCAGCAGCAGCAGTGTGGTGTAACATTTATTTGAAACACATGTATTTGGTACTTGCTACCTTATATCTTTACTCTTTCATTTCATTATTTTCATGGCTTTGGAAATCTTCCATCTGATGTTTCTCTACGTTGCTTTTTGAATAACTCGGATCGTCAACATCATGTTTCGTTGCAATTGTTTTCTAGGAATTTAACGCTTTCTCTGAATCTTTAAAGTCTCTCCACGAGCGATCGTACAGGTGCGGATATTCGAGGTGCGGACGAGTTCTTTTGTCGTTTTGAACGATCACCCCACACCCGCCCAGAACACCCTTCCACACAACCATTCACACCTCCAGCAACCCCTCTCTCCCCCACATGTACAATTCAAATCAGTGAAGAAGATGTGTGCCAGGTCTTCAGGAAGAACAAAAGAAGGAAAGCACCTGGTCCAGATGGTGTTTCACCAGCCTGCCTAAAAATCTGTGCTGATCAGCTGGCTCCCATCTTCACACAGATCTTCAACAGATAACTGGAGCTGTGTGAAGTCCCCTCATGCTTCAAACGCTCCACCATCATCCCCGTCCCAAAGAAACACAAAATTACTGGACTTAATGACTACAGACCTGTGGCACTAACGTCTGTAGCCATGAAATCATTTGAAAGACTGGTTTTGGCTTATCTGAAGGACATCACTGGACCCTTACTGGACCCCCTGCAGTTTGCCTACAGAGCAAACAGGTCTGTGGATGATGCAGTCAACATGGGACTGCACTTCATCCTGCAGCATCTGGACAGACCAGGGACTTATGTGAGGATCATGTTTGTGGACTTCAGCTCTGCTTTTAACACCATTATCATGGAAACCCTTCAGAATAAACTGTCTCAGCTCTCCATCCCCACCTCTGTCCGTCAGAGGATCAACAGCTTCCTGACAGACAGACAGCAGTTAGTAAAGCTTGGCAAATTCACATCCAGCACTCGAACCATCAGCACTGGAGCTCCTCAGGGCTGCGTACTCTCCCCACTGCTCTTCTCCCTCTACACCAACGACTGCACATCTAAAGACCCCTCTGTCAAGCTCCTGAAGTTCGCAGACGACACCACACTTATCGGCCTCATCCAGGACGGTGACGAGCCTGCTTACAGACAGGAGGTTAAGGAGCTGGCTGTATGGTGCAGTCTCAACAACCTGGAGCTTAACACGCTCAAAACTGTGGAGATGATAGTGGACTTCAGGAGAAACCCCCCTGCTCTCCCCCCACTCACCATCATGAACAGCACCGTGACTGCAGTGGAGTCATTCAGATTCCTGGGCACCACCATCTCTCAGGACCTGAAGTGGGATATTCACATTGACTCCATTGTCAGGAAGGCCCAGCAGAGGTTGTACTTTCTTCGCCAGCTGAGGAAGTTCAACCTGTCACAGGACTTACTGAAACAGTTCTACTCTGCCATCATTGAATCCATCCTCTGCACCTCAATAACTGTTTGGTTCAGCTCAGCTACCAAATCTGACCTCAGAAGACTACGGAGGGTAGTCCGGACTGCTGAGCGAATCATTGCTACAACCCTCCCCACTCTCCAAGAACTGTACTTATCCAGAGTGAGCAAAAGGGCTGGCAAAATCACTCTGGACCCCTCACATCCAGCACACTCCCTCTTTGAACTGTTACCGTCTGGTCGACGCTACAGAGCTCTGAGCACCAGAACGACCAGACACAGGAACAGTTTCTTCCCTCAGTCAATACATCTCATGAACACTCAATAAATAAACGTGGAACACACAACTAATTCATTATCCATTCACCACACTCACTTATTTTATTTTTATCATTTCTAATTTGCACATACTTGAACTGTACATACATAGTCGCCTATATTATATATTGTGTATTTTTTATTTTTTTGCTGCTTTGTACACTGGTTATTGGCTATTTGTTGTTATTTTGTTTTATTACCTGTGTCCTGTCCTGTTGCTGTCTTTCTGTTGCACTGTGGAGCTTCTGTCACTACAACAAATTCCTTGTATGTGTAAATATACTTGGCCAATAAAGCTCATTCTGATTCTGATATATTTGTGGCAGCTCAGCTATTCGACATAGTGTATTTATGTTGAAAGTGACTTGGAGATGTTGTTCTCCTGCCTGACCTTCGTTGAATGAGAAACAAACCGGGAAAAATAAATTGCGGGTTGCGGAGTTCCCGAACCCACCCACTGATTGCGTAATCGTCACGGACCAATGGTAGCTCGAAAGTGTTTAGGAGCCAAAACAAACTCCCCCAGAAAGTTTGCTTTGGTCAGCTGTTTAGAACTGCCAAAATGAACTTCGCTTCGGCCTGATTTTGTTTGAAATTATGTCATATCAGTTAGTTCTTCGATTTCGTTTGAAGTACATCGGGCCTTTAGAGAGGCAGAGTCTCTCAGAAGTAAAGATGGGCAATCTGTGAAAGAGTGCGTAAAAAGATTGTGGAATACTTTAAAAACAACAGTCCTCAACGTCAAAGTGCAAAGGCTTTGCAAATCTCATCATCTACAGTGCACAACATCATCAAAAGATTCAGAGAAACTGGAGAAATCTCTGTGCGTAAGGGACAAGGCCGAAGACTATTGTTGGATGCCCGTGGTCTTCGGGCCCTCAGACGACACTGCATCACTCATCGGCATGATTCTGTCATTGACATTACTAAATGGGCCCAGGAATACTTCCAGAAACCACTGACGGTAAACACAATCCGCAGTGCCATCTGCAGATGCCAACTAAAACTCTATCGTGCAAAAAGGAAGCCATATGTGAACATGGTCCAGAAGTGCCGTCATGTCCTGTGGGCCAAGGCTCATTTAAAATGGACTGTTTCAAAGTAGAAAAGTGTTCTATGGTCAAACGAGTCCAAATTTGACATTCTTGTTGGAAATCACAGACACTGTGTCCTCCAGGCTAAAGAGGAAGAAGACCTTCCAGCGTGTTATCAGCGTTCAGTTCAAAAGCCAGCATCTCTGATGGTATGGGGGTGCATAAGTGCATACGGTATGGGCAGCTTGCATGATTTGGAAGGCACTATGAATGCTGAAAAGTATATAAAGGTTTTAGAGCAACATATGATCCCCTCCAGATGATGTGTATTTCAGCAGGTCAATGCAAAACCACATACTGCAGCTATTACAACAGCATGGCTTCATAGTAGAAGAGTCCGGGTGCTGAATCGGCCTGCCTGCAGTCCAGCTCTTTCAGAGAACATTTGGCGCATCATTTAAACAAAAAAGAAATTGATTGAAAAAGATAGATAGATAGATAGATATAAAACAATCAATCTAGCAAACAAACAAAGCCAAGCTAAATAAACAAACAAATAATAATTAAATGATAAATAAATAATAAAAAATAAATAAATAAATAAATGAAAACTGAACATAATTCATTATTGTGTGTTGAAAGGGGAAGTGCTTTAGTAGTTATGTAAAATGCTTTTGTAAAGTTTCAATAGGTAAGAATCTAGCTAACTAACTAAAATTCAAACAAACAAAGAACTATGAATGAATGAAGGAACACACAAACTCTCCCACACACACACATACACACACACACACACACACACACACTCATGTTGGGTTTCCATGTTTTATGGGGACATCCCATAGGCGTAATGGTTTTTATACTGTACAATCTGTGTGTGCTATTGCCCTACACCAACCCTACACCTAAACTTAGCCCTCACAGGAAACATGCTGCATTTTTAGATTTTCAAAAAACTTTATGCTGTATGATTTATAAGCTTGTTTCCTCATGGGGACCAAAAAATGTCCCCACAAGATTAAGATTTACTGGTATTACTATCCTTGTGGGGACATTTGGTCCCCAGGACGTGATGAATACCAGGTGCACACACACACACACACACACACACACACAAACTCACACACACACACACACACACACACACACACAAACTCACACACACACACACACACACAAACTCACACACACACACACACACACACACACACACACACACACACACTTAACTTTTTGTATAACTTCAGGCTGAAGTGCCGTACAGCTCCTGCAGCGGCTGCACAATCTTTCATAGAGCTCTTATAGAGCTCGTGCTTCCACCTGTTGGCAAAACCTCGAACTGCACGCAGATTCAGAAAGAGACCTGGGTTATGATTTTAATTTACAACAAACTGATACAAATCTGTCAGTTAGGGCCACCACAGGATGAACATGCCTCATATACTAATTCTTAAGTGTAAATTAACTAAACTTTCTAAATAGAAAGTGAGTATATAATATTGCAAATGAATAACATGTAGCCTACATATTGTTGTTGTTTTAATATAAAAGATAAAAGGGAACTCCACTAGACGTATCTGTTTGGGTTATTGCGCTCGCGATTAGTTTTATTATCATAAACGCACGTTGTGTGACGTCACGACTGAGAATAATCCGTCCGCATTCCTCAGGTTAGGTGTCAGTGAAGCCAACAATAGCTGTTTAGTTCCTTGTCGCGGCACGGAAGTCTGTTTGAGTTTCGCATTCATCTTCTGTGTGAACGCTTTGGTTTGTAATGGCGAATGATGAACGATTCCTCTAAAGTGCGTGACTCACACACCTGGACCGAAGATGAAGCGCCACCGGAGACAGGTGAGGTCAACTTCAGCCACCTGTCCTAACATCGCTCGTACCTCTCTTACTCGTTAATGTTTCTTAGTGCTTCACTGAAGGCATGGGAGCTGAGAGCCAACACACTTTGTGTGTCTGATAAAAGATGAAGTTCCTGTAGGAATTAAGGACCAAGAAGGATAGGTCTGCCAGTTGACTTTTATATATAGGCTAGTTTAAACCTGTGGTTGCTTGATAACATTGATTCACTAGACAAAGGAATGACCTCAAGTTTTCTGTTTTGCTTTTGTGACAAGAATGAAAAGATGACAGAAATCAATGTAAGCAAGGCAGTCTTAAGATCATGCAACATTGTGTTGCTTACGAGTCCTGCTCATTGTGGTGTTTCAGAGGAACATATAGAGTTTAATATAGATGAAGATAAAGCAAACTGCACTCGGATTGAGGATCTAGTGTGTTGTAAGGGAAGTAACTCTATATGAAACCAAACCCAGAGAGACTTCCACTAACCTGTGAAAAGGTGAAGATCACACAGATAATGGTTTGATTGACGGCGTGAAGCTGTCAGATAATTCATGGAGAAGCAGTATCTATAGACATAGTATCTGTGTTTAGGTCACGCCGAGTAACACAAAACGTTCTGTCGTCCTCCAATCAAAGCATTTGCTGTGGTTGCAGCACCTGCTTGTGTTGCTGTGGGACGTTTACACCTCTGATTTTTTTTTTTTTCTAAGGGTTGCTTTAAGAAAACTAGCTTTGATAGCTGCAAGGTGGCTATCTAGAATCAGATTGCATCTATGTATGTGAACTACAACAGCTAACCAGAAACAATGTACACCCTCATGACTTCATAACTTTAGTCAGCATGAAGGTATTTCTGGCATTCGCCGGCATGCTCTCAGAATCATAAGAAAGGTTACTTGGCCAGTCTTGGTTTCACAACCAACTTTAAGAGTATGGTCAGGAGAATGAAAGTAGAACTTGGCGGTTAGTCACAGCCTTCCAGAACTTTCCCAAATGTGTTATTTTTTTATTTCAGTTTTCAGTATGGAGCTGCATCTGTGTCATTATTTAGCATTAGAGTAAGAACGCAAGGTCAAAACTGATTGAAATGTAAACGGACGAGTTTGATACTGATCTAAAGGGCATTTCTGTGCCAAAAATAGCTCAAATCCCTTGTCTGTGATCTCTTATCTTACATCATGCATGCTTTTTGTTGTTTTACAATATTCTTTTTTCACTCTTACTGTGTTGAGAACACCTTCTTATCTTCTTGTAAATGAGGTTATTGCTCTGAACTGTATATATTGTGTTGTTGTAGGGGAGCATTGAGCTTTTAGAAACCATCGGAGTTGTAAATGAGAATGGCATTGAAATCCCATCTATGCCACCAGTGGTAAGGCCTAGAGCACATCACCTCAGTGAGACCACTAGTGTAAATGCATCTCGTGTTAACTGAATACATTTTTATATTTATATTGTCAGTGTAATTGTCAGTGGAACAAATAATTGATATATAATTTAGATTATCTAACAACAGATCATTTATTAACACTGTTTTTTTTTCTTCTGGACATCAGTACCCTCCTCTGACCTTCGATTATGTTCTTGTGGCAAAAATCTCAGAGGATGAGAACAACCACATCTTCAAAAAACAGACAGCTTTCATTGAAGCTTTAAAGAAGAAGAAATTAATTGTATATGTGAGTTTTTCCATTTTTGAGTTCTTGGTTTAGGTACTTTTAAATGTAATATGCAATGTCTTGACATAAGAAGGGGATATTTGACTTTTTTGATATGAAAGTGTAAGTAATTGTTGTTTCCCTATGTTGAAAAGTTGTGTAATTGCTGACACAACAATTGAGCATAAAACTGCGGTTGTCTTTTACACAGACATTGTCTTTTGCTCAAACATTGGTCTTGTCTTTGCTTCTGAATGCGTGGAAGTCATTGATACAGTTTGAAGTTCAGTTAGCAAGACTTGGCAGTGCTTATCACAAATATACCACTAGAACTATTAATATTATTAGAAAAATGATCCAAAACGATGTAATGGCACTGATTTATTATATTGTTTGGGGATTGGTACTAATAATTAAGCTCCAGAACTATTGTCAAATACGTGTGCTTTACTCTTTGCATTTGGTGATTTTATTTATTTTTTTTAAGAAATTTGGAGATGAGGATGATAAGGTGTTTTATTGCATCCGAGCACCAGAACATATTTTCGAGACTTACCGGTATCTCTTAAAAGTGTCTGATGCCTGTAACTGGAGTTGTGAGCAGCAGGGTACCATACCTCAGTCAACCAGGTAATACATTTACACCAACACACGCTGAAAAACACTTCCAGGACATCACATAAACAGCTCTCTGACTGTGTTTGAAGACCTCAAGAGGCAAAAAAGATTGAGTTGACATTTTTAACAAATGCAATTTGTGATTTGCAGAACTTTGTAGATTCTGGTTCAGTGTATATCAACTAACTGACAGATTCCTGGCCAACACTTTAAATCATTTAATATGTATTTAAAAAAATGTATTTAGTCACCACTTGTAATACACTTGAGTGTACTAGTGTATGAAAGATGGTTCAAGTGCACTACAAGAATAACTAAATATATATTTTCTAAATACAGAGATAGTATGATAGAAGCTGGTTGCCTTAAAATTTTAAGTTGGCTCAACTTTTTATTTTTTTACGGTGTAGCAACAGCACAGCAATCCCCTATTCTCTGTTTATGTGATGCAGAGAAGAAAGGTGCCATAGTCACGGTTTGCATTGTGTACCCAAATAAAGAAGAAGCTTTGATCTGTGCTGTGGCTCTATTTCAGGATTCGTATTGTTGATTTCATGCTGCATCACACATGCATTGAATCAGAAGGTGAGTAACAGGTTGATTGCTCATTCATTGCATATTACATGACATTACTGTATTATGCTATGCTAGTAACGCCTTGTCTTGCTTTACCTCTCTCTTAGGTGTTTCAGAATATCTGCCAGATCTCATGAAGAAAAATGTTTTTGAGACTCACTTTTGTTTACATGAGGTTTGATTTGATTTGATGTCCTCTCAATGACAGAGTCCACGCTCCAGATTAATTACGTATATGCAAATGTATTTAACTATATCTCAGGGCGATAATTGTACATGTGTCAGTATTTTATACTCAAAGCACTACAGGAAAAGTATCTGGTCACCAGAATTGGGTAAAACATAGTAATGAGCTAAGATGGGAAAGACACATTGCGTTGGTTTCATATGGATTATTTTATCCGAGAATATTTGTCGACTTACGTCATTTAAAAAAACACACTTCAAGCTTTCTTCAGATATATTTCTCATGTCTGTGTCTCAAGTATTTGCTGAGTTTTTGTTCTTTTTTGTGACACATTTCAGAAAGAAGTTCAAGTGAGACACACACACTCTGTTTGCTTTCTTAATTTTACAAAAGCACAATGTTTTGTTGACATTGTGAGTGTATACAAATGGAATGAGACCTTTTACAGTTTTAAGTTATGTATTACTCTTATCTGTACGATCAAAATTGATCGTACAGATAAGCGAATTACATTTTTGCTGTTATCAGGAAAAAAAATGCAAGCAATAGTTCAAGTTGCTGTGTTTATTCCAGCAAAATTACATGTACTTAATATAATAATAAAATAAACCCTAACCCTTACCATATAGTAAGCACATGTAGTTAATTACTCAGTACTTATATGTATAATTACACTGTAACAAATACACCTTAAAATAAAGTGTATTCTCATATTTTATATGTCATTTTTCAGTCAATATTAAATTACTGAAAGAATTATGACTTTCACTTTGCAGTTTATGTTTTAGGTTTCATAACTTGAAAAGTAAAGTAAACATGAAGGGAACTTGAAAGTAAAGTAATTAGTAATCTGATTACTTTTTAAATGCAGTAATGAGTAATGTTATCAAATGGCCATTTTAAAGATGTAATTAGCGATTTCTAGTGGATTACTTTTTTGAGTATCTTACCCAACACTGCTGGTCGCAGTGAATATCTGATCGCAAACATATTTGTATCCTTTTGTTAAAAAAACAAAAACATTAATTTGTGCCCTTTAATTTGTAGAAAAGGGAGCAAAAGGATTTGAAGCAGAGCTGGGCTCGATGGTCTGCTTGTTTCAGAGGGCAACCCATAACTAACGTCAGGTTCTCTGATTATACTCAGCTCTCTTTTTCTTATGACTTACTCCCAATCTGGTGTAAATTGAAAGTATATTTGAAGTTTTCTTGATGAATTTATTGTTTGTGTTTGCAGAAACTACCTCGGCGAGAAGGTGGCTCTGTATTTCCTATGGCTGGGTTGGTACACATTTCTCTTGATTCCTACTTCTGTAATTGGTCTCATAGTGTTTCTGTACGGCGTGGCCTTCTACAACACAAGTCCTCTCATGTGAGTAACTTAATATTAATAAACTTCAGTGTTTGATGTTAAGGGCATCTTTGTTGTCTTTTGTTCAATATGTGAAAAGCTTTTGATTGCCATTTAATATCTTATGTAAATTATGGGTCCTAAGTAAAACCAGCTGGTGTGTGTGTGTGTGTGTGTACGCAGAAAGGAGGTGTGCGAGTCAAACGTAATTATGTGCCCTCTGTGCGATAAGACATGCAGAGTGTGGGAGCTTTCTGACACCTGCCTGTATGCAAAGGTACTGTACTTTTTATTCAGTTTACTGTGCACTGATAAAGTTACATATTTACATATCCACACATATGCAATATACCGTGACGCCCACTTATTAGAAGCACTCAAGGCCCTTTCACATAATTCACATCAGGGCTTTAACACATTGCTACATATTAGCGTGTATTGCTACATAGGGGTGTGCGATATGACGATTTTTGATCGTGGACGATAAAAATGTCTCCACGATCTGCTTTTTAAGAAATATCGTAGTATCGCGCTACCGCGCACATTGTCAAATACAGTTCTGGCGCCGCCGTCTCTATATACTGTACAACACGACATACAGCAGTAGAGTTACTCTGACAGGACACTGCACTTATTCGCTATCGCAAAAGTACATTATTTACACACAAGCCTTGCTGGTTAAATGTTTAATTCGCGCGCTGGTCTGACGTGCGCTTGTTCTGAGCGCATACACCTGAAGCACGCGCACTAAAACGCCTGTCTAACAGCGCCTGATTACTCAACTAAGTTATATTTTGCGCTAATCCTGTCAAAACACACAAGGTTTACATACAGACTGAGTTGGTTATCTCTAAAATGAAAGTAAATAGTTAAGAGAGAAACGGATGCGTGCCTGTACTGTATATTAGATGCGTGCAGCTCTTAAAGGGACAGGACACTAAACATGCTGTCGACTGTCATTAAAGGGATAGTTCACCTAAAATTTAATTTCTGTCATTATTTACTCAGTGGAAAACCAAACAGTTGCTGGTCCACATTGACTTTGATAGTAGGAAAGAAAAATCCTATGGAAGTCACTGAGGACCAGCAACTGTTTGGTTTTCCACCTTCTTCAAAATAGCATTTATGTTCAGCAGAAGAAAGAAACTCATTCCGGTTTAAAACAACTTTTGAGTAAATGATGATATAAAAATACAACATTATGACAGAATTGACAGACAGATGACAGAATATTAATTTGTGGGGAACTATTCATTTAACGTTAACAAAACAACAAAACGCAAAAGAGAAAAATCACTCACTATTCTTGACTGAAAAACTTTAATACAGTTATAATAATCAGTCTATCTAGTGTTTTATTTTTATATTTGTTCATTCAATTTCATTGAATGCTCTGCTAAATACACCTATTGTACCTGGAAATAAAGCACTGTTTGTTTTATTTGTATATTATGTGTATTTGTAATATGTATCTTTGTTCTTATTTTTTAATAAGAAAAATAAAATAATGACAAAGATTTTTTATCTTCGCCCACTTTGGCCTAAATATCTGCCATGCATCTTTGTCTTTCTAGTTTGGCTGTAATGCTCAGACAACTTGTAAAACCAAAATAGTAAAACTAACAAAGAATCGTGATAAAAATCGTGAATCGTGATATTTCTATAAAAAATCGTGATATGATATTTTTCCCATATCGCCCACCCCTATTGCTACATAACATATATGAAATAACTCTGCATATAGCATATATGAAATCACCCCTTAGCAGATCTATACAGGTGGAACTGGGGAGGTGGAGGGTTTCTGAGCACAACTGCTGCATCGAGCACTATCCAATTATTTGAAAATTGAGCAGCAAGCTCGTTGGCTGTTGATGCAACTAAAACCAATGGGCTGCACCGTGTGAACAATGCGTGTAGATTAGCACAAGCTCTGAGACATGTAGAAAATAGTAATGTTTGACAAATGTGTAAATGGCTTTTGTGCTAATGTTTTTAGATTACTTTGCTTTGAAAGATCTATTAGTGTTAGTGGAAGAATGTTTATTCAAAACTTGCAAAAAAAAGTTCCTTGCTAGCTGCATGCATGGGCCCTTTTTAAAATAAAGGTTAGACTATTGTAATATGTGCTGACACTGTGTCTTTTGGGTCACATTTGCAGGTGAGCCTTCTGTTTGATAATGAGGGAACAGTGGCATTCGCCATGTTCATGGCAGTGTGGGGTAAGTTCAACAGCTCTAACCACATTTGAGTTGAAGTGAGTATGTCAGATGTTAATGTCTTCTGTGCAGCTACTGTGTTTCTGGAGTTCTGGAAGCGTCACAGATCATCTTACGTGTGTGCATGGAAGGTCTTTGACTGGTGTGAGGAAGAGGTACGAGCAAGCAACAGTCTCTATAACAACCAACACTAACTACATTTATGCTTTTTAAGTGGGCGATAGCACCTATTAAAGGGTTAGTTCACCCAAAAATGAAAATTCTGTCATTAATTACTCGTTAATTATGTCGTTCCAAACCCGTAAGACCTTCGTTCATCTTCGGAACACAAATTAAGATTTGTAATTTTTTTTTGGTCTGATCCTGCATAGACAGCAATACAACTGAAATGTTCACAAGTCCAGAAACGTAGCAAGGAGATCGGTAAAATAATCCATGTGACATCAGTTCAACCATAATTTTACGAAGCTACGAGAATACTGTTTGTGCACAAAATAAAAAAAAAAGACTTTATTCAACAATTCGTCTCCAGCGCACCCTATAGCACCATTTTGGAGAGTACCCGCTGGACGTAAACAACGTATGCTGTTCTGTGTCACGGCGGATATGCTTCCTACGTTGTTGTGATTTGATCTGAACGAACGTATCCTCGTGCCGCAGCTGACACAGAACAGCATACAATTATTTTACCGATCTCCTTGCCACGTTTCTGGACCTGTGAACATTTCAGTTGCATTGCTGTCTATGGAGGGCCAGAGAGCTCTCAGATTCCATCAAAAAGATCTTAATTTGTGTTCTGTAGGTCTTACAGGTTTCTTTGGAACGACATGCGGGACATAGGTGCTCAAACACATCTATGGAAGTATAAATATATTATAATCATTTCTAAATATAATTTTCAAATGCATGCAAAGAATTAAATGCATCTTGATCTGATGCATAAGGCAAACAACTGAAAGTAATGAAGTTCCCCTTCGAGGGAACTCCTGATGCTCTGTTGATTTGATGATGCAGCGTCTCGTTCTCTTCTCAGGAACTACAAATATTAAGCGTTTAGGGTGGTTTTATAACATGTGATTGTGAATGTGGTTGTATCACGCAGGAGGAGTTGATTCTGGAGATTGTAAATAATGCACACTGCGAACCCAAGATGCAAAAGCACTCTTATCTGCGCTCCACTATAGTACTGGTTTTAGTCACTCTCATGGTAAGAAACGGAAGGCAGTGGAAGCTACTTTACTCTCATGAAAAGATTTAATTAATATATATGCATGGTTTAACTGGCTTTGATGGCTTCTGTGGTGGTGTGTCATCAGTTGCTGATCATCATTGGTTTGACCCATGTCCTGGTTGTGTGTCGAGTGATCGCTACTGTGCTGCTGGCTGAAAACAGTCCTTGGAAGGTCATTACTGAGAATTCGCAAACGGTTGCTGTGATGCTCGGAGCCGTGCTTCACTACATCACCATCACCGTCATGACTCGGGTAAAAGCTCCACAAACCTCCCACTATCTGTCAGAGAACAGATGGTTGTCTTCATTTTGTTTTAATAAAGTCTTGTGTTGGTGTATTTCCTATTGGATCAAGTTTGGACAGAGCCATGATTGTGGAATATTGGAACATTTGTCTCTTTTCATATGATGACAATACTTGTAACCATGTACAATTATTTTATGCAGGTCAATTGTACAGTAGCTATGAAGCTGAGTGAAATAGGTCAGTGGAACAGGGTTTGTGGCTTTAACTATCAAACATTTTGACTGTAAACCATATTTGTTCATCATATACTGCTTTGTTCCTGCTTACAGAGAATAAGCACTCCTATGCTGCCATTGAAAGGAGTTTCACAGTCAAGATGTTCATATTCCAGTTCTTTACAGTGTTCTCCTCTCTCATATACACAGCTTTCTTTCTGGGAAGGTAGCCTGGAAAATTAAAAGTTATATTATATTGTATTATATTTTACAAAACAGAAAATACCTTAATTTCTCTTAATTTATTACAGTTTTACTGGAATAAAATATGTAATCAAAGAGCAAAGTGAACTTTAATTTGTGTTTTAGGATTAATGGTCATCCTGGAGGATATGTGAGGATATCTGGCATATGGAGACTAGAAGAGGTGTGGCTTTTATCATTTTCTCTACAGAGACAAACAAACACATATATATGTTCTGCGTTTCACTTTTTCATGCTATCTTTAATGCAATATTATATCCTTTTCAATTCAGTGTCACCCAAGTGGCTGTCTCACAGATTTGTTCATTCAGATGTCTGTTATCATGGTACTTAAACAGACCTTCAACAATATATTTGAATATTCTGGTCCGTAAGTATCACTTTTTTATTTGCTTTTCATGATTTAACACTGCGGCTGAGAAACAATAACTTATTCAAAACTGAAGCCATATATTGCATAATACTGAAAACTATGTTCCAAATGTGCATCTTTAACTACACATTGTTATATGAACAGCTAGTTAAACTGATTTAAGCCTCACTTAAAAACAGCAATGGGTATAAAACAGTAATGGTTTGGTTTACTGGTTTACTAAACTTAGAGGGTGTTTCTTTTTTCATTGATAACAGCTGTCTTAATAATGTCACTTCTGACTACACTGGTTATACAAAGGAATGCACGTTTACTAGCGCAACCAAGAGAGAAAAAAAAAACTATTAGGGGTCATATGATGCGATTTCAAGATTTCCTTTCTCTTTGGAGTGTTACAAGCTGTTCGTGCATAGATGAGATCCCTAAAGTCTCAAACCCAAAGAGATATTCTTTATAAAAGTTAAGACTCTGCCATGCCCCCCTAAAACGGCTCATTCAAACACACCCCCACATCTACGTCACGATGTGGAAATATTTGCGTAATGCCGCCCAAATGTTCACACAAAGAAAGAAGGAGTGGTTTCAGTAACCGCAGTAGTGTTGATGCAGCCGTGTCAGGGAGACGCTGTGTGTTTCTAGGTGAAAGCAAAAGCACTTTATTTGGCCTTTCCAAAGTAGATGCAATTAGGAATCGTTGATTAAGATTTGTTTACAACACAACACCACAACCCAATTGTTCGAATTTGTGCAACACATTTTATGGACGACAGTTTGTGAACCTAGGAGAGTACAAGGCAGGCTAAGCACAAAGGCTATTTCTAAAAAAAACACCGTGCTTGCGGTGTTCGGCCAATCACAATACACTGTGCCAGTTGGCCAATCAGAGCAGACTGCACTTGTTGGAAGGAGGGGCGGGGCATAGAGGAACTACAATAATGTACAGTTTTTGAAAAATAATGTGTTTTTTGAACATTAAAGCATGTCAACATATTCTGTTACACCAAATGCACAAAATAGTGATCTTTAAAATAGCATCATGTGACCTCTTTAAGGAACTTTTATCAAAATCAAGCAGATTCTCTTTATGAACTTTGTATAATGTTCAGTAAATGTATAACAGATAAAAAAAACCCTCTTTGTACCCTCTTTCTGCAGCTGGTTTAGTCGATGGTTGAAGAGGAAAAAGACCAAGAAGTTTAGGAAAAGGTGTTTCAAATGCTATAAGAAGGAGTTTATGAATGCCAAGGAAGGATCCGAACTCTGTGAGATCTGCAAACTTGAAGAAATCCACAGAAACTACAGCCTGATTAAAACGGATCGCTTCAGCCTCTTCAATGAGTTCTTGGAAATGGGTACAGATCTTGAACATACACTTAAAGATACAATTGTAATTGTTTTGGACTTGGAGGTGGGCTCTTTTGATGTGGGCCAGCAATAACCACCCCTCCAACTAACATAAAGTTGTATGCTAACATCCCCTCAAAGCACCTTAGCAATTGAACTGTAACCACTTGGCAACCACACACAATAGCCTAGCATTGTTGCAGAGATTTGCATGAAATCTTTTATCACAAAGCTTTTGTTTTCTTTGAAACACACACATATCTGATTTTTGCATTGTGCTTTTCTCCCCTCCCCAGTGATCCAGTTCAGTTTTACTACTATCTTTGTAGCTGCATTTCCTTTGGCTCCATTGTTGGCTCTTCTAAACAACATCATTGAGATCCGATTGGATGCCATTAAGATGGTCAGCCTTGAGCGCAGACTAGTACCAACAAAGGCCAATGATATTGGTAAGAGAATATTCTGTGAAAAACAATTCTCGCTCTGATCTCACTGTCAGAGAGTTGTAGTTACTGCTGTTCCTAAAGACCAAAAGGACCATTGATAAGGGTAAAATGAGGTTGTGTTTAGCACATTTATTTTTTTCAAGTGTCCTTCTGTTGCAGCTGAAGTTTATTTTTAATAGGATCCCTCATCATTAGGGACCAGGCATCTATGACGTAATTTTCTGCCATAATTTGTTTTACTGTAAATTTGAATTTTTCCTCCTTCTAGATCGTTTGTCTGATTTTTGTGACAATCAAACCGTATCATCTTCAGATCATGTCGACTACAGCCTCCTTCAGACTGTCAACCCAAATCCGATTTTTATGCAATTCTGATTGAAATCTGATCGTACTTCGATAGTCTGACCAACAATGAACTTCGTGAAATCCGATTTTTGCAAATCTGTTTGAGCTACATTCATATTTGGTGGTTTGGAATCCTATTCAAATCGCATTCCTGAAAATCAGTTTCAGTCAGATCGGATTTAGTGTAGATTTTTCATGTTCTCACACCACGTAAAATGTAAACACGTCAGACGATTTTGTACTGAATGTCTTTGCAGAAACAAGCTTGTGTTGTTGTAAAGTGCAAGTCAAGGGGAACAATACTGCTACTGACAGTATACTGCTTGTATATGCACCTCTTTGAGTTTTGAAACCAGTGGAGACGTCAGCATGGAATAAAGTTGCACATTCCAGCTTAATGCGTTTCTGCCGTTGCCTCATAGGATGAAATAAAATCCAGCGTGACGGCAACATGTTGTCATGTTGTAAGGCTGATGATACATAGGGCAACTTTTTGAGCAATGTTGTCGGGCAACTTTGGGCAATGTTGCTGTCAATGGGCAACAGATGAGACAGAGGGCCCACAAAAGATCTAAAGTATCCAGATAGAAATTTGTTACCCATTATTAATGGGAAAGTGCCCAAGAAACATTGCTGAAAAACATTGTCCTGTGTATCATCAGCCTGAGACATCTGTTTTGCAAACTGCATTGCTCTTCTGTTCAAACGCAGTGGCATTGCCATAGAAACCAACGTATATTCCGTAAGACGAAAGAGCGCTTCTGGACACACAAATCGGATATGAACAGTTGCGATACCTTGTATGGACAGTCAGTCATCTAAATCGGATTCCAATCAGTCATATGCAGAAAATTGGATTTGGGTTGACAGTCTGAATGATGAGGCTTAGGAAACCATATTGATCAGTCAAGCCATTTCCAAATAATGCACAAATTAATTTGTCGAAGAACTCGCCAAAGTGGACATGAGGCTATAGGCATCAACACTTTGAGCAACACGTGATCTGAGTTTAACTGCACCGTTTCAGCACAGTGCCACATAGTGATCAGGATATGTGAAAAATGGTTCTGTTTGCTTATAACTTCTGAACTTCTGAACTGTTTGGCCAGAAATCACAAGACTGGTCTCTTTACATTCAGAGCATTTTGTGGTTGAGCACTCAATTGCTGCTTGCAATTACATTTTAAGGAGGTTTTATCAGTTGGAACAGTTATTTTATGAATCTGTCACAGTATAATGAAACTTGGCAAAGAGAATTGAAAATGAAAGAAGAAGAGAGGATGGAAAATGGTTATGGAAAAGATGTGTGTGTGTGTGCATATATGTATGTATGTGTTTGTGACTCTTTTTATGACTTCAGGTGTTTGGACGGATGTGCTTGAGGTGATTGGTGTGCTTGCAGTCATTGCTAATGGACTGGTCATTGGTATATCCTCTGATTTCATTCCACGACTGGTTTACCAGTACTTCTATGGACCTTGTGCCAGTGGCGGTGCTAATGGCATTCAGTGAGTTGGACCTGATTTTTCACAACTGCGTGATCAGTATATTTGCAGCAGCAAAAGTGTACAAGTGTGTCTTTTAATCTTCTTTGTGTGTTTCTCAGTTGCATGGCTGGATACATAAACAACACTCTGTCCATTGCTAATATAAGTGATGAGAGAGTCAGGGATGATTTCACAGGTGTTCAAATGGTCACTTACAGTGGCATAAATGTGACACACTGCAGGTAATGTTACTAACCCTTCTATCCATCCATCCATCCATCCATGTATCCATCTATGTATCCGTCCGTTTGTCCATCCATCCATTTTTTAACTAATACTTAAATGTTTAAGGGGTTAAGACTATTCAATAGAGAACCAGTAGGGTACAACGGGGCTAAAGGCCCACCTTAAGAAAAAAATGTGCTATTTACTGCGCCTAAAATGTATAATTGCAGAAAAACATTAATGCAGCAACAGATTTTGTGTGAAAATAAATAATTCAAGTTGTTTTTGTTTAAAAATCTCATAAATGTATGAGGTGGCAAGATGGGCCTTATACCCAACACACAGTATTGAAACAAATACTTCACCTAAAATAACGTTTTTTAAAATAATACTTAACTCAAGTTAATACTTGTTCAAAACAATCACTTTAGCAAAGTTTGTACTATAGTCTGCTTATTTTGAAAAATAAAATGATTAATTTTTAAATATGGTTTCATTCTAAACATGGTGATTATCTATAATATGGACACCCAACATAATATATGATATTTACCATCTGAAACCATGTCATGTCAACAAATGGAAAAGTCAGCAATCTATTAATTATCATGTTAATTACTGTGCACCTTTAGCCCCAACAGTGGGGGCATTTTTTACCCCAAATACCATACTTTTTCATATTTTTTCGTTATTTAAAACTGTTGCTTTAATTATATTAAACAAAACTGAAAATCATAAAGAAGACCTTTGTTTCAAAATTCATTCATTTTAGCGATTCTCATTTGCTACTTCAATCTACATTTGAAAAAAACATAAAATATTAGATCAAGTAAGCACAGTATCAACTTTGCGCACGATCGCGTCAAAGATCAGATAAATATACACGTGCATCTTGAAAAGCAAATATTTTGGAAAGTGCCAAGCCATATTTTTGTGCCATCTAGTGATTTAGATGAAAATAATATCAAAGGTGCCTTTTACCCCGGGGCGCCTTTAGCCCCGTTGTACCCTATTATATATAGACATGACTTTAGCATTTGATAATTGGAAACAGCAGGCAAATCCAAAGTTCTGTCATGAAACTCTAGATGGCACAGTTTGATAGGTCAAACACAATCTGATATAATGAAGTCATTATCAGATGGCACAGCTGATTGGTTCTATGGCCACGTATACACTACAGCTAAATTTGGTTGTCAGTTCACCTTTTACTCCTTAATCGCGTTCTGTATACATATAATTCACTAAAATACGGGAGTGACAAGCGCATTCGACAACTGCATTAACTCCCAAAAAATACAGGTAGTGACAACCGCACTTACAGAAATTCTACACAGTGTATATGGAACTGAACTGAACAACTAGTTGTTAATGACATATTTGAACGTGCATCAGAAATGTGCCTTCGTCTGTATGTGAGATGCAAGAAAATAACAGTGAAAGAAGTCTTAACTTAGCACGGGGCTAGCAGCACTCATGAGCCATGCGGTAAAGTGTCAGTGTTGCCAGATCTTCACAGAAAGAAAAACAACGAACAAGGACAAGCACAAAAACACCCAAATTATAACACCAAAAAATATATATATATCTCATATCTGCAACAGACCACTTTACTAACTCCATAAAGTTTTATGAGCTAAGACCAAACAACATGCCTAAAAGCGCTTGTAATTATGAGGGCATGGCAACACTGCAAGACAGCGCTCTCTAAAGCAGCCTCCCGAGCAGAAACAAAACACAGCACGTCTATCAGCGGTAGTTCAGTTAAAATCGACAGAGAAAAAGAGTCTTTAGCCAAAAAATGGCAGATACCAAGCAGCTAAACTTTTATTCACTCCTGCAAGAAGCCAAAATGTTGCTATGGTAACAAATGCGGGAGTGACTCCTGTTCCGTACACACATGGAACAATAATTTACGGCACTCACTCCCGCATTTAAATGCGGTTGTCACTCCTGAAACTTGCAGTGTGTACGTGGCCTATTTGTATCAGCAGAGTAACATTTTCATAGTTCCTAGAAATTTTAGCGGAAGTTCCCGCTTTTTGGCATGTTCACACTGCAGGAACTAGGAACGTATTTAGCTCTAGGAACTCTGTTTGGGGGAACTACAGAAGAGTAGGGTCTAAAACAGTATATGATGATTGGCCAGACACATACAGTACGATACACCAACTACCCAGCATATTTAAAAAGCCTTGTACAAGTATTTACTCCACGAACATGGAAAAGAGTGATAACAACATCCATCTCTTGTCTGCAGCATTGTGTTCTTTTCTCATGATATGTAACACAGTTGTCTTTGGAGATTCAGTCAGATTTAGTCAGTGCTCTTTTAATCGTGTAAATTGATCATTCCATCTCTGTTATCACAAAACCCACGACACACAACAAAAACACACAGTGTCCTCCTCCATTCACCGGTTGTTTGTGAATGCCGTGAATAAAGACGCCACTATCGGCAGCTTCAGAGTTCCTGCTTCCGGTGCGAATACAACCAGGAAAATGGCCCGAGGGGGAAATTGGTTCTCTAGGAACCACCCTGCTGGCTAGTTCTTAGAACTATGCGGGACGAAAGCTTTGTTGGAAACTCAGAAGTGAAGACCAAAAGACTCTTGGGTATCTTCAGCAGAGTTCTTTGTTGAGAATGGGCTGTGTGGCGCTGCAGTCATCAAAAGCCTAACTAAGGCAGTGATACATTGTAATTTATATACATTTACGGGGCAGTGCTTAAACAGAGACAAAGCGCCTGGGTGACGACCTTAAACAAAGCATGCAAATTAAGTATTCGGGTATAGTAACCTGCCCCATTTCACTAGTCCTAATCCAATCATCATAACTATACTCAAAGACTGGCTCATAATTACAAACAAAAGGTGAGAGTTTTAGTAATCTGGTTCATTTGACTTGCAATAAGAGAACAGGAACTGGGAGGAACCTCTGCTACAAACTTTGTTCAACAGAAGCGTTCATCTGATGTCATCATCTTTACAATAAATGCTAAATGCAATGTATTTCACCTTAGTTTTTTCAGGTGATTGTATGTCAGGACATAGAATCAGTGGATCTAAGACAGATCCTTAAATTTGTAATCCCACAGCGCCTAATGAGCTGTCCGCTCAACATTCAAATTCTTGGGTAGTGCTTTGCTGTAGCAGTTGCAGTGCACTCAGAAACCCTCCTCCATCCCCAGCTCCACCTGTATAGATCTGCTACAGGGTATTCATGTATGCTACGGGGGTTATTTCTTATATGTTATATGTGCAGCAGCAGTATTTCTTACATGCTTACAGCAGCATGTTGTGGATGTGTTGGCAGAAGCAAGTCTCATTACTACAGCAGCAGTGTAGCATATCTATTCTGCCAAGACCAAACACATTAACAATGTCATGTACGTTACCATCCCAAACCCTCCAATAGTTGTCATGATAGAACTGTACATAATCAGTTGCGTAAATGGACCAAACTTTGCACATAAAAGCAATGAGAAAATGCTTTTATGTGCTTAAGTGACTAGATGATGTGGATGTTGAAGTATTTTTGAGAATTTCAATTATGATCTGAGAATTATATCAAAAGCGACTGAGAATTTTTTTTATCTGTTTAATTTTATGGTTGTTAGCTAGAATAAGCTATCAATATTCTGGCTTACCCAGTCTTAACAGCACCTCAAAACACAAAATTACATGATTTTTTCCCCTTATTAATTAGTATGTTTTTTGTACATTTTAGCTTCTAGTTCAACTAAAAAAACATAAATACAAAAAATCAAAGCTTTGACTTTGTATGGTTTTCGTTTCAGTTACAGAGACTACAGAAGTCATGAAGACTTTAGTTTAACTAATCAGTTTTGGGTCATTCTGGCAGCACGATTAGTCTTCATCATTCTATTTGAGGTAATCTGACATACACAAGAACATGATTCAAGACAGAATAATACATTAAGATAATGAATAATGAATTCAATTCATTATCTCTCTCTTTGTCCAGCATGTAGTGGTGACATTTAAGTGTGTAGCAAGCTGGTTTGTCCCTGCCTCACCACTGGATGTGAGAAATGAAAGACTGTATGATAAACTCAGGAGGCTTAAGGAAGAATTGAGGTCAGTAGCAAGAGTTACCGGTAATAAAAAAACAGAATAAAACAAACAGAATGTAAATAGAGAGAGAGTGAATATTTCATGAATTGACAAGTTCTTTTAATGAGTGCTTATTCATGTTGTTGTTGTTGTTTTTCAGAGCTCAGAGAGCACAACAGAACACTTTGACCAAACTAAATGAGAACGGTAATGCAAAAACAACATCTAAACAGAAAAAAGCACATAAGTTAAATAGTATGTGAGAAAAATGAGCTAAAACGAGATTATCCTGCATACAATTATTAGGTCTTTTGATTGTTGCTAATTACCTTAGTTTGATAAAAAAAGAAAGAAAAAAGAAAAAGTTTTTACATTTTAAAAGATGGTAATTTTTTTATTGTTTATTGCATCTCACAGTTTGTGGATTAATGACTGCTTGATAAATCAGTTGTCTTTATCATGTATAAATATGTTTACACTACTGTTCATAAGTTTTGGATCTCTGTAAGTTTTTTTTTTTTTTTTAAGACATATATATTGCTCACCAAGGCTGCATTTATTTGATCAAGTGATGTACAATTGCCACTAAAATATAGTAAAATTAAAATAGAAAAATTTGAATTAAAGTTTTTTTTTTTTTTTTTTTTGAACAAGTTTCTTCTATTTTAATACATTTTAAAATGTACTTTATTCCTGTGATGGCAAGCTGGATTTTCAGGATCATTACTCCAGTCTTCAGTGTCAATGTAATAATCTAAAAGTCTTTACAGTCACTTTTGATCAATTTAATGCATCCTTGCTGAATAAAGTATTAATTTCTTTCAAATCAATCAGTCTTATTGACCCCAAGCTTTAAGTAGTTAAATATGGAAATGTGAATATTTTGACAAACTTTGTTAGTTGCACACATTGTATATATATATATATATTTTTTTTAGCAAGTGAACTCATTTGTTGCTTTTTATAAGATGTATATACATTATAAAATAAATATGTATTATTCTCATCATATATCGCCTGAATATAAAATTCAATAATATTGTTTAAGAAAAACAAATAAATAAATGTATGATGTAATGAAAGTTCTGTGGTTTCTGTTCTGTCAGAATGTAATTGAATAAAATCAGTGAAATTGACGTCTTGACCTCTAAGTCAATTTCACCACCTTTTTTACATAAATCGATCAGAAATCAAAGAAAGCAATGGCAATGTTATAGCAATATGCCTTTGACATTTTATAAGCAGTGCAATACTGTATATGAAACATATGAAAGAATACGAAAAGTTATATTTAGAAAAGTGACCAGGGTTGATCAGCCAGTGATTTTGTATAGAGAAAAAAGCAGAATTATACATTTTCTCAATGCAAGTTGTGCCTCTTTTTGCTAGATTTGTAGAATCTCCATAGTGTTAGTTTCTGTTATATTTCTGTTCTATCTCCCAGCATTCACGTGTTGATGTTCATTCTTACATCTATTATAGTCTTTGATGCCATATTTAATACATACAAGATATCACTGTTTTTATGACTACTCCATCATTCCTTAAAACAAACAAACCAACATATTAGATAGATTTTGTGCACCTAAAGATTGCATTTCCATACATGGAAGTTTGAATCCTCTAGTCTAGGGTACAGCTACTCTTAACATGAATCGTTTTACATTTAGCTACATTTAATCAGAGAATCCAAAGTTTAATTCGAAAATACTTCTGCTTAATGTTACACTGTTAGATATGCAAAAGAAATCTCTCCTGTCTCTTGCTCTGGCTACTGTGTATAGACCGCCAGGGCCATATACAGATTTCCTAAAATAATTTGCAGATTTCCTCTCAGATCTACTAGTTAATGTTGATAAACTGCTAATTGTCGGAGATTTTAACGTTCACGTTGATAATACAAATGATGCGTTAGGACTTGCGTTTACTGACCTAATAAACTCTTTTGGAGTCAAGCAAAACGTCACCGGGCCCACTCATCATTTTAATCATACACTAGATTTAATTATATCGCATGGAATTGATCTTACCGATATATATATCGTACGTCAAAGTGATGATGTTACTGATCATTTCCTTGTATCGTGCATGCTGCGTATTACTGATATTAGAATCAGAATCAGAATGAGCTTTATTGGCCAAGTATGTTTACACATACAAGGAATTTGTTGTAGTGACAGAAGCTCCACAGCGCAACAGAAAGACAGTAACAGGACAGGACACAGGTAATAAAACAAAATAACAAGAAATAGCCAATAACCAATGTACAAAGCAGCAAAAAAATAAAAATACACAATATATAATATATAATATAGGCGATATATAATATATAATATATAATACACAATATATAATATATAATATTAGTTATATGGCTCCGCGTTATCGTCTGGGCAGAACTATTGTTCCAGCCACCAAAGACAGATTCACAAATAACCTGCCTGATTTATCTCAACTGCTCTGTGTACCCATAAATACACATGAACTAGACCAAATGACTAGCAACATGGGCACTATCTTCTCTAACACAATAGAAGCTGTTGCCCCCCTGAAATTGAAAAAGGTTAGAGAAAACCGTACTGCGCCATGGTACAACAGTTATACCCATTCTCTCAAGAAAGAAACTCGTAATCTTGAGCGCAAATGGAGAAAAACTAACTTGGACGTTTTTAGAATTGCGTGGAAAAACAGTATGTCCAGCTATAGACAGGCTCTAAAAGCTGCCAGGGTAGAGCATATCCGCAAACTCATAGATAATAACCAAAACAATCCAAGGTTCTTATTTAGCACAGTGGCTAGATTAACAAATAAACAGACGCCACCCGATCTAAACATTCCCTCACAGTTTAATAGTAATGACTTTATGAATTTCTTTACTGATAAAATAGATAATGTCAGAAATACAATATCAAATGTAGATTCTACTGCGTCTAGTATTTCAGCTTCACTCATCGCACCCAAAGAAAAACTGCAGTGCTTTACAACTATAGGACAGGAAGAGCTAAATAAACTTATCAGTGCATCTAAACCAACAACGTGTTTATTAGATCCTGTACCCACTAAACTACTGAAAGAGTTGTTACCTGTAGCAGAAGAACCGCTTCTCAATATTATTAACTCTTCGTTATCTTTAGGTCACGTCCCAAAACCATTCAAGCTGGCGGTTATTAATCCTCTTATTAAGAAACCACAACTAGATCCTAGTGAACTGGCAAATTACAGACCCATTTCAAATCTTCCGTTTATGTCTAAAATTCTAGAAAAAGTTGTGTCTGCTCAATTGTGCTCCTTCTTGCAAAAAAAATATCTCTATGAAGAATTTCAGTCAGGTTTCAGGCCTCACCATAGTACAGAAACTGCACTTGTTAAAATTACA
Organism: Barbus barbus; assembly: GCF_936440315.1. Classification (NCBI taxonomy): domain Eukaryota; kingdom Metazoa; phylum Chordata; class Actinopteri; order Cypriniformes; family Cyprinidae; genus Barbus; species Barbus barbus. The sequence goes on along the minus strand of NC_136728.1, from coordinate 2,085,237 downwards.
AATGACTTGCTTCTTGCTTCAGATCAAGGCTGCATCTCATTGCTAGTATTACTTGATCTTAGTGCTGCGTTCGACACTATAGACCATGACACACTCATAGATCGATTGCAAAACTATACTGCAAAAACAGTATGGGCAGGCTTTAAGATGGTTTAGATCCTACCTGTCCGATCGCTACCACTTTGTTCATTTAAATGGGGAGTCATCTCAATTATCACCAGTAAAGTATGGAGTACCACAAGGATCTGTCCTAGGTCCTCTTCTATTTTCAATATACATGTTGCCCCTTGGTAATATTATTAGAAAATACGGGATTAGTTTTCATTGTTATGCTGATGTGCTCTGCATTTAACCCATCCAAGTGTACACACAGTAGTGAGCATACACCTGGAGAAGTGGGCAGCGAAAAAAATGATGCAGAAAAGCTAGCTATGCATTCATGACCTCTAGACTGGACTATTGTAATGCACTGCTAGGTGCTTGTCCTGCATCTTCAATAAACAAGCTACAGATAGTCCAAAATGCAGTGGCTAGAGTTCTTATCAGGTCAAGAAAATATGATCATATTACCCCAATTTTACAGTCTCTGCACTGGCTACCTATTCAGTTCTGTATCATTTACAAAATATTATTACTTGCCTATAAGGCCCTAAATGGTTTAGCTCCTCTGTACCTAACTAGTCTTCTACCACGCTATAATCCAACCCGCTCCCTAAGGTCGCAAAACTCTGGACTTTTGGTAGTACCTAGGATAGCAAAGTCCACTAAAGGAGGTAGAGCTTTTTCACATTTGGCTCCCAAACTCTGGAATAGCCTTCCTGATAACGTTCAGGGTTCAGACACACTCTCTCTGTTTAAGTCTAGATTAAAGACACATCTCTTTAGCCAAGCATTCACATAATGCATCTTATAATCTTGTACTGCAGTTATATCTGATCAAATGTACATTATTATTATTCTTTAGCTTGGGTTGAACAAATCATTTTTGCTTCGATGGAACAGCAGCTACGCTAATTATGTCTCTATTTGTTTCTCTGTTGATTAGCATCCCGTGGTAACTAGGAATGACAGAAGCTTCAGTCTGGATCCAACCCTTAAATGATCTGAGATGACCGAACACCTGAGAAAAGATGATGCCAACCCCTCAGAGGACCAACGCTCAGACAACATATTACCAACTTTTCCCATAAGTTAAATATATATAAAAAATAAAACGTAGATAGAAAACAGTGCTAGTGTTAGAAGGTCAAAGTATCATTATTTTCAAAATGTAAAAAACAAATGTTGACAAAATAGAATTTAGGGATTATTTAGAGATAATTTGTAGATTTCTAAACAAACTACTTTAATTTACAACAAATGTACCCAGCAAACCATCAATTTAACCAATATTAAATAAACATGTTCTTATTAGGCTTTTTCTGACGTCTGGCTTCTAGATGCAGCAGTTGATCAGAGCAGTCTCGTTATCAGAATGATCCGATTCAAGCTTTTTATAACGTTTTGCTCGTTTAAATACTAATTGAGCAGATTCTCACACAAACACCTTTGAAGTGAGAACCTTTGAGAAACACCTTAGACATGACTGACCGATGTAATATTCTCTGAATTAGCTTTTCTCACCAAGCCATTGTCCAAACAAAGGACAAAGCAGTAACTGACATAAAATAACTTTGAAATAAAAGAAGAGGCCATAAATAAATTTAGCCAAGTTACAGGAAATACAAGTAACTTGTTAACCTCTTCAGACCCTGCATCCTCATATGAGGGCATTATATTTTACTGAATTTCTCTGAGGCTTAGTTTTAGCTTAGTTTTTGAGTTTGGCCAGCGGTTATTGAAAACATGAATGATCATTTCTTTTAATGCGGTGCGCTGTCACCCTCTCCACATAAAAAAGAAATCAGTCAAATCATGTAACGTGAATGTCGTACAGTCTCTTGCTCGGGACTAAAAAACCGTGTTGAAAGCCGCACGGAGCCGCAGAAGAGATGCTGTTTCTCGAGAAACACGGACCAATGCGTTACATCCACTCTTTCATCCCAAACACACACACACACACACACACACACACACAATCTATTTAAATCTGTCTCATTGTTTTAATTGTGTGGCACAAATCAACATTTCAGGAAAATGTTATGGGGTTTCCAAATCAAAATATGACTTTCGGTTACGAAACAGGACGTTGATTTCATACATGTTCTTATATGAGGACACCAGGACTAAAAGCATGTTTATTACGCATTTTGGGAGACATGACAAATGAATAGGGAAAGAAATTACATTTCAATATTCTATGAAATACTTATATATAGAGAGAGAATGAAAATCTGGTCAATTATTACTCTCATTACTACACTTTTTCATTACATTTTGCTCCAAAAACACTATCATGCAAATTAATTTAGTTTATAGATACATGGCCATTATACACACGTTTTGCATAAAGAAAAAAAGATATCGAATCATGGTTATAACCGTTGAGAATTTTAAGCTCTTAAAGTGAAAACGTGAGTGGCTCTTAAAAGAGCCTTTGTGTTTGTGACGGTTGAGTTTAAGCGCGCTCTCCACGGATGCGGCGGGCCAGCTGGATGTCTTTGGGCATGATGGTGACTCTCTTGGCGTGGATGGCGCACAGGTTGGTGTCCTCAAACAGACCGACCAAATAAGCCTCGCTGGACTCCTGCAGGGCCATGACAGCGGAGCTCTGGAAGCGCAGGTCCGTCTTGAAGTCCTGAGCGATTTCTCGCACCAGACGCTGGAAGGGCAGCTTGCGGATCAGCAGCTCGGTGGACTTCTGATAGCGACGGATCTCTCGCAGAGCCACGGTGCCGGGCCTGTAGCGATGAGGCTTCTTGACGCCGCCGGTGGCCGGAGCGCTCTTACGGGCGGCTTTGGTAGCGAGCTGCTTCCTCGGGGCTTTGCCGCCGGTGGATTTACGAGCGGTCTGCTTGGTTCTGGCCATTTTCTCTAGTTTTCGGTTTAGTTCACCTGAACAGAATGACTATGTTCTCGTGCAGGGGCTTTTTAAGCTCTCCTGCCGCATTGGCGGTGCGTAACCAGCAGCATTTGATTGGCTGTTGTGTTTACGTCGCAGCGTGAGGCGGCCAATCACAGTCCGTTTCCTGTTTTCGAAAAAGCAGCGGTGGTCTGCGTTTCCCGCTCAAATGGTTTCTGTTCAGTGTCCCATTTTTGGTTCCCTTTATATATATGTTCACCAGAAGACTGCTGTTAAAATATAGAGCTAAAACAAATATATATATATATACACACACTACACGTGACAGTGGGATGGAGAATGTTACTGTAAATGTTTTAAAATGTGTCTCTCTCTTCCTGCTGCAGTGAAACGTTTCTTTTTTTTCTTCATTTAAGGATCATTTTCTGCTGTTCACTCACACTAATTGTGTACATATCACTCATAAGAAATCGCGTTTGGTCTCATACTGTATCGCGTATCTTGTCAGTGTGTGCATTTGCTTGGCCATTTTTAGTGATTAATAGGAAAGTGAGTTCAGCTGACCTCATTCTAGCAGTGCTGTTAGATAACGTTAGGTATAAAAAAAAAAAAAAAGGTTATTTATACAGCGGAAGCGCTCTTAGTGTGAAGACCATCGACTCCACCGGGCTAGGACAGCGGCAAAGGATATTAGTATCGCTTTTTATTATTTTTTTGCTTTTGTTTACTATTGAAATGTTACATGCATTTGTCAATTTTATAAAAACTGCAAAAAATTAAAACTGTTCTTATAGAGAAAGTGGGTGGCTCTTAAAAGAGCCTTTGGAGTTTACTGAAACCGGTTTAATTTATTTGCTCTTGGCGGGTTTCTCGGTCTTCTTGGGCAGCAGCACGGCCTGGATGTTGGGCAGCACGCCGCCCTGAGCGATGGTCACTCGGCCCAGGAGTTTGTTCAGCTCCTCGTCGTTGCGCACCGCCAGCTGCAGGTGACGGGGGATGATACGGGTCTTCTTGTTGTCCCGAGCGGCGTTTCCAGCCAGCTCCAGGATCTCAGCCGTCAGATACTCGAGCACAGCGGCCAGATAAACCGGAGCACCGGCACCGACGCGCTCGGCGTAGTTACCTTTGCGGAGAAGCCTGTGAACACGACCGACGGGGAACTGCAGCCCTGCTCTGGAGGAGCGAGTCTTAGCCTTTGCTCTGGCCTTACCGCCGGTTTTACCTCTTCCACTCATTGTTGAAGATTGTGATGTGGTTCTTTCTACAGATAGATGCAGAAATAATAGCGCTGCAGCTTCACATTCAGTATTTAAGAGAGCGTGCTCCTCTTCTATTGGTTGGAGTCGATCACAGATGAAAACCAATCACGGCTCGTCCCTCCAAATCCCAAACTCCTCCTCTTTCTGCTTCTCTTTGTTGCAGTCATTCATTGTTCATGTGAGGAAATGTTTAGTTATTTATGTTTGTTTATTTTTAACTATAACAATTTAAAACCTAGCTTCTGAATAAACTGAATGTGTATAAAATTAATGTGTTCATCTGTATTTAGTAAACGCTGTACCTTCTGCCACAGTCACCACCAATGGACTAACATCACAAAGTTTCACACTGCACAGGGGGACCAGGCAAGGATGCCCACTCTCTCCCTCTTTATGCACCATCTTCACTGAACCCTTAGCAGCAGCCATCCGCCAGAACCCACTCATCAGAGGAATCCACACACCCCAAGCACAACATAAGATTAGTTTATATGCTGATGACATTTTACTCTTTTTGCAAAATCCTCAATCATCTATGCAAGAAATAAAACCATTGATTTATACTCTACAATCTCAGATTATGCAATAAACTGGAATAAATCCTCAATTCTTCCACTACATCAAACCAAATGGGATGTGGCCGCCCAGATATCACCCATCCCTCTATGCACCGGTCACATCACCTATTTAGGCGTTAAGGTTTCCTCCAGGCTGTCAGAGCTGACTGGACTCAACTTCACTCCTTTACTGAAAACATCGACCTTCAACGCTGGCTCAATTTACCACTTTCCATCCAGGGAAGAATAGCTATAAATAAAATGACAGTACTCCCAAAAATAAACTACCTATTCTCAATGATCCCAACCCAACCTACTCTCACTTGGTTCAAATCTTTAGACTCCATCATCACCCGATTCTACTGGAAAAATAAACCACCACGGATAAATATATCTGTATATCCTGTACCTCTGCTTATTGCACTTCTGGTTAGATGCTAACTGCATTTCGTTGCCCTGTACCTTACATGTGCAAAGACAATAAAGTTGAATCTAATCTAATCTAATCTAATAAAACTAAGCACTTTACAAAAACCAAAATCGTTAGGAGGCTTAGAAGCCCCACATTTTTACCATTACTCACTAGCAAACTAACTTCAATACATTTATAAATGGACCCACCCCACTCAGTCAGACATCATATGGTTAGATATAGAGCAATCACTCTGCGAAAACTTACGAATAACAGATATCCCATTTATCAGTCAGTCCATTAAACACCACCCATGCTTCAAAGCCTTGCCAATAGCTTCGGCTCTGACAGCCTGGTGGAAATATCTCCAAATCACAAACACCAATCAGGTTCCATCTAACCTCACCCCGCTCTGGAACAACCCTGACTTTACAAGCAATAAAAAATCACTCAATTTCCATAAATGGGCAGAAAAGGGTATCACACACATTAATCACATCTTTCAGTCTAACAACCTGGTTCCATTTTCCTACTTAGTCCAGGAGTACGGTATCGAGAGCAATCAATTCTTGAATTATTTACAGCTCAAATCAGCCGTTTCATCTAAAATCAACACCAGAACCTTCAATCCTCACCTTCCTTCCGCAGTAGCAGATTTAGTTAATATATCCTCCCCGAAAAAATTACTTTCCAAAATATATAAAATTAGAACTAATTCAAATAAAACCATAACTTTACCAACAATCAAATGGGAAAAAGACCTTTCTATTGCTCCCGATGCCGATTTCTGGACTCAAATCTGTACAAATATTTATTCCATGACTAAAAATGCCAACCTTCAGCTAATACAGTATAAAACTCTTCACAGAACACACTATACTGGGGAAAGGCTGTCTAAAATGGGATTCACATCAGAAACTTGCTCGCACTGCTCACAAAATTGTCCGGACACATATATCCACGCCACATGGCATTGCCCACCCATTAAACGCTTTTGGAAAGATGTCACTGAATCCCTATCCTGCCTCCTGGGCTGCCGCATCCCATTATCCCCATTACTCTGTCTACTGGGTGATTTATCAACTCTCAATCAGGAAATAACAAACAAAAGGACACTCCTTTGTAGCTTTAGCCATCGCCAAGAAAACTATCTTCTTGAACTGGAAATCCCGAAACACTATTCACATATCACACTGGAAAAATCTGCTCACAGAATACATCTCCCTAGAATATTTCTCACCTCCTTACAATACTTCAGAACCACAACACTCCAGATCAGACCTCTTTCAACTCTTACAAATGTGACACGCTGATTCTGATTATTTATTTACCCGCATATTATTATACATATTTATACAAGGTTTTAGTAATACTACGAGTATTTTCATTACTACTATTATTTTTATTATTATTATTAATATCTTAGAAACATTGAGCTGTTGATGGAATGATGTTTTGTATGAGGACGGTATCGGTTTAATGAAGATCATAACACTAAATATACTTAAAATATATAAATATAACTAAATCAGATTTGCCCCCAACATATACCATACGTTTTTAATGCACCGCATGCTGATTTTAATGCACCACACCCCTTCTTTTAATGCACCACCTCAGCTTAGACATATATACATAGAGTTATCTCATCGTGAATGGGAGGAGAGAAGGAGGAAAAATAAAATATATATATATATAAAATAAAAATACACTGACACAGAGGTTAGAATAGGTGTGGTATGTGTTGGGTATATGCCATTATTACATTATTGTTACTATTGTTACTATTATTATTACTTTTATCTCTATTGATATTACTGTTGCCGTCATCACAGAATATTGTTATCATCACCATCTTTAGTATTTTCATTATTATTATTATTTTTATGCATGTTAATATTACTTAAATACTACTACTATTATTCAGATTGTCATGACTGTTTGCTTTCATTGCTGTTATTGTCATTGCTGTTTTTTTTTTTTTTTGTAGTTTTTTTTTTGTGTTCACCATATGTTGTATGTTTTGCACTCCTACTAATAAAAAAAAAAAAAAAGAAAAAAAGATGCACAGAATGAGAGCATGTTTATTTTTCTCTTGCATGGCATTTTCACTTGTTCAGCGTTTTCTTTAAACTGAAGTGATTTAAAAAAGAGAAAACCCACTAGTCGTCATGATCTGATAGAGCAGAAATGAAACTGGCAGGACAGCAGAGGAAAAATAAAGTGACTAATCATCATTGCTCTCCTTTCTACAAATTCTCTGAATGGGTTTCTTAAGGGGTATAAAAATACACTGGTATTTGAGACCCAAAAAACACAAAAAGAGCGGGAATTGAAATAAAGGAAACTATCAGCTGATGTTGTTCAAACACAGAGCGGTGGGTGGGGCTATCTATTTACCGCCTGTGATTGGCCCTCGTTCCGCTCGTGATACTTCGAGTTGTCCAATCACGTTCGAGTTTATGGGTGTGGTCTATGGAAACACGCAATCAGAAGACTCCGTAGTATCTTCTTGAAAATTAGCATAGGCGAGTCAATAAATGCGTCTGTGCGGCTCACTATAATCATCGATTCGTCTGCATCATCTTCATCATGCCTGAACCAGCAAAGTCCGCGTCTAAGAAGGGCTCGAAGAAGGCCGTCACTAAGACCGCCGCTAAAGGAGGAAAGAAGCGCAGAAAGTCCAGGAAGGAGAGCTACGCTATCTACGTGTATAAAGTGCTGAAGCAGGTTCATCCTGACACCGGGATCTCTTCTAAGGCGATGGGGATCATGAACTCTTTCGTCAACGACATCTTCGAGCGCATCGCCGGTGAATCGTCTCGTCTCGCTCACTACAACAAGCGCTCCACCATCACATCGAGAGAGATCCAGACCGCCGTGCGTCTGCTGCTGCCCGGAGAGCTGGCCAAACACGCCGTGTCTGAGGGCACCAAGGCCGTCACCAAGTACACCAGCTCCAAGTAGAGCTCCGCTCCGACACAAAGGCTCTTTTAAGAGCCACCCATCTCATCACTGCAAGAGCATTTGTAATTTTCACCTGTCCTAGTAGTGCAACATTAGTATTTACATTAAACAATATTTGTTTCAAGATCACAATTCAAAAGACTTATTTTTTTCCCTCCTTGTTCTGGCGGTGACATAAGTTCAATCGTGTTTGTTTTCTAAAAGTAATAATAGTTGCAGTCTGGCTGACAACCGAATTAAATCAGTCTGCAGAAGTTTTAATCATAGTATAGGTACAATCTGTAAATGGTGATTAGATTTTAGTGCAAACAACACAATGATATAATTTCTGCTCATTTGCTATTATAAAAATAATTAAAAGCGCAGACCATAAGGTAGACAATGAACACTAGAAGTGCTCCAGAAATTGCCCTATTAACCTCATTTCCAAATATCTCTTCTCGTTTTTTTTTTTTCAGCATCTTTAGGTACATTTTGTTAAGTATTTCACTTTGCTTGTTAACCCATTTGTGCCCAAATTTTGATGAATGGTTTCATGCATACAGTTATGTTAAAAGTGTGTTATGTGAACATGTTCTTCATTTATTTTCCCCAAATAAATCGCTCAACTCTCTGTAGAGCTTTGCAGTCCTGATTGGAGCTGTTTCCATACCACACTGAGATGCACTGAGTCAATACACTTTCTATGGTCCCTGAATAGAAAGTTTTCAGGATTGCTGGTGAGATGCTGAATACAGCAATATTTAATATTTTACAGAAAGGCCAATAGGAAGAGTGCAGAGTTAGCTCTTCCATGTGATACGACTGAGGATGAGTTACGAATGATAGGGATCTTATTTTTGTTTGCATGAGTTGTGAGTATAATAATCTATATTTCTAAAAGAAATGTGCATTTAAATAGAAAAAAAATATATAATGATTTTATGGAAAAACTCATTTTTTTTTAGCATTTTCCATTGTGGTACAGCTTTGCCATATAGCAATGTTTCCCTAAGTAACACCTCCATGTTTTGATTTTATGATTGAATCTATTTAATATCATAAATAATAAAAAAAATGGTTAGAACATTAAGCATACTGTTTAAAATGCTTAAAACTACTATAAAACATACAATGTCAGTACTTACAACTTTTATTTTTCTGAGATGCATATAATATGAGCTTTAATGTGGTGCTTAAAAAATAAAAATAAAAAGTCATAAGCATATTTTATCCAGAAACTGGTCTTATGGAAGTTTTTTTCTTTCTTTTTTCCCTCAGAAATATAGTACAGTATAAATTCAGTTTAACGTGGAACATGATGATTTTATTATGAGGATGTTGTTTTCACACAGTATGCAGTCAGTTATCATGTTTCTAAAATACTTACATTTAATTTTCATACAAGCTTACACAAAACCAAAATCATGGATCTTTCTTATCTTTTTTACAAATGCTTAAACACAGCATGTCAGAAACAAAGACCAAATGTCCCAAACCTTAAATATAGTATAAAGCTTCTACTTCTGCATCAGGGTCATTCTTCATTTGAGGTGGCAAGTGGTGTCCCTCTATTTTACAACAGTTCAAATTAACTTTAAATACCAATAAATCATAAAATGTTTGTATTCTGTAGGGTAAACACAATTTGTGCACTGCTAATAGTTAATTTTTGTTTGTTTTGTTTTAAAATACATATTTAATTGAGTTTTAGAGATTGCATTTGTAACAAAAAATGGATGTTCCCGCCATAACTTAGAGAGGTATAAACCACAAAAACATACACTTACCTCGGCCTGAAAATAACCCCAACCGGTAATTTTGCTTTGGCTGTGAATGAACTCAAAGAGAAAGCTCAAAGGGCTTTCTATGCCATAAAAAGATCCATTAAAATTGACATCCCAATCCAAATCTGGCTCAAACTTTTCAAATCTATAATTGAACCAATTGTTTTATATGGCAGTGAAGTGTGGGGTCCTTCTATAAAATTTGACTTCTTAAATTGGGAAAAACACCCGATCGAAACTCTACATTTAGATTTTTGTAAAAGAATACTTAAAGTTCAAAGAAAAACTCCAAACAACGGATGCAGAGCAGAATTAGGCCAATACCCTCTGCTTCTAAACATCCAAAAAAGAGCCCTGAAATTCTGGAAACACCTAAAAACAAGCGACCCCAACACATACCATTACAAAGCCCTAAAACACCAAGAGCTGAGCGTAAGTAAGAGTCCCCTCCTTCAGCTGGTGCTGAGACTGACTGAGCTCACACACACAGAGATCAGCCAGCCTCAGGACACACACACACTCACACACATTCGGCCCACACACATTATAAACACAGAAAAAGACAAGTACATCACCCATTGGACAAACACCATTAAAAACCAGCACAAACTGGAATGTTATTCGGCCCTAAATCGAAAATACACTGTTGCGATCTACCTGAGCGCCGTGAGTGATGTGAGACTCAGGAAAACACTGACGATGTACAGACTCAGTGAACACAGTCTGGCCGTAGAGACGGGCCGCAGACAGACCTGGCTCTCTCGTGAGGACAGACTCTGCTCGCACTGCATCCTGGGAGTGACGGAGACGGAGCTGCACTTCCTCACAGAATGCACAAAATAGCTATCAGAGACCAATACTACCCCAAAATTAATAAAATATTCCCCCAATTTAGCACATATAATCCAACCCAAAAACTCGGTTTCATTCTTGGCGAAGAAGCCAAATGTTGTTATATAGCTGCAAGATTTGTAGCATCTTGTCATCTCCTGAGGGACAGCCAGAGAGAAACAAACAGCCAATAAACACTCACTCACTCACAGCACAAACACACACACATTACAGCTACACACATCTATACAATGTTCAGTTTTCTAAATTCAGTTGTTACATGATGTCTGTAGTATAATCTTTTATTTATTATTATAATTCATTATTTATTTTATTAACAGTTAGCATTGTTTTGTTTTTGTTATATCTAGCCATGTGTTTATGTAATAATGCTTTTATTTAGTTTCATTATTACTATTATTTTCTATAAGCTTTACTAAATTTTCTATGTTGTTTTAATGCTTTGGCAATACAGAATGTATGTTTTTGTCATGCCAATAAAGCTTTCTGAATTGAATTGAATTGAGAGAGAGAGAGAGAGAAAGAGAGGGAGAGAGAGAGAGAAAGAGAGGGAGAGAGAGAGAGAGAGAGGGAGAGAGGGAGGGAGGGAGAGAGAGAGAGAGAGAGGGAGAGAGAGAGAGAGAGAGAGAGAGAGAGGGAGAGAGAGAGGGAGAGAGGGAGAGAGAGAGAGAGAGAGAGAGAGAGAGAGAGAGAGAGAGAGGGAGAGAGGGAGAGAGAGAGAGAGAGAGAGGGAGAGAGGGAGAGAGAGAGAGAGAGAGAGAGAGAGAGGGAGAGAGAGAGAGAGAGAGAGAGAGAGAGAGAGAGAGAGAGAGAGAGAGAGAGAGAGAGAGAGAGAGAGAGAGAGAGAAAAGTGATGCCCTCTGGGGGCATTTGGCCAGGGATGTTTTTACACCACAGACAAGGTTTGAGAAGAAAAGAAAATCATTATGAAAATATAATTATATTTTCCTTTAAATGTTCTTCCTAACTTCAGGCCTTATTCTCGTGTCATATGTGACATTCTGCAAAACAACAAGCTTTAAAACATTTTTTTCTGACTGGTGAAAATTAGATGATCAGATCAGTTTTCTCTCAGGTTCATTACGATGTAAGCTTCACAGTGAACATTACTACATCACTCTCGTCAACATAGGCCATGTCAACAACAAAATATATATCTTGACTCCATATAGTGGTTATTTTGGGAAAATCCCAGGTATTTTGAGCAGTAGTATTATACAAATATGCGTTAATATAAAACTAAATCAAGTAGTCTATATAAAATTGCAAAATAAATCTATCAGTACTTTTTTACTTAAGTACATAAAAAATTTAGTACTTTTGTACTTTCATTTGAGTAAAATTGAAAAAGCAGTACTTTTATTGGAGTAATATTTTATAATACGTATCTGTACTTTTACTCAAGTGCTTGATTTGTGTACTTCGTCCACCACTGGTTAAAGGATTGTTAGGCTGCATTAATTAGGTCAACCGGAACCGGGAACACTTCCTATAACACCCGATGTAGTTGTTACATCATAAGAAGAATGGCATCTACGCTAATATTAGTCTGTTTCTTTCTCATTCTGAGATCACCGTAGCCACCTGATCCAGTCCGTATCCAGATCAGATGGTGGATCAGCACCTAGAGATGACCTCTACAGCCCTGAATGTCAGCGGAGACCAGGGGCCGGATGCACGAAACATTCTTAAGAAGAAATTTCTTGTGCGTGCTTACTATGATTATTAGGGTAATCTGCAGGAAGCGCAAAAAGACAATAAAGAGTTTAGACTGTCATTTTCTTCTTAAGAAAAAAATTAAGATGTTCTTAAGAATATATTTGAGAACTTAATAAGATTTTTTCAAGAATTGCACTTAAGAACATTCTTACGAACTTCGTATAATTTATCTTAAGAAATTTCTTAACTTATTTCTTAAGAAGATTTTCGTGAAGCCGGCCCCAGGACACCTAGATGAGCCCCAGAGACCGATCCCCAGTGAAGACCTTGTCACCTAAATGGCCATCGGGACAAGACCTCAGGAACCAAATGAGTGCTCAGCACAAACTGCTGGTTCGTCTGGCCAGAGGAGAAGTGGCTCTCCGACTGAGTCTGGTTTCTCCCAAGGTTTTTTCTCCATTCTGTCACCGATGGAGTTCTGGTTCCTTGCCGCTGTCGCCTCTGGCTTGCTTAGTTGGGGACACTTGATTTCCAGCGATATCGTCGACTTGATTGCACAGATACTGTTTAAACCGAACTGAGCTGGACGATGACATCATTGAATTCAATAATGAAATGCCTTTAACTGAAAATTGAGTGTTTAAGCTTTCCATTTTACATTATTGACACACAACTTTCCTATTTTGATATTGGAAAGTTGCTTTGACACGATCTGTATTGTTAAAAGTGCTATATATATAAATAAAGGGGACTTGACTTGACTTGACCTTGATTAGCTTGTTCAGGTTTGATTAGGGAGCCAGGGGGTGCTGGGCAATTAATAGTAAATATGGCCAAAACATGTTATTATTATTATTTTTTTATAGGACTGATTACTGTTTTTTTTTTCAATTGCTAACATCCCTTTGTCCAATCTGTAGTCATATTTTCAAAACTCTAAACACAAATACCACATCAGTCTGTTGTGACCATACTATTACCATTAACATAACTCATGTTGTTTTCACACAATATTCAGTCAATTTCTAAAAAGATGAAATTATCTTTTCACACAAGCTTACCCCATACCAAAAATCATGGATCTTTCTTATCTTTTTTACAAATGCTTAAACACAGCATGACAGAAATTAAGATCTAATGTTCCTAACTTTAAATATAGTGTAAAGCCTCAACTTCTGCAACAAAAGCAGCTTAAAAGAGCTGCTAAGAATTATTTTAAATACTAATAATTGAGAAATAGCTGATTCCAATCTTAATGAATAATTCAAAATCTTTCCATATATGGCCGTACATGATAAAAAGGCAGTCTTTTGATTGGTTTTGTTCAAAACAATACAGAACAACACAGAGAAGCATAAAAAGAAAGAAAATATTTGGAGGAGGGAGAGGAATAGCTGAGACGAGGAAAAGGACTGTTTGGACCAGGGAGAGGAGTAGTTGGACCAGGACTTTCTGGTTTGGTTCAGCTACCAAATCAGACATCAAGAGACTACAGCAGACAGTCAGGACTGCTGAGAGGAATATTTGTTCCCCCCAGAGTGAGAAAAAGGGTTAAGAAAATCACTTTGGACCCCACACACCCTGCCCACTCTCTCTTTGAACTGTTGCCTTCTGGTCAGCGAGAACCAACCAGAACAGCCAGGCACAAGAACAGTTTCTGAACGCAGGCTATATTCAGCCTGAACAATTGTAAAACATTCATAACAATACATTGTCCATCATAACTGAAACATTTATACAGAAAAAAGCGAAAATTGTTCATTTGTGAACTGCACACTTCTAAATATCATATCTGTACAATGTACATTCAAAGTTTTTTTTTTTTTTTTTATCACTGACAGCTATTTAATTTGGCCAGTAAAGCCTTTACTGCTACAATTCTGTCACTGTTCTTTTACATTCCATAAAGTACTGATGATCCTTCACTATGCTGTACACATACTATCTAAAATTAATCCACTCACACGCACAAAATTGAACTTCCTGGCTGAATTATTATTATTACTATTATTGTTGTTATATTTTTTTAATGGATCTCATATTGTATGTTCTATACAGATCGAACTGCGACATAAGTAATGCAGTTTTTGTAATTGTTAGCATTTTGACAGTCTATGCACTATAATTGACTACATGTTCCTGCTGGATAGAAAACCAGTGCTAATGTTTTGACCAAATGACTCAATTTTGAAAGATATTCAGCATTTTGAAATGTAGAGTTTCTATTTATTAAGCAAAAAATGGTTTTGGTACGAAAATTTATTATTTGGCTAATTGTGTGATGTAGATGTGTTGCTGTGTTAAGAGTTTAGGAAAAGTACTTTAAGCATTGGTAAATGCTTCTTAGCAATTGGAAAAAAAAAAAAAAAAAAAATCTTGGTTTATAGAAGAAAACCTGCCCCTGACCGGGAGCCATACCATGAAGACGGATTAGCTGGCTAGCCGGGTAATTTTCAGTTTAGTTTGCACCAATCCTGGGTTTTAGGTACCATGAAAGTGGCTTGGCTTTTAGCCATAGTAACTTACACTCCATGGCTAACCTGATCTGGGGCAGGTTATGCTCTAGGTTAGAGATCTCAAACTGAAATTGGACCAATCAGATGTGAGCAAAGTGACATGTCTGAATCAGTTTGTCTTGCTCCACATTAAAGGTCACTTGTACTAAAAAAAAAAAATCTGGCTTTAATTATAATTACTTAGAGTTATTTTATATGATTTATATTATTATTAATCCATTACACACAAGCATTTTTAGTTTAACAGTTGTTATAATTAATTTATTTTAAATTAATGTTAATAAATACAGATTGTATGTAATATAAATAAGCTGTAGAATCAGATACTGCTTTAAAAATGACTACGTGACTACATTTGAATCTCTATCGCTATATATTTCCAACTATATGAACTAATTTAACAAGTTTAACTTGTGACTGCACTGATAAAGCAATATAATTAATTGTATTTGTCCTCTTTCATGAACAAGTATTTGTTTTTTTCATTGTAAATTTTAATTATAAAAAAATCATTTAAATTCATCATATTTTTCAATCCTTTAACCTTTAGCAAAACCTTGTGATTGGCTGTTTGGCAGTGAAGTCTCACATTCATGTGCACATGCTCCACAAACACAGGATCAAAGCCTGAGTTGACAAAGAAAGTTGATGAGCAGCATCATGGTCCCAACAAAGCCAGATTGGAGTGGTTTGGTTTGGTTTTGTCAACTCAAAACTAATCCTGTAACTCTAAATTTGTTTATCTACCATCATGGTACAGGCCCCAGGTTAGGTTCACAGAGTAAGTTACCACGATAACTGACTCTGAGTAGTTACCTCTCTTTCAGAAACGGGCTTGACTTACCCTGCTTTCTGGGATTTAACAAACCTCCCATTCTGAAACGGAAAACCCAGTCTCCTCCATTTCAGGGTTAAGATACTCAGAGTTTTCCCTTAACCTCCTTTTCTGAAACTGGCCTCTGACATGAGTCACAAACAGACTTGAAGCCTCAGGGTGTTTGTGCTTCAAGCTGCCCAAAACAACAGCTGTATGAAACACTGCACACGGCCTTCACTGATGCTCATTACATTATATTGACTTTCAAACTGTTTCTGAAACACACAGAGAACGATTTTAATATTTGATCAACCTTTCCACTTAAACAAGGCATTAGATTTAGACGCGGCTTTGTTCCGTGGCTGATGCTCGCCTTGAGTTTGATCTGACCGGGGCACAACAAACATTTCCTCGTCGCGTGTTTTAGTCTCCAAAGAAAGCCAAGAGCCTCTGCTTGGTGTTCGCTTGGTTTTTACTGCGTCAAACTGCTTTACCACTCGAGTTTTGCCCTTCAATGTAGGAGAAGAAAACACAAGCGCGAGGAGCTCGCAGAGGCGCGCAGGCACCGAGCGGCGCGGTTGAGTCTATAAGGTTCTCATGTGTTGTATAAGAGCACAGCGCTGCTCGAGCGACACTCATCGTTGTTTGAGCGACTGAATATCAGCTCGTATAAATGGCAGAAACCGCTCCAGCCCCGGCTGCTGCCGCCCCGCCGGCCAAAGCGCCCAAGAAGAAGACCGCTGCCAAAGCCAAGAAAGCAGGTCCAGGCGTCGGTGAGCTGGTCGTCAAAGCCGTGTCCGCGTCCAAGGAGAGGAGCGGCGTGTCCCTCGCCGCGCTGAAGAAAGCTCTCGCAGCCGGCGGCTACGACGTGGAGAAGAACAACTCCCGCGTCAAGATCGCCATCAAGAGCTTGGTGACTAAAGGCACCCTGGTGCAGGTCAAAGGGACCGGCGCCTCCGGCTCCTTCAAGCTCAACAAGAATCAAACCGAGACCAAGAAGAAGCCGGCCAAGAAAGCGGCTCCTAAAGCGAAGAAGCCCGCGGCCAAGAAACCCGCTGCTGCCAAGAAGCCCAAGAGCGCAGCGGCAAAGAAGCCCGCAGCTAAGAAATCGCCCAAGAAGGCCAAGAAGCCCGCCGCTGCAGCCGCTAAGAAGGCGACGAAGAGCCCCAAGAAGGCAAAGAAGCCGGCAACTCCCAAGAAAGCAGCCAAGAGCCCCAAAAAAGCCAAGACTGCCAAACCCAAGACAGCAAAGCCTAAAGCGGCCAAGCCTAAAGCTGCAAAGCCTAAAAAGGCAGCTCCCAAGAAGAAATAAGTAACTTTATCTAACGTTACTGTTTCATTCCCCAACGGCTCTTTTCAGAGCCACCCACTCACTCTAAAGAAAGAGCAAAAGTGCAGTTTGATTCAATTATTGTAAGACTTGAGTTTACCTCCACTCAGTGTTTTACATGTTTTCTGACTTTATAAAAGCCACAAAGTTATTCACGTTTATTAATATGAACAGCTTTAATGGATCACCGATCTAAGTTTAATTAGGTTAAAAATAATATCGCCTTTTGCATTAACTTTTTTTTTTTTTTATTCAACAATTGACAATTTCTTTAATGTTTTCTGTCACGTGTTTAGTCTGAAATGCAGCACAATCATAAAGCCAGTTGTGGAGGCGTGGCTTTAGCGGTGTGTGTTGGAGGGAAGTTCAGTGATTGGTTTAAAATCTTACAATCTCTAAACCAATGGGTGACTGGCAGATTCCTTTAAAACTGTATAGCAGTTCTCACGGATTTATCATTTCTATTTACGCACTTAGACGCTTATAATCAACAATGAGTGGAAGAGGTAAAACCGGCGGTAAGGCCAGAGCGAAGGCTAAGACTCGCTCCTCCAGAGCAGGGCTGCAGTTTCCCGTCGGTCGTGTTCACAGGCTTCTCCGCAAAGGTAACTACGCCGAGCGCGTCGGTGCCGGTGCTCCGGTTTATCTGGCCGCTGTGCTCGAGTATCTGACGGCTGAGATCCTGGAGTTGGCTGGAAACGCCGCTCGGGACAACAAGAAGACCCGTATCATCCCCCGTCACCTGCAGCTGGCGGTGCGCAACGACGAGGAGCTGAACAAACTCCTGGGCCGAGTGACCATCGCTCAGGGCGGCGTGCTGCCCAACATCCAGGCCGTGCTGCTGCCCAAGAAGACCGAGAAACCCGCCAAGAGCAAATAAATTAAACCGGTTTCAGTAAACTCCAAAGGCTCTTTTCAGAGCCACCCATTTTCTCTATAAGAGAGCGCTTTTCTGTTAGTTTGCTTTATCAATAGCGACACACCATACAGTTTTAAAGAATGAATAGCTATGGATTAACCCAGAGAGTAAATAGTATTTCGTAATGAATAACAGAAAGTAGTATGAAATCTGGGGGGTATTCCAGAAAGCAGGTTATGTGACATACCCGGGTAAGTTTAAGGGTAAGTTAGTGGATAACCTCAACTTTCGGTTCCAAAAACGGAGGTAACTTTCTGGGTATGTATGTAACCATAGGAACTTACTCTCTGAAGATAACCTGCTCGGTAGCAGGTTATGTTCCAGGGCTAGTTTGTTTCAGAAGGTTACTGAGCATGGCGTGCCCTTTTGATGACGATCCTGTGGACTTGGAGGCACAAATTATACGAGGTTTTTTTCACCGGGAGAGAGTTATAAGACGGCGAATTGATATATTTTCATTTCCTAATGATTATTTGAAAGAACGTTATCGATTTTCAAAAGATTTCGTTAATTTATTTAACACATCTCTTGAGACCACATAGGCCTATTGCAAATGTCACAAACCGCGGGTCTGCGCTTAGAACAGAGAACATTCTGTGCATATCACTTCGGTTTTTCGCGTCAGGGCATTTTTTGTACAATGTGTACAAAAAAAAAATTTGTACGTTACTTTTTCCCACTAACTATAGGTAATATGTGAGGCAACCCACATCATTACTAATGTGGAGGCAAAATGGCCAGGATCTGTGCATGATGCCAATTTTCCGCGAGTCATCATGTCAGTAATTTCAGGAGGGTATGTTTTGCTGTATACAATTTTTTTTTTTTCTTTTTTTTACTATATTTGTATTGTACACTTGAATCATTACAGGACAGTACAATGGTTACTTGCTGGGGGACAGAGGATACCCTTGTCTGCCCTATTTAATGACACCCTACCCTGAACCTGATCCCGGACCACAGACCCGCTTTAACCTGGCTCACAGCCAAACACGGGCCAAGGTGGAGATGACCATAGGGATCCTGAAGTCTAGGTTTCAGTGTCTGCATGGGCTCCGGGTCAGTCCAGAGAGGGTATGCGACATCATAGTGGCTTGTGTTGTGCTTCACAACATTGCCATTATAAGAGGAGAGAGCCACCCTCCTTGGATTGAGGAAGATGGCCCAGAGGAACCCCAACAGGGTTTTGCACACAACAGAGATGGAAGACTATTGAGAGACAGGATTTGTCAAAATTACTTTTATTAAAATGTTTGCACTGGTCTGCTCTGCAGTTCATTTCTTGATTTCCTGCAAAACAATGAAAGTAAAAATGAAATAAAGTGTTTTTGTTTTTTGTTTTTTTATTACAATGCTTTATATACACAACATTTTTAACATGCAACAGATTAATCAGAAGTTCTCACCTTAAGGCGATGCTCCAGTAATTCAATTTCAAGTTTTGCTTTTTTAATTTGAAGCTGTATAAGGTCCATCTCCATGTCACTTTTTCTTATTTGTTTTTGAAGATGGACCTTATACAGCTCCTTTACTGGCAACTAGGAAGGCAAAAAAAGTTAAATAAATTAGATTCTGTCAGACAATAAAAGTAAAATATGGACAACTGCACTCAAATTCTTACTCCGGTTAGATTGTGCGTTGAGGTTGAAGGACCTTCATCTGTGGGCAAATCCCCAGGTATGTACTGTGAAAGGACAATGACAGTTTGTTACTCTAATGTAAAAAGGGGGCATGCATTATAATGGTGTGCATCATACCTCAGTGGATCTACCAGCATTGTCCACTTCTGTCACAGCAGATGTGGTCTCTTCATCGTCATCTTCATCCTTCAGTGGAAATATGCAAGTATACATTATCTGGCAAAAATAAACATAAAAAAAATATCTAAAAGCAACTAAAGGTACCTGACAACAAAACACTTACAGCTGTGACAGACTGTGTTCTTTCTGTAGGGTCCAATAATACAATCCCTCTGTCAGTATCTATAAGAAAATACAACCCATACAATTCTCAATATTATCAAAGAGAAACCAATAATGCAGGAAAAAATATCAAAGCACTATAACTAAGACCACAGTAGCCTATACATCATATGTAGTTAAATAAAGTAAGCCTGCATAAAAACGTTAAGCATGTTCAAAAAGCCTTTATAAGTGACAGAGAGTAATTTAATAAGTCATAATGAGAACAAATCACAGTGGCAAACTTACATTTCACCATGTTACTTGTGGTGCATGGTGTGTGTGATGAAGTGCCCCTGGAATGCCAGCAACCACTGGTCGCCCTTTATTAAGGGACAGAGCCAGCTCCTCAGATGGGGTGAGGGGAGGTGGTGGTGGGCCCCCCCAGTTAGACGGGCTTCAGCCTTCTTTCTATTAGCTACATGACAGAAAGAATATACTAAATCGTGTTTAATAAATAGTTCAGTAATTGTGTAATCAAATATTACCTTTTTGCAGAATGTTTTTGTGTTTCATTTTGACTTGGCTCAAAGTTCTTCTGGCTCCAGAAGGATTACACCTTATTAAATAAGAAACCATATATTCCTAGTCAATATACACTGGTATTTTAATCTAAAGAAATGAATGGCAGGAAAAGTAAATGCTTTCATAGTGATTTAACAGTCAAAAGGATGCGGAAGGGGTGTTTCATTATTGTGCACTATAATAAAAGGGGAGGCAATATCAAATTTGCAATTTAATACACTCACGCATTTACTCTGTCCGTTATTTTTTGCCAAGCCAACTCTCTTTCTTTAGCCCATTCAGCCGTATTGCTTTTTTTCTTTATTATTGGCTTGAATTCTTCGTATGCGTGCATTAAAACCTCCAACTCCGCCTCAGTAAAGTATGCCGCTCTCTTTTTTTCGTTGTCTACTTGGTGAAATCGGCGATCCATTGAAAACGCCTTCATGCACGCGCATTAACTCTGGGTAACCAGTAGGAGGTTGATTAAACTAACTCTTCTCAGGTGTTTTGGAACCGACATACTCATGGTATGCGGGTTTGGGGTAAATCAACCCAGAGGTTATGATTTACCAAATGGTAAGTTAACCAAGCTTTCTGGAATACCCCTCTGTAAAGAGTGTTACTGTAGTGTGTGCACGATGCGTAAATATAGACTAATAAATCCTTGAAAGGGACTTTGGCCGCGAGAAGAAGCGGGAAACACAAACAGCCCCGTTTGAAAACAGAAACTGCGCAGTCATTGGCTAGCAGTCATGCACAGACGTCACACATCAGCCAATCACAAGCCTCTGCCCCTTTCTGACGCCATAAGCTCGTGGCCGTATGATGTCTTAAAAGCAGACGTGTAAGATAGCGTGGCATTTTCTACGTACGCTGAACGGAAGAAGAAGTTTATTGCAGCGATGGCTAGAACTAAGCAGACCGCTCGTAAATCCACCGGCGGCAAAGCCCCGAGGAAGCAGCTCGCTACCAAAGCCGCCCGTAAGAGCGCTCCGGCCACCGGCGGCGTCAAGAAGCCTCATCGCTACAGGCCCGGCACCGTGGCTCTGCGAGAGATCCGTCGCTATCAGAAGTCCACCGAGCTGCTGATCCGCAAGCTGCCCTTCCAGCGTCTGGTGCGAGAAATCGCTCAGGACTTCAAGACGGACCTGCGCTTCCAGAGCTCCGCTGTCATGGCCCTGCAGGAGGCCAGCGAGGCTTATTTGGTCGGTCTGTTTGAGGACACCAACCTGTGTGCCATCCACGCCAAGAGAGTCACCATCATGCCCAAAGACATCCAGCTGGCCCGCCGCATCCGTGGAGAGCGCGCTTAAACCCGCCGCCGCTGCTGCAAACCCGCATTAAACCCCAAAGGCTCTTTTAAGAGCCACCAAAATCACTCTGGACGAGAGAATTTCCGCTTTCATGCTGAATATAGCGAGTAGAAAGTAACCGTGCCTTAATCCATTAAGTATTTATGAGTTTTAGTAAAAGGTACACACACCGAGGCAAAGAGTAGCTGATGTTAAATAGCTGTTTCACAATGGCATAACGTTACTTCTCTAAAGAAATGAGACAGGGGGGAGGGGGGTTCTATAGTGTATAATTCAGTGCAATTTCACATGTTAAATTAATAATTCATAAATTGTCAAAATCACGTCTTAAATGCCTCATGCTCTGTTTAAGCCTGAAAAGGGCAAAGCCGTACAGAGACATCAGAAAATACATTCATTTCTATTTTCAATCTTATTGGGACACCGATAATACAACGTGATCTCCAAAACATGACTTCATTTTCATTTTAATGTTTATATACCACAGGATAATGGTAGTTTGGGGGTATAAACGAATTGAAGACCGAACACTGGTTTATCAATGCAATAGTCTATGTATATGTTCTTATATCTTCATTTATACCCCTAAAAGGACGACATATCCCCTGAGATATTTAGAGACAGATTACAAAAATTTAAGCGTTTAAATTTCAATGTAAACCTAATAAGTTAATGCTGAATAACAGCTTTTTAAATAGGCAAGTCCCATCCAAAAATATGAAAAGAAGAAATAAAATAAACTAAAATCACGTCATCTAAATATTCACAACAAACACCCTTTCAAAATGAAACCAAGAAATAAGACCTACACTTTTCACTGCTTCTCTCCACCACAGCCTCTCAAATGTTTGTATCCCACAGGATACGTTGCCAGTTTTAGGGTTAATGTGTGAGTCCAGGTAATTTCATTATAAATGGTGTTTATTTACGGGGGAATTGAGAACCACTGATTTAATATTTGCTCTCCGTTTATTTCGGTGCTCCTTCCTGCAGCTCAAATGATGAAGAGCGGCTCCAGACAACCATAATGATGATGATGATGATGATATGAAAGTCAAAGCGTCTGCCAAATGCATTCATGTAAAATATTATGTAGATATGATTTTAAAAATCATCTTTGTCAAATTAACATTTTAAAACGAATTTTAATTAACAGGACAGACATTGTTAGATCAAGGTTGGGGCTTTAAACCATATTCTTTCCTGCTCAAACTAGAGGGGGTGGGGCACACGTCATGTGACGCGGGGTGGGTTTCAGTTAGGTCCTGTAAGCAAATGTAAAAGGCCTCCCGTGAAACGCAGAGTCACACATTCGTCTTAGTAGCTTACAAGTAGCATCTCAGATATGTCTGGAAGAGGTAAAGGAGGTAAAGGACTCGGGAAAGGAGGCGCTAAGCGGCACCGGAAGGTTCTGCGGGATAACATCCAGGGCATCACCAAACCCGCCATCCGTCGTCTCGCTCGCCGCGGCGGAGTCAAGCGTATCTCCGGTCTGATCTACGAGGAGACCCGCGGTGTGCTGAAGGTGTTCCTGGAGAACGTGATCCGCGATGCCGTTACCTACACCGAGCACGCCAAGAGAAAGACCGTCACCGCCATGGACGTCGTGTACGCTCTGAAACGACAGGGACGCACTCTGTACGGCTTCGGAGGATAAACACGTCCGTATTATCAGAAACCCACAAAGGCTCTTTTAAGAGCCACCCACATCCTCAAAAGGAGTAACTTCATTTTTTCTTTTCTTTTTTTTTATCGTTTTGGATGTATTTATTGCAATGCACTTTTTTCTCCACAGAATATAGTACGAAATGTGCATTATGAAAAAATAGT
Source organism: Barbus barbus (assembly GCF_936440315.1). Taxonomy (NCBI): domain Eukaryota; kingdom Metazoa; phylum Chordata; class Actinopteri; order Cypriniformes; family Cyprinidae; genus Barbus; species Barbus barbus. The sequence continues at coordinate 2,061,610 of NC_136728.1, read as the reverse complement.
TTGTAAAACTACTTTTATTTCAAACTTGTAATTCAAGGGTTATTTGACGCGGTTATTCACAAATGCTTCACAAGTGCCCATTCTATGTGGGTTTCTTGGAAACCGTTTATCTAGAGAATGTGAGCGGAATGTAAAGACAACTACATGGTGGTGTATCAGTAAGTTTTATGAATTTTGGGTACAGTATGTAAAAAAATTTATTGGGTCATTCAATGCAGATAGTTGTACTCCGCTTTGGTTTAGCCTTGATCCACATTAGAAAATGGGTGTGCATAGCGATACACTAATGGTCATGGAATAGTTTGGAAAAATGTCAGCAGAGGTGTTGCATAATTCTTTAGAAGTGAGCCACATGTCAATTCAGGACTCACAGGACAGAGTTATTAGTCCATGTAAACATCTTTAGAGAGGGATGAGACCCCTTTACGTGGACATTTTCAAATATACAGTGGCTTGCGAAAGTATTCATACGCCTTAATGTTTTTCACGTTTTATGTTGCTGCCTTATGTTAAACTGCTTTAAATGACTTTTTTCCCACATCAATCTACACTCCATACACCATAATGGTGAAGCAAAAAAAAGGTTTTTAACATCTTTGCAAATGTATTACAAATAAAAAAACTTAAATGATTCCATTGCATAAGTACTCATACCCTTATCTGGGACAGTTTGGGATTTAGCTCAGGAGCATTCAGAGAAAGAAAAGTCTGTAGAGCTCAGAAACAGGTTTGCGTCAAGCCACACATCTGGGGAAGAGTTCAGAAAAAAAATCTGCTGCATTGAAGGTTCACAGAAGCATGTAGTCTCTGTTACCCTTAATGGAAGAAGTTTGAAACAACTGGGATTCTTCTTAGAGCTGGCCTCCTGGACAAACTGAGCAATTGATGGAGAAGGGCTTTGGTTAGAGTGGTGACCAAGAACCTGATGGTCACTCGTTGAGCTCCATGATCGTATATGCAGATGGGAGAAACCTACAGAAGGACAAACATCACTGCAACACTCCACCGATCTGGGCTTTATGGCGGTGTGGCCAAACTCAATCCTCTCCTCAGTGAAGACACATGAAAACACACTTGGAATTTACAAAAGTCTCAAGATTCACACGATTCTCTGGTCTCATGAACCTCAATTCTAAGCATCATGTTTGAAGGAAACCAGTTCTGCTCATCACCTGGAGAATACCATCCCAGAAGTAAAGTGTGTTGTATCAGCCTCATGCTGTGGGGCTGTTTTTCAGCAGCAGGGACTGAGGGACTCATCAGAGTAGAAGAAAAGCTCAATGCACCAAAATATAGAGATCGCCTTAATGAAAACCCAGTCCAGAGCATTCAGAAGCTCAGACTGGGCAGAAGGTTCACCTTCCAACAGGACAATGACCCTAAGCACACAGCAAGAGTGGCTTATGCACAACGCTGTGAATGTCTTTGAGTGGCCCAGCCACAGCCTGGACTTGAACCTAATCAAATATTTCTGGAGAAACCTGAAAATATGCTTCTTCCCCCATCCAACCTGACAGCTTGAGAGGTGAAGAGATGAGGAGACAAATGGCAGATAATTGCCAAATGTTGATGGGCAAAGCTTGTCGCATAAAAAAAACTTGAGGCTGTAAAGGTACTTCAGCTAAATATTTTGTTAAGGGTATGAATACTTATGCAATGTACTTCTTAGATTTTTTTATTTTTAATACATTTGCGAAGTTGTGACAATTCTGTTTTTGGTTTGTCAATATGGTGTATGGAGTGTAGATTCATGTGGGGGAAAAGGTAATTTAAAGCAGTTTAACATAAGGCAGCAACATAATAAAACATCAATAAAAAAAATGAAGGGGTATGAATACATTCGCAAGGCACTGTAAACTAGTATTCGTAGAAGGGTTTTGAGATATTAATTGCCATCCTCCCAAGATTTCAAAAAAGGCTTTAATGGTTGTGATACATGTTCCCATAATCGACTAATTAAGGCTTCATTTTCTTTACACTAGTTGCAACTATAAACGCCCCCCCCCCACCCCACACACACACACACACACACACACAGGAAGGCTAAGTGTTAAGTGTCTTACACTACAAATGTGAGGTGCCGCCAAATGGTAAGTCATATATCTTGAGAAGATCTGTAAACTGATAGGCCATAACATTAAAAACTGCCAACCTGCAAAGAATATGAAACAACAGTAAAGTCAAGAAAGCATGAGAATAAATAAATGACAGCACACCGATGAGAGCCATACTTAGCTTAGTTGTGGAACACCATGGAATATGTTAAATTATGGAATATGTACACAGATACACTCTTAAAAAAAGGTGCCAGGAAGAACCAAAAAGGGGGTTTCGCGGCGATGCCATAGAAGAACCTTTTTTGGTTCCCTGAAGAACCTTTTATTAAATGGTTCCTTGAAGAACCTTTTTTTTCTTAGTGCCATAAAGAACCTTTTTTGGTACTGCAAAGAACCCTTTTCAAAGGTTCTTAGAAGAACCCCTTGCAGTTCTTCATGTCACTTTATTAGGTTCTTTGTGGAACCATTTATGAAAAGGTTCTTCATGGCCCCAATGTATTTAATAGACATACAAAGAAATCCAGGAACAGGAATAAATGCATGTTTATTACTTTTATCATCATCATATCAAAATCATATGAATAGGCAACCAAGATTAATAAATTAGACAAATTGCCCAAAATCAAACTGAAAACAGCATTAAATAAACCAGAAAACAGCAGAAAAAATACAATAAAAACAGTACAATATAAAACAGTACTGATACTTGTAAGATGAACAGCAGCAGCAACAAATATGCAATTTATGATTAATTATAACTACAGGGAATTTAAAAACTTCCTTCACAGAGAAACGCATTTCTTTCAAAAAGAAAGCCTTAAACTGATCCATCTTAAGACTTGAGAATTGTAACGATGAATTGCATCTACAAACAAATACAGTTTTAACATCCAAAAGTGATGGAGAGACTATGATTTTTCATGAACAATGAAAATTATCTACGGTTTAATATAAACGTGTGAGTGTATGTGTTGTGTGTGTGTGTCTGTATGTGTTGTGTGTGTGTCTTTATGTGTGTGTCTGTATGTGTGTGTCTGTATGTGTTGTGTGTGTGTCTGTATGTGTTGTGTGTGTGTGTGTCTGTATGTGTTGTGTGTGTGTGTGTGTCTGTATGTGTTGTGTGTGTGTGTGTGTCTGTATGTGTTGTGTGTGTGTGTGTGTCTGTATGTGTTGTGTGTGTGTCTGTATGTGTTGTGTGTGTGTCTGTATGTGTTGTGTGTGTGTGTGTCTGTATGTGTTGTGTGTGTGTCTGTATGTGTTGTGTGTGTGTCTGTATGTGTTGTGTGTGTGTCTGTATGTGTTGTGTGTGTGTCTGTATGTGTTGTGTGTGTGTCTGTATGTGTTGTGTGTGTGTGTCTGTATGTGTTGTGTGTGTGTCTGTATGTGTTGTGTGTAGGGGTGTAACGATACGCAACTCGCGGTTGAACGATTCATGGGCATTTTCCAAAATGGAAGGGATTATCCGTCCGCTTGTAGTGGGGAGCGATGTCATTTCCTCGTCTTCAGCTGGGATGTTCCTGTGACAATGCAGCACGATCTGTATGCATAAAAAATTGCCTATTTGATATTTAAAAAGGTTTCATACATAGTTTTTATATATTAGCATATTTAAATATAAAATGTATGGTTTATTTACAACAGTTATGCTAACAAAAAAAAAGTGATGGCATTAGAAGAATGGCTGCATTAACCATCTGGCCTAAAAACAAAGTCATAAATTTTCACAATTTGGCATAAAACAAATATTCATTGTTTCTGTCAGAGCAACACAACAAATTAAATTGACAAAAGTATTGAACATGCAAAAATTAAACGAAGAATATAGCTACAAGCAGTGCCACTCAGGAGCTTTAGGAAAACAATGCACAGTGGGGGACATGCATTTATCTCTCTGGCAGCCTGGTTGTTAGGGTTAGCACACAGCAATGAAGGGGTTACTACAGAACAACAGTGTTAAGCCACGGTCACACTAGACTTTAATGCGAATTTCCCTTGGAAGCTACAACGATCATGATATGACGTCATGCTCTGCAGCGTCTTTTAAAAAGGTTAATTTTAACACATGACAAATAATACATCTAAAATGTAAAAACAAATCTACTACACTTTTCTGCAGCGCTGCAGTTTTAAATTTGTTCTTTTAATTCAGCTACGAGGTCATGCTGTGATGTATCGATCTGCCGTTGGACCACGGTGTCACGTGATGTGAATTCGCATGGCAGAGTTCACGCTTTAACTTTGGAATGTAGCAAAATGCAAAACTTTTCGTATGGGCTTGCTTTTCCGATCTGATGCATTTGAATGGAAGTCAATGGAACGAAAAGTGCAGTGTGACCGCCCCTTAAAACAGACAGACACTACAGACACGCACACAAACAGGGACAGTTTCTACTTGTTAATGGACAACAGTATATCTTGGCATGATGAACAAGTTTAGTATAAACTGCATTAATTCCTTAAGAGTTTCAGAGCCTGCAAATTTAAAAAAAGATCCATATTCCATCCAAAAATGGGAAAAAACAAAACATAAATAGCTAATACATTTACTATAATCGCACAATTAAAACATTATTAGTGAAACAAATTCTGCTGATAAGTACACACCATTTCGCTCTACTTCAGTCTCGCATGCATCCAGTGCCAGCTTCAGCATTTGCTTCATTGCGGTGTTTGGAGCCTTCTCCAGAAGTTGGGGAGAGAGTTTTCTTAAATTTGTAATAACACACTTGTCCACGTCAACATTGGTGATGCTGCTCATTTCTTCTAGAAGCTGATGATGAATAAATAAAACAATTTAAAAAAAGAAAAAGAAAAGTGAAGATACAGAATCATAAGCTTTAAAGTAATTTCAGTGTTTTCCCAGAGAATGTGGCGGCACGCCACTGTCCCATAATGAATGGAAAATATTGGAAAAAGGATTTAAACTTCTCTATAACATAAAAGGTATTTCATGTTGTTTTGCACCATTGAATTGGATTGGAAAATTGTGTTACACTAAAATATAGCTTTGTGCTCTTAGGAAATCACAAAAGATTGATTTAAATAAGTATATGGTCTGTTTGTGCTGCATTTCAAAACAAAAGCTCACACAATCAACCTATGATCCAGTATTTTCTGTGTCTCGGTTGTTGTCCACCAAAATAACCTTTGCAAGTGTAGAAAAAAAATATTGCATATTGCAAATATTAATTATTATATTTTACATTTGTTTTACAATATATGGCCATTACTGTCATAAGAATAATAATAGCATTTAGTAATTAATAATAATAGTAATTGTACAAAGTTTTCTTATGGTACATCCCTCCGCAGTCTCACAAAATGCTGTGGGAAACACTGAATTTGTAATGTTTCTGATTCTTTCATAGCATGGTGTTTTATTATCAGGCAAAATATTTTATTGTTTTAAAGAAATTAAGTTTACCCAAAAATGAAAATTTCTTGATTAGGTCATCCAAGTTGTATGTGATGTTCATTCTTTTTGACTACAATTGTTTACCTTGGTCCACCTACATGAAGTGTGATCTTTCAAAGATCAGAGGTTGTAAACTAAGGAAATCATGGACATTGCAGAGCTGGACCAAGCTGAACATTTGATGTAAAAAAATAAATAAAAAATTACTACATTTATTTATCAGCTGTGCTCATGTCAATTATTGAATGTTTTCTTTAAAAAATATATATATATATATTTTCAGCTAAAATGAGTCATATACAACTTGGATGGCCTGGTGGTGCAAGTGTGGGTATCTGCAAGTTGGAGTAATGGCCATGACAAAAAGTAGATGCATGCTAAAAGGTAGGGGCATAGAGAAAGGCCTGGGGTTGGGTAAGGGGTTTTCTGTTGTAGTAAAGCCCCCTTTCGACACACCCATTACTCTGATCTGCAGCTATCACTGTCAATGAGGAAAATTCATTTTGGTGAAGTACTCAAAGCAAGAACTTTGTCTTGCTTTGAACACACTACCCTTTCCACAAACTTAACACTTATCCTAAATTGTTAAACTTCTTAATGCTTGAAAAATTAAAGCGTGTCTGCCTAAAAAACAAACAAAAGTACCATCAATACTTGCAAAGACTGGTCGACGAAGGCAGGGGAACTGACAAAGAACCTCTTTGGTTGAATGGTGAGAAATGTACTCAGCCCTGTATTTTTTTGTTCTTTTAAGCCTCTGCCTTATGTGGTCCAGATTTGGTCTCAGCTTTCTTGACTCCATCTGCATGTATTTAACATGTTGAGCAATGCTGTGCTCATCTTCCCCATCATCAACATTGTCTGAATCCTTGCAGAAAAATAAGTTGATGCAAGTATCAGTACAGTGGCATCTGTATAGATTCGGTGTGCACAGTATTACAAAGCAGGGCTGCACAATATCAATCACTCACAAATACACATATTGCAATATGCATAATTCTGATCTAACTGGTGATTTTAAAAGGGATCATGACCTGCATGTTAAACTTTCATAGTGTTCTCTAAAGTTCACTTATGTTACGTCAAAATTATATTGTTTTTGATCTATGAGAACACTATTTTGATATGCGTGTTGCATCCAAGACAAGTAAACATCCCTTTGCACATTTTCCCACCATTATGCGTAACGGTTTTAAAACCTGTGATGCTGAAAAAGGTCTCGTTACATAGTTAAATATTCAATATTTAACCTGTCTCCGGCAACATGCTTTTGCTGCTGCTCAATTTTTTGAGGCAACTCAGAGCATGTTTCATACTTTTTATCCTGATTGAAGCACATTTGTTTCAATCTATGAGAATAATCAGCCTACACTACGAGTCAAAGGTTTGAGCAGTAAGATTTTCATTTTTTTTAAGAATTTTAAAATATTTTCAAATAGAAGACACACACACACATACACATATATATATATATATATATATATATGTGTGTGTGTGTGTGTGTGTATAAATAAATATTTCAAAACGTTAGTTTTTGCTATATTTTGGATTAAATAAATGCAGGTTTTGTGAGCAGAAGAGAATTCTTCAAAAAAAAGTTTTTTTTTTAAAGTCTTACTGTTCAAAAACGTTTGACTGGTTGTGTATGGTAGCTTATAAATGGAAGTTTAAGATATTTATATTAATATTAATAAAGTGAGTCTGAGATGTTTATTTGACAGTGATTTCACATTTCTTGTTTGTATGAAGGCTAAATAACAAGTGTATTCTAGTCATCTCGTTAACAGGATAATCACCGTTTTATATGTGAATTAGCTTACACATTTGCTAATCATATTGTCATCAGCACTGTCGAAGCTGGTTTCTCTTTGCTAGAGAGGAGCAGATGTTTTTGAAATTGCATACAACACGAGACACTTTTTTAAAGTACAGGTGTTTTGCTTCGAATCTCATGCACCAATGTGCTCTGGGAGGACCAAAGTCTTCAATCAAACGCGGATAGTGAAGAAGATAATGAAGCTTTGGGGTAAAGGAGTCAGGAAAGAGACTTTTGAAAATGGTTAAAAATGAAGTTATTAGCTCAGCTAAAGGACTGATCCAATGTACACTTATTGTGGGTGCCAATATTACTTCTGCAATGTGCCTTAGACAAAGAATAAGCTGCCAGTTCTTGTCACTTTTGCTTATTCTGTTCCCAATGATTAAAGGGATTGTCCGAAGCAATGTCCACTTTTCCACAGCTTTTCCAATTATTTGTCCATCAGAAAGAAGTCTCTCAGATATTGGTCCTGGTTTATGAGACGAGTCATTCTGTCCAAATGGAAAGTGTGCTAAAGCATCGCTGACCTCCTGAACACTCGCAACTTTTTCGTTATGCAAGGATCTTAAAACCAATTTCAAGACATGAGGAACAACTCCCTCCAAAAAATCGTGCATAACATCAGGAGGGAATGCATTGGTCACACTGCCAAGTTTGGCAAGTCACTAAAAACACAAGGACCTGTTACTCCATACAAAGATTTTGTGGTAGGATCTTCTGCCACACACTGGAGATGATAGTTGTGAGTCTCTGGTGTCCGTAGAACACAATCTTCCTCTTTTGTTTAGAGAGAAAGATCTTTATAATGGTACAAGCAATACCTGCAGACCCGTCCGCTACTGAATGAACAGCTAAACCTAAAATACAATCATTTTCACCATTGCTTTACAATAGGATTTGGTAACTTCATTGGAAATTGCTATTAATTTTCCTTGTTAATCACCGTTACAACTTGATTTATGTTGTGTTGTTCACACACACACAACGGAAATAAAACAGTAATGGAATTATAAATAGTTGAGTAATAAAGTAACTTCTAATACTTTTAGCTTTTAAGGTTTACATTTAGAGAAAAATTGCATGCAGGTAGGAGAGAATATTATAAAATATAATACACACTCACAGGCTATTATATACAAGATCTGTATCTTATAACATAAGAACGGGAAATTTGGTTTATGAAAGAATTCCATATTAAAGATCTCGCAGTAGTTTAATGTAACTTCTTTTTTTAAGAAAATAGGTACTGTAGCCTGTGTTTTATACACATTCGGTCGCGATATCGACATAGTAGTAAAGATATGGACATTATAGGTATAAGTTACTCCTTTTGAAGATGTGGGCGGCTCTTAAAAGAGCCTTTGTGGGTTTCTGATAACACGGACGTGTTTATCCTCCGAAGCCGTACAAAGTGCGTCCCTGTCGTTTCAGAGCGTACACGACGTCCATGGCGGTGACGGTCTTTCTCTTGGCGTGCTCGGTGTAGGTAACGGCATCGCGGATCACGTTCTCCAGGAACACCTTCAGCACACCGCGGGTCTCCTCGTAGATCAGACCGGAGATACGCTTGACTCCGCCGCGGCGAGCGAGACGACGGATGGCGGGTTTGGTGATACCCTGGATGTTATCCCGCAGAACCTTCCGGTGCCGCTTAGCGCCTCCTTTCCCGAGTCCTTTACCTCCTTTACCTCTTCCAGACATGTCTGAGATGCTACTTGTAAGCTACTAAGACGAATGTGTGACTCTGAGTTTCACGGGAGGCCTTTTACATTTGCTTACAGGACCTAACTGAAACCCACCTCGCGTCACATGACGTGTGCCCCACCCCCTCTAGTTTGAGCAGGAAAGAATATGGTTTAAAGCCCCAACCTTGATCTAACAATGTCTGTCCTATTAATTAAAATTCGTTATAAAATGTTAATTTGACAAAGATGATTTTTAAAATCATATCTACATAATATTTTACATGAATGCATTTGGCAGACGCTTTGACTTTCATATCAATCAAGATATAAGAACATATACATAGACTATATGATTTTGTGGCTTTTGTTTTAGAAAATCAGATCTTTTTGTAATCTTGACAAAACGCGTATTGTTGGAAAGGTCTGACAGTCAAGTTCTATATTTGGAAACTGTTTTGTAATTGAAGTGATATTGTGACAGAAAAAAAACAATCAATAGAGTTTGGGTACAACACAGTGGATATTTTAGGTATAGTGCCTAAACAAAATCTTACAGGAACCACAATCGTTGTGATATCAACTTCAAATTTGGAACAACTTGGTTAGACATATGGCTTTGATTTCATAGAAATTTTAGAGTTCAACATTTTATAAAACGTTGAACTCTAAAATTTATAAATAATAAACTTTATTAATAAAATTTTCTAAATATTAAACTTCAGTAACTTTTTTGTACTTTAATTTTTTGCAATGCTTTCACTTCAGCAATAATGTGCTGTGTTTTCTTCAAAAAGCCAACTTTAGGTCTGTATCCCACAGCATTCAGGAACTACAAACATGTTGTAACAAGCATTGATAAACTAGTGTTCAGTCTTCAATTCGTTTATACCCCCAAACTACCATTATCCTGTGGTATATAAACATTAAAATGAAAATGAAGTCATGTTTTGGAGATCAAGTTGTATTATCGGTGTCCCAATAAGATTGAAAATAGAAATGAAGGTATTTTCTGATGTCTCTGTACGGCTTTGCCCTTTTCAGGCTTAAACAGAGCATGAGGCATTTATGACGTGATTTTGACAATTTATGAATCATTAATTTAACATGTGAAATTGCACTGAATTATACACTAGAAAGTTTTTTTCCCCCTTTTGTCTCATTTCTTTAGAGAAGTATGCCATTGCGAAACAGTTATTTAGCATCAGCTACTCTTTGCCTCGGTGTGTGTGCCTTTTACTAAAACTCATAAATACTTAATGGATTAAGGCACGGTTACTTTCTACTCGCTATATTCAGCATGAAAGCGGAAATTCTCTCGTCCAGAGTGATTTTGGTGGCTCTTAAAAGAGCCTTTGGGGTTTAATGCGGGTTTGCAGCAGCGGCGGCGGGTTTAAGCGCGCTCTCCACGGATGCGGCGGGCCAGCTGGATGTCTTTGGGCATGATGGTGACTCTCTTGGCGTGGATGGCACACAGGTTGGTGTCCTCAAACAGACCGACCAAATAAGCCTCGCTGGCCTCCTGCAGGGCCATGACAGCGGAGCTCTGGAAGCGCAGGTCCGTCTTGAAGTCCTGAGCGATTTCTCGCACCAGACGCTGGAAGGGCAGCTTGCGGATCAGCAGCTCGGTGGACTTCTGATAGCGACGGATCTCTCGCAGAGCCACGGTGCCGGGCCTGTAGCGATGAGGCTTCTTGACGCCGCCGGTGGCCGGAGCGCTCTTACGGGCGGCTTTGGTAGCGAGCTGCTTCCTCGGGGCTTTGCCGCCGGTGGATTTACGGGCGGTCTGCTTGGTTCTGGCCATCGCTGAAATGCACTTCTTCTTCCGTTCAGGGTACGAAGAAAATGCCACGCTTTCTTACACGCCTGCTTTTAAAGCATCATACGGCCACGAGTTTATGGCGTCAGAAAGGGGCAGAGGCTTGTGATTGGCTGATGTGTGACGTCTGCGCATGACTGTCCCTTTCAAGGATTTATTAGTCTATATTTACGTGCACACACTACAGTAACACTCTTTACAGATTCCCTAATAACTTTCAGTTATTCATTATGAAATACTATTTACTCTCTGGGTTAATCCTTAGCTATTAATTCTTTAAAACTTTATGGTGTGTCGCTATTGATAAAGCAAACTAACAGAAAAGCGCGCTCTTATAGAGAAAGTGGGTGGCTCTTAAAAGAGCCTTTGGAGTTTATTGAAACCGGTTTAATTTATTTGCTCTTGGCGGGTTTCTCGGTCTTCTTGGGCAGCAGCACGGCCTGGATGTTGGGCAGCACGCCGCCCTGAGCGATGGTCACTCGACCCAGGAGTTTGTTCAGCTCCTCGTCGTTGCGCACCGCCAGCTGCAGGTGACGGGGGATGATACGGGTCTTCTTGTTGTCCCGAGCGGCGTTTCCAGCCAACTCCAGGATCTCAGCCGTCAGATACTCGAGCACAGCGGCCAGATAAACCGGAGCACCGGCACCGACGCGCTCGGCGTAGTTACCTTTGCGGAGAAGCCTGTGAACACGACCGACGGGAAACTGCAGCCCTGCTCTGGAGGAGCGAGTCTTAGCCTTCGCTCTGGCCTTACCACCGGTTTTACCTCTTCCACTCATTGTTGAAGATTGTGGTGTGTTTCTTTCTACAGATAGATGCAGAAGTAAGCGCTGCAGCTTCACATTCAGTATTTAAGAGAGCGTGCTCCTCTTCTATTGGTTGGAGTCGATCACAGATGAAAACCAATCACTGCTCGTCCCTCCAAATCCCAAACTCCTCCTCTTTCTGCTTCTCTTTGTTGCAGTCATTCATTGTTCATGTGAGGAAATGTTTATTTTTTTTATAAAATGATAATTTAAACTTCTGGAAAAAAAACTGAATTTGTATAAGGATGAATGTGTTTAGTTGTATTTAGTAAATGCTTTACACACCAATGAAACTGATATATTATATTTTGTTCCGTTTTCACAGTTGAAAATAGTAGATCACTTGACAGATCATAAACAAAATCAAATCTGGAGCTGGTGTTTTCTTCAAAGGCGCACATGCCCTTGTCAAAAAAATCCTATTGTAATTTCCGTTTATCCTTTAGGATCTTACTGGATTCTCAAAATTTTAAAATTTTTCCTATAGGATATTTTATTGATTTGTATGAAAATTGGACATTGTGATTTTTAAATAGAAATTCACTCCTGTAAGATCTTACAGTGCCTTGCAAATGTATTCATACCCCTTCATTTTGTTTTCACGTTTTATGTTGCTGCCTTATGTTAAATTGCTTTAAATTACTTTTTTCCACATCAATCTACACTCCATACACTATAATGGTAAAGCCATTCCATTGCATAAGTACTCATACCCTTATCTGGGACAACTGAAATTTATCTCAGGAGCATTCATATTGCTTGTAGGTGTTACTAGACTTTGAGTGAAGGTAACCTGTGGCAAATTCAATTGAATGGGTATGATTTGGAAAGGCACACACATATTAATAAAAGGTCCAACAGCTGAAAATGCATATCAGAGCAAAAACCAAGCCCTGGGGTCAAAAGAAAAGTCTGTAGAGCTCAGAAACAGGTTTGCGTCAAGCCACATATCTGGGGAAGAGTTCAGAAAAAAAAATCTGCTGCATTGAAGGTTCACAGAAGCATGTAGTCTCTGTTACCCTTAATGGAAGAAGTTTGAAACAACCGGGATTCTTCTTAGAGCTGGCCTCCTGGCCAAACTGAGCAATTGATGGAGAAGGGCTTTGGTTAGAGTGGTGACCAAGAACCTGATGGTCACTCATTGAGCTCCATGATCGTATATGCAGATGGGAGAAACCTACAGAAGGACAAACATCACTGCAACACTCCACCGATCTGGGCTTTATGGCGGTGTGGCCACACTCAATCCTCTCCTCAATGAAGACACATGAAAAAAAGCACCTAAAGGACCCTAAGACTGTGAGAAATAATAGTATCTGGTCTGATGAACCTCAATTCTAAGCGTCATGTTTGAAGGAAAGCAGGTAGTGCTCATCACCTGCAGAGTACCACCCCAAAAGTAAAGTGTGTTGTATCAGCCTCATCTTTTGGGGCTGTTTTTCAGCAGCAGGGACTCTACAGAATAGAAGAAAAGCTCAATGCACCAGAATATACACTGTAAAACCCAACAAGTTAAACTCTAACCGTTTGAGTAAACTGATTGCCTTAAAACCCAGACAAGATAAGCTAACTCAAACCGTTTGAGGAAAATATTGCCTTAAACCATTTAAGTTTTTATAACTAACAGTTATGAGTCCTCTGAACTTGTTTCAGTTGAGTTCACTAAGTAATTAAGTGATTAATTAAGTGCTGATTGAGCATTACTGATGAACACCTGCTGTTAACGAACAGAATCACTGACAGAAAGAGAAACAAACACAACAACAACTAACTGAAATAAACTGAAAAAAAACAAACATTAAATCAAGATTTAAACAACCAACATCACCAGCTCCACCTATTAATAACCAGACTGACTTTATTTCTGTCAGACATCTACAGAAGATCTTATTGACAATAATTAACTAAGGTTTAGATGTTGATTTGTTTCATTTGAAGTAACCATATTAGAGATCAGTGTCTGCTTTAGTTGGGCTCTTGACCCTTGACCTTTGTGTTATTATTTTTCTTTCTTCTTTTTATCTGGCTGTTGTAAGCATGTATTCCTAGAACATATTTATTACGACTCAAAAGCCCAGAGAAAGTTATCAGTAGTTGGTTGATATATATTTATAATGACAATCATCTGTTAGTGAACTGGGGCTCGTTCTTCGTACGTCGCTAACTCAGTTAGCTGGATTTGATTGTTGACGATTTGGCATGATCTTGGATTGTTTGGTTCTTCGACGCTCATCCTGGACTTGCTGTCATAGCAACAGGTGCGCAAGCTTAAACCTGCTCGGGAGCAGGCTTATTTCATGTAAACAGGATTAGATCGCGGCTTTATAAGCGGAGGAGATAGGGAAGTCTGTCGCAGCCATGTCTTGCCCGTTTTTACGAGAGCAACCTGTTGCGGAAGGTGCGAGGATAATTCCCAGAGCTTTTAGAATTAATCGCGTTTTGCGACACAGACAGGATCCATTAGCACAGCGCGATAGTGTACTTTTTGAAAGATATCGTTTTTCACGTGAGGGTGTCATTTACATAATAAACTTGTTAGAACCTCATATTAAAAGTTCTACTCGTCGGAGTCGGGCTTTAACCACAGCACAAACTGTGTGCATCGCGTTGAGATCCTTTGCGAGTGGCACTTTCCTGCACACTATTGGGGATGCGGAGAACTTGGCCAAAAGTGCTGTCTGTCGTGCCATTCGTAAAGTTTACCTGGCGCTAAAGCAGTTTTTAGGTGTTTTTGTAGTCTTTCCAAGCCACTTAAGACCCCAAGTTGTAAAACAGAGCTATTTCGCAATTGCAGGTACATTCTACTTGTTAATGAAGATCGTATGAATATGACCACACTAGTAAATATAAATCGATTGTCCCCCAGGCTTCCCTAATGTGATTGGTGCCATAGACTGCACACACATTCATATCAAGGCCCCAAATGAAGGGGATTTTGTGAACCGAAAGGGGGTTCACAGTATAAATGTGCAGGTGAGTTAAGTATCACTATTCTTAATGTTTTATATTGGTAATATATACAATGTATTCCATAAGTATGCAGTTGATTGACTACAATGTCTTAGATGGTGTGTGACTCTATGTGTCATATCACAAATGTGGAAGCCAAATGGCCGGGATCTGTGCATGACTCAAGAATTTTCAGAGTCACAGTTATGCACATTATTTGAACGTGGTAAGGATATTAATGTCATGCTCACTGTATTACACACACACACACACACTTATTGTGGGCCTAACAGAACTGCATTTTACCATTGTACAGGTGATTACGATGGGATCCTGGTTGGAGACAGGGGCTATGCCTGTAGGCAGTATTTTATGACTCAATTCCCTGACCCCAACCCTGGACCACAAACCAGTTACAATGCAGCTCTAGCCAGGACAAGGGCACGCATTGAAATGACCTTTGGGCAACTAAAGGGAAGACTTCAGTGTCTGAAAAGTCTGAGGGTTGCACCTGACAGGGCATGCGACATTGTCGCATGTGCTGTATTACACAACATTGCCACCATTAGAAAGGAGAGGACCCCTGTGGTGGAAGTGCAGCCTGATGATGACCTCCAGCCAGTGCACTTGGATCAACCTAGTGGCAGAGCTGCACGGGACAGGATTGTGGAACACCATTTTTTAGAATAATTTAATAAAAATTAAGACAAAAAAAAAAAAAAAACCAGAGAAGGCAAATATGGATTCAATGACTTTTATTAGTTGTTCTTTGAGAAAAAAAAAAATTAGGGTCATCTTTTGCCTGCAAAGAGATATTGTTATGCAAGGTCAACAGTAGTGCTCTGAAATGTGAAATGTTTTAGTACTTACTCTGAAGTTCCTTTTGCAGCAACTCTATTTCTAGAGCAATTTTCTTCATTAGCTCTTGGAGCTCCATTTCTCCCCTCAGTTTTTGTTTTTTTAAATGCAAATATTCAACCTTATGCTGTAGGCTACGTTTATAGAGGGAACGGATGTCACCCTGTGCCATTTGCAGAGAAAATAAATTAGACTCAACGCATACAAAAAAACAATGCAACGCTGTCCACCTCTGTATCAGTTCTCTGTGCAGACTCCCTCTCTGCAGGCCTCTGTGCAGACTCCTGCAACTCATATTGCGGTCAAAAATATAAAGGACATTAGTTGATAAGTTTATAGGGTATATTATATAGTGCATTTTTATGTGTAGTTATGCACTTACAGGTACTTCCTCCAAAGGACACTCATCCGAGAGGGTCTCTTCACTGTCCTGTGCAATGAAAATAAATGGTATGACAAAGTGATACGGTGTCTCCACTA
This sequence comes from Barbus barbus, assembly GCF_936440315.1. Lineage (NCBI taxonomy): Eukaryota > Metazoa > Chordata > Actinopteri > Cypriniformes > Cyprinidae > Barbus > Barbus barbus. Next base: position 2,045,725 of record NC_136728.1, on the reverse strand, counting down.
TTGATATTGATTTCACTATTGAGAAAAACAAAAAAAAAAGGACAAGTCCACTTACTGCACATGCTTCAGCCACCACTTGCATGGGAACAGGTAAAAGTGTGGGCGTGTTATATAAAACTGCACAGAAATAAATTAGTCCCCCCCATTTACTCAAAGTAGGTTTAACTGCCTTCCTTTCATGTCAATGCAATTCAGCACTACTCAAGATTTACCAGTTGAAGGGTGTAGCTGACATTTGGATTACACCAAATGCAAGGTAGCTACCAATTATTTTACAGTAGCCTATACAAAGTGAATTAAAAACCTCTTTACCAGTAATGAAGGTGCTGCTGCTACTGCTTCCTGGCTGTGGGTCTAAGGAAGAGCTGCTCCCAGGGATGCCCTGAACATTGGGTCGGTTCACATTTAACTCAAGGGCCAGCTCTTCTGCCGGGGTGTGACGTGGGGGTGCAGGACCACCGCCTGTTTTTTTTTGCTCTGCCTTTTTCCTAGTTGCTGATATAAACAAGCACATCATTTCACAGTCGTTTAAAACAAAAACAAACAAAAAAAAGACTAAGAACAACATATGTAGTTAATTATTACCATTTTGTAGAATATTCTTGTATTTCACCTTTACTTGTTCCCAATTTCTAGTGGGTCCTGTGGAGGCTCTAATATGAAAGATTAAAGTATGAAATTGTTTAATGTACATATACTGTCATAACTGATTGAAAACCTCTAACACAATCACTACTTACGCATTTAATTTGTCTGCAACTTTTTGCCAGCCCTCTCTCCTGGCTTTTGCAGCCTTTGAGGTGTTCCCTGTCGTTTTTATTAAATTTTGGAACTCCCCATAGCCCTCCATCAAGAGTTCTTGTTCTGCCGCAGAGAAAAAGTGGGCGCGCTCTTTGGCCATTGTGGGCAACCAATAACAGCGTTGCTGATCAGTGTTTCTACTATCGATACATATCCCCTTTTAAACCAGCGCATGAACGCGCAGTTATCTCAGATAACTCAATCCAGCGATACTAATCATCAACAACAGGTGTGTTCGAAGAACCCAATTAGCCGGATCATGATTAGCACGATGAAATCATCTCGGATGTCTCATTTGATCTCGGATGTTTTAAGCAACGTACGAAGAACGAGCCCCTGATCTCATTGAGAGTAAACAGATATTCATTGTGTGTCTAATCTCTGATTAAATGGATGTTGTATTGATTATAGTAAAAGTGATTCTAAGAACCAATAATTCTGGGACTGTCAGTAAATATAAACTTTATAATCGATTTGTCTAGGAAAAAACGTTTAACAAACAGTAGCAATTCGTCTCACAGTGTTTTTCTGGATTGTGCTATAACTCTCAAGACTTTTTGCATAAGATGTTTTTAAATTCTATCATAGATTGTCAATTATCTTGTATAGTAATATTACTACCACAAATATGAAAATCAAGTACAAATCAATCATACTGTCTTGATTCAAACTGAGATCAGTGATTTAATTGATGATGATCATCCACAGTTTATCAAATTTGTTTAATAAATTCCCTTTGCTTTTCTTGTCATTACAAACATGCATCACAAACACAGTTATAACAGTCAAAGACACACTACTATACGAGTGAAGGGCCAAGAGCCCAACTAAAGCAAACACTGATCACCAAAATGGTGAGGTCAAACAAAACATTTGAAATAAAATATAAACCTCTGTTAATTTGTAGATATATGACAGAAATGAAGTCAAACTGGTTAGTAATAAGTGGAGCTGGTGATGCTGTTTGTGGAGTTGTTTAATCATCCTCTGTTGTTTTATTTCAGTTGATTTCATTTAAGGCTGTGACTGAAGACTGTTCCTTCAGTGATTGTGTTTGTTAACAGCAGCTGTTCATCAGTGCTGAATTCACTCATATGTTCTCAATCACTCTGTCTAGTGGACTATATAGTGAACTAATGTAGGGACTAGTGAATGAGGGTTTAGGAGGTGGTTTCAGACACAGTCTACGAGTGTCCACTCTGAGGCTACTTTCTCGAGAATAAAGGTTAGATCTATTACAGTTATTCACCGTATATAGTAAGGAAACTTACTGTTAATCATTTACTGTGGCATTTTTAAAGTCTTTTACCGTTAAAATCACGATCATTTTTTACTCGAGATCCTTAAAGAAACCTCTCCTGCCTCGTTCTTGTCAGACATCGAGGAAAAAATAATAATTGCAACATGGTAAATAATGATAGCCTAATAATAATGATAGATGATGACTTTAACTTTAGGTAGCTAGAGAGGCTATCTCCCAAATGACATCATAATGGTATTAGTGATAATCAATAACTTACCTTCATAGTCATGAACACATTTTAAACACTTATAATATTTGCCTTCTCAACTCTATGGCTGTGCAGTAAAATTCACTTTATAGATATACTTTTGTATGCATTGGGCGATGCAAGTGCTACATACTGTATGTGTGTACTGTGTGTGTGTGTGTGTGTGTGTGTGTGTGTGTGTGTGAAAAGTGAGGTAAACCTGACAAAATCTCCAAAAACCTCCCTTTGGGGACGTCCTCATTTGTAAAACGGGTTTAAAAATAAACTAAACAAAGTTGTTTAGTTTATTTAGTTTCAAATTTATTTTGAAATTGTAAAACTGCACAAAGTCTCCTGTGAGGGCTAAGTTTAGGTGTAGGGAAATAGCACACACAGTTTGTTCAGTATAAAAACCATTACACCTATGGAGAGTCCCCATTTAGATAGCCAAGAAAACAATGTGTGTGTGTGTGTGTGTGTGTGTGTGTGTGTGTGTGTCATCAATCAATTATCAGTGCCTTAGAAATTGTTTGGCACTAATGCTGTGCTGCACAAATCACCTCCCATGTTGTTTACAATGTTACTGCAGGCTTTGCAACATACAATGAACAATGTCTACATCAGGGTGAATTTAAGCAAACTGCAAGTACTATTTGTTAGTAAAACAAATACAGCGGAAAAGTGCACCTTTAGAATAATACTAATTTAAAAAAAAATCCTATAGGTTTAAAATCCCATTAAAATGGAAAAAAAGGACATCTGCGCATCTGGTAAGCGCTTCCGTAGCCTGATGGCAAAAACTGAGAGACTTAGGAGGAGCTTCTTCCCCCAGGCCATCAGGCTCCTAAACTCTAACTCTGTGTCATAATATCACTTGACTCCATGTAAATATCACCATATCAATAAGCTATTCATAATTTTTCTCTACCTCATATTGCTGCTATTTAAATACCCTGGACAACTTTTTGCACATTCTTTTGTACATTCCTCTTTATTACTATTTAAGTCAACAACATACTGACCTGTACTGACCTGCACATTTATATTTTTTTATCTTTTATTTTATTTTATTCATCTTATTTTTTTTCTACTTTTCTTTTTCTTAATATTTGTCCACTTTATAATTGCACTTTCCTTGGAGTGGACCTGACCTACATTTCACTGCTGGTTATACCCTGTATAATTGTGTATGTGACAAATAAAAATAAAATCTTGAAAGGACTATTTCTATCGGAATCCTATAGGAATGGTTCCAAAATACGATAGAAATTCCAATTAGAATCCTGTACAATTTTCCTATTGGAATCCTTTAAGATTTTTTGACAAGGGCCAGAATGAGAGCATATTTATTTTTGCCGTACATGGCGTTTTCATTAGGCTGTTTAACATTTTCTTTGAACTGAAGTGATTTACAAAATAAAGAGAAACATAATCAGACGGTAATGGTATTTAAGAGCAGAAGTGAAATTGGTAGAACAGAGACAAATATAGTGTCTAATCGTCATGCTCTCCTTTCTCTAAATCATTTCAATGGGTTTATTAAGGGGTTCAAAAGTTACACTGTATGATATTTGAGACTCATTTGTTTTCTTGTATGAAACAAACAACAAAAAGAGCAAAATTTAAACAAAGGAAACATTCATATCAGCTGATGTTGTTCAAACACAGAGCGGTGGGTGGGGCTATCTATTCACCACCTGTGATTGGCCCTCGTTCCGCTCGTGATACTTCGAGCTGTCCAATCACGTTCGAGTTTATGGGTGTGGTCTATGGAAACACGCAATCAGAAGACTCCGTAAAATCTCCTTGAAAATTAGCATAGGCGAGTCAATAAATGCGTCTGTGCGGCTCATTATAATCATCGATTCGTCTGTATCATCTTAATCATGCCTGAACCAGCAAAGTCCGCTCCTAAGAAGGGCTCGAAGAAGGCCGTCACTAAGACCGCCGCTAAAGGAGGAAAGAAGCGCAGAAAGTCCAGGAAGGAGAGCTACGCTATCTACGTGTATAAAGTGCTGAAGCAGGTTCATCCTGACACCGGGATCTCTTCTAAGGCGATGGGGATCATGAACTCTTTCGTCAACGACATCTTCGAGCGCATCGCCGGTGAATCGTCTCGTCTCGCTCACTACAACAAGCGCTCCACCATCACATCGAGAGAGATCCAGACCGCCGTGCGTCTGCTGCTGCCCGGAGAGCTGGCCAAACACGCCGTGTCTGAGGGCACCAAGGCCGTCACCAAGTACACCAGCTCCAAGTAGAGCTCCGCTCCGACACACAAAGGCTCTTTTAAGAGCCACCCATCTCATCACTGTAAGAGCATTTGTAACTTTCACCTGTCCTAGTAGTGCAACATTAGTATTTACATTAAACAATATTTCAAGATTACAATTCAAAAGACTTATTATTTTTGCTCCTTGTTCTGGCGGTGAACCATAGTGTTGGCTTTCTGAAAATAGTTAACGTTACAGTCTGGCTGACAACTGAATTAAATCAGTCTGCAGAAGTTTTAATCATAGTATAGGTACAATCTGTAAATGGTAATTAGATTTTAGTGCAAACAACACATGGAAATAATTTCTGCTCATTTCCTTGTAATTCTTAAAAATAATTAAAAAAATATGTATGTGTGTATATATATATATATATATATATATATATATATATATATATATATAATATTCAGTTTTTAAGTCAGATGATATATGAATGTCCATCCCAGCACTTGAAATGGTCCAGAAATTGCCCTATTAACTTAATTTCCAAACATCTCTTCTCAAGTTTTTTTTTATTAAGCATTTAAGTATTAAATTGAAGTATTTAACTTTGCTTGTTATTTTTGCTTAAGTAAATACTTTAAGTATTTTTATTCACAATTTAAAAATGTAACACTTCTACTGTAAATTGAGAAAATACCAACGTTTCCAATGGCAACGCTGTACCACAGTGGAATTGCAGTAATGTATTTCTTTTTTGGGACTTTTTTTTTTATAGTGTATAAATGCAATAAAAAAATGCAATCATATGATTGCTTTTATTTATTTGAAACGTTTATTTCAGTATAGTTGTATTTATATATTTCTTCTTTTCAGAAAATGAATACAGCAATATTTAATATTTTACGAAAAGGCCAATAGGAAGAGTGCAGAGTTAGGCTCTTCCATGTGATAAGACTGAGGATGAGTATTTAGACATATACATAAGTATATACTATATATACTATACTATATAACATACTATTTTGGTAGTATATGTTTGGTACATCTATATATATATATATATATTAACAGTTGAAATGTTGTGTTTTGAGTTGGGTATTAACAGTGCTATGAAATAATATGTATGATTTAGTGCTGTATAAATAAAACTGAATTGAATTAACCATAAATGCAGATCTGCTTGATTGTGATTTTATTTTTTATTGATTGTCAACAAAATGGGGCCATTCAAAACCTTTATAAAGTCCTCCTTCCTCTGTGAACTATCTTCTAATGTCTGACACAACACATGCACCATAGGCCCAGCGGACAACTTGTCTGTATGCTGTCATTATTGATTGTGTTATACCAATGGCATCAACATGTGTTACTTATAGGTAGTCATGACCTAAATAGAGTTAACTTGTAATTGAGATTCAAAATTATTCAGACTGTTTTAATATTAAAATCTTTAACAATGTTTTCTATTACTGGTAAGTATCAATACTAGCATTGCTATTAGCTTACGTGTGTATATCTGTAAGCTAACACTGATCTCTCACCAAACACCTGCCCTGTTCTCCTCACATTAACTCAGTTTGTCTTCTCTGACCGTTGTTCTGTCTAATCCTGGCCTGTCCTGCTCTCTTGGCTGCATAGCAGGCTCATCATTTTATCTGTGGTCCATCATACGAGTGTAAATACACATTTAACATTTCCTCAGCGTCCGAACTGTCTGCGATCCATTGTTTTCCTGTGGTTTAAATGGACCGCTCTCCCTTTTGATGCGTCACTTCCGGTTTTGGCACGTTTCAGATGCGGAAGTAAAATTATCTCACAAAAATGACTCCAGAAGCCTTAATAGCATATTTTAAAGTAAATTTTAAAGAAAATCTAGTTCCTACAGTATTTTTCTATACATTGACTCACTGGAGTCTCTAACCTGCAATATGCCCTTTAAGCCAATGTCATATTGATGTCAAATACTGACATTTAGTCATCAAGTATGGCGACCAAAACCCAACGTCTCCTAGACGTCATATTGGTAACGTCCACACAACGTCAATTATAGCATCTTTAGACGTTGATCTTTTGTTAGTTTTAGGTTGTGGCATTAACTAACCAAAATCCAGAGTCAGCGTCTCAAGCCAATGTCATATTCATGCCAGTTACTGACATTCAGTATGGCAACCAAAAACCAACGTCTTGTAGACGTCATGATGGTAACGTACACTCAACGTCAATCTCTAACATCATTAGACATTGAACTTTGGTTAATTGTAGGTTGTGGCATTAACTAACCAAAATCCAATGTTGAGCCAACGTCTTAACCCCACGTCATATTGATGTCAAATACTGACATTTAGTCATGAGGTAAAACAAGAGAACTGTACATTTAATACTGTTTTTACAGTATTTTTCTGTTATTTTAAATTATTAGCAAAATTCTGTAGAATAACTTCTATAAATTAACAACTGTTATTTTAAGTAGCTATTATATTATTAATCACAAATTATAGTAGTTCTCATTTTTTAACAGGCAAATGGTTGTATTATTTATACGTTTTTTTTTTTTTTGTCTTAAATTGCATATAAATTAATAGAAATTCACACAAATAATCTGTAATGTGTAGCTCATTAAAGGTGTATGTCCATACTGTTTAGCATTTATCTTTGTAATTTTAAAGTACATCATATCAGTTTTATGTTTAGGTGTTTTTACATTTAAACTCTGCAATTCTGAACACAAATATAGCTGACTTATTTCATTACATCAAAATATGCATAGTCTGTTTTTTAAAGCTGCACTACTCTCCAGGTTGAAACTTTCATGCCTCTGCCCACACACCAGCTGATCCAAATTGCTTTGCAATGGAAATTGCGAACAGAGAAAAGTATGCATAATCTTTAAAAGCTCAAACTCTCCAAAAAAACCACAAAAAAAAAAAAAACACCATTGACTTCACAAACACGTCATACAGCCATCGTAAAGTATTGGTATGTTATCTGATCAGAGTATGCATTGGTTATTTGTGTGAGAGAAACCCTACTGAGAAATTTGAAATGAGAAAAAACAGAGCATAGAGAAAAGTGTCTGAGAGGACTGGAATGCATATTCCATGCAATGTGTAGAAAACATACATTCAAATATGGAAAATTTAGAATCCTCAATTTGTCAAATTGTCTGCGTTATGGAAACACCTTGCTGTGAGGTGACTGCATACAGAAATGTAATATATGTGCATATACGAAATACCCATATATCCAATACATGTTTTATATATGCCCTATTCATATGAATCCAATTAGAAAATGGGACAATTTCATATATTGACATAAGTCTACCTCATACAAAAATATATGTTTATGTATGTATAATACATTTATTGCCATATATGGAATGTATATAATTATTAATATATGTGAGATATGTGTCTTTTTAAATTATATTATATACAAATTAGACATAGGTATAGCAAATTATTTACATATATGTGACGTCTTTTAATATATGTCTTTTAATATATGACAATCTTTTAATTATTTAATATATGGTTTTATATAGCTATCTGATCTTTTAATATGTGATCTTTGATCTTTAAAATTATCTTTTAATACAGGTTGCATGGATCTACAAAGTTGCAGTGCATTGCACATGTCATGCCTTAAGCCTAAAATGTTAAATGGTGCAATAAGCTACAAAAAGTAACATCTATTTTAAACAATCTTTATTTAAATAGAAAAAAAAAAAAAAATCTTATCGAGCTGCACAATCAAAAAGAAAAAAAAAACAATTATATATATAACTGATCAAAACACTGAACAGGCATAAGAAACAGAACATCAACCAATCGTAGTGGTTCAGCTAAATGTCTAGAGTTTAGTATTCCCACAGCTTGGGTAGTTTTTGGTTTATTGCCATCCCCAAGAGGCCCACGGTGAAGAAACTTCTGGATCACTGCATCTGTAAGAAATTAGTAAAAGTTAGGTTTTTTATAATATAATTACAATAAATTGATTTACTGGGCCCAGAATAACGTTTACACTTACATGTATCATATTAAAAATTTAATTGTCTGAACCCTATGTATTTCAGGAAGTGCTCAACATTTAAAAGCAATTTTTAACTTTGGTAGTGTTAGTGTTTGGGTGGTACAGTAAAATAAACTTGGTTTTAGTCAATATGGTGTTAAAATATATACATTTAATCTGCTCAAGTCTTGCAATCCAACACTGTACCAACGTTTAATTTTCCTTTTAAGTTAGAACTGTATGTCTTAAAGTGTTTAGCATATAAGATGACAAATACACTACTCACAAAAAGTTAGGGATATCTGACTTTCAGCTGAAATTTATGAAAAGTGTAAAAAAGTTCATGCTACAGTGATATAATATAAAAGTAGGGCATTTAAGAAGAAGCATGCAGTTGTAATTTCTTTATCTAAAACTATTTATTGAAACAAAAGCTAACAACAGGGGTGGGTATACCACAACAAAAAATGTGGCATGAGGCATGGCATCCTACTCTTCTTGAAGGGCTGCCCTCAGGTCACTGAAGTTCTGGGGTGCAGGGTTACGACCCTCTACTCGACGACTCAGCTGATCCTATAGGTTTTCTATGGGATTCAGGTCTGGAGAAAGTGCAGGCCACTCCATTTGAGGTACCCCAGCCTCCAGCAGCCGTTCCCTGATGATGTGACCTCGATGAGCTGGGGCATTGATGAAATCAGGCCTGTGTTGCTCATGCAGAGGTACAGTGACTGGATTAATGATGTTATTCAGGTAGTATTGGCTTGTCACAGTATTCACAAGGTGTAGCCCAGTTCTGTATTGACTAAACACACCTACCCAGACTGTAATGGCCAGAAAGACGTGCATGGTCCAGGGAGCATTTGAGCTGGATAAGGAACCAGTGTTGTTCTCTGATGAGACTCCCATTGAGCAGAAATGATGGCCACCAATGCTGTTGGAGACATCAAGGAGAATGCAATGCATCAGCCACTGTTGTCAACAGATGAGCCTTTGAAGGTGGTGGTGTTAGGGTTAGTGCGGACCACTTTCTCCAGACCTGAATCCCATTGAAAACCTATGGGATCACCTGAGTTGTTGTGCAGAGGGTCGAACCTCAGTGACCTGAGGGCAGCCCTTCAAGAAGAGTGGGATGCCATGCCTCAGCAGACAATAAGTCAACTTGTGAACAGCATGAGACATTGTTGTCAAACTGTAATTGATGCTCAAGGACACATGACAAGTTATTGAGACATTGATATTTTTGTTGTGGTATAGCCACCACCGCTTGTTTGAAATGAAGAAATTACCACTGCTTAAATGCCCTAGTTTCATGATTTCATGAGTTCACACTTACATATATTTAGCACGAGTTATGCAGTGCGTATTTGGCGAGTATGGTAATAAGTAGTTGGCGTGCTGTCCTGGGGAAGGGCTCTGAGCTCGGGAATGGCCCGAACCCAGAGTATCCCCCATAGTATGGTGAGAACTTAGTGATATTGGTGGAGGGATGCTGATAGACCGTCAAATGAGTGGAGGTATGTCAGCCCGATCTCACGGCAATTCGTACATATTTTACGAGGTGGCTAATTCGTACGAATTCGTACAACCTCACTCGTACAAATTCATATTATTTTTGCTTAATCATACATATTTTACGAGTTGCCAATTTGTATGAATTTGTACGAATGACCAACACCTAACCCCGCCCCTAAACCTACCCGTCATCGTACGAGTGAGGTCATATGAATTCGTACGAATTAGCCACCTCGTAAAATACGTACGAATTGCCGTGAGATAGCGTTGGGTATTTTGTCAACTGTATTTATATCCGTGAGTTGATTGACTTGATTGCATGCCACTTGTGTTTAATTAGGCTAAGTATCTGACGTGCTCCTCCCAAACTTTGTTAATAAAACATCATTTAATTTCACTGTAGCGTGAACTTTTTACATTTTCCATAAATAACTTTTTGTGAGTAGTGTATATTGAGTATTAAAACACAGTTGGTAAAGATTATTTAAAAGACTGTAGAATACTAATTATCTATGCAATAATTATAAGTTATAAGTAGTTGTAAAATATCCCCATACCATTTGATCTGAGCTCCACCTTCTTAAGGACAAGGCAGAACAACAACAAACCACAGCCTTCAGCCTCCATTTCTATTTTCTGAGAATTTCTGGACTTGTCTTTCTGGACTCGTTACCTTTTCAAGGGACACAAACAGGAAAAGCACAATTATCAGCAAAGATTTGAACAAAATTGACTACCATAGGTTAACCATATTTTCAAAACCCCAAAGTCACATCTATTAGTTTAATTAATTTTCAAATGTTGCATTGCTTATCCAGTGAAAACAACGAGCTTACAGTATCTCTATAAAGATTATGCTAACCAGTAGTAAATGGTTCAAATTAACTTGCAAAACACATGAATGCAGCTGTAATCAACATAAACACTGACAGGGAATATTTGAAACAGATCTGTATATAGGGACAGAGGCTCTTGCAGTCCAAAACAATCATATAACACTTAGTATGTAATATTAGCATATTAATTTTAATAAAGCGTTAAGTGCATTAAATTAGTGTAAATTACCTGCACCGCTTCAGCTCATTCAAGGGCGTTTCGTGCTCCACTCAGTGATGTTGTTGGTCTGTCTTCGTGCCCGTCAATAAAATCATTGTCGTTTAAACTTCATGTAAAGTTGCTAGCACATTTGTTATCCTTCCACTTGCTAAGAAAAACATCTTAACACAGATGACTGTTTGACTCTGCCGTTGGCGCAGTTGTGTTTGAATTTCGCATGTAAGTTAGTATAATGAATTGCGTTTTAGTACAATCACGATAATCGCAATTATGAGAGCGCATATGGACAAACAGTTAAATTAAGTGCCCCCCCCCCCCCCCCCCATAACTCTATACATTCCTTTTTCTACAACAAATAGGCTACCTAATCCAATCATTGACATTTAGGCTTATTGGCCATTTTTTTAACGTTACACATTCATCTCTACTTTTTCCCCAGAAAACTGAACTGAAGCAATGAAAAATTTAAGCAAATAGTAATTGTTATATGATTTACAATGAGCAGTATAATTTAGGCATATATGGCTAATAAACTTGCATATACATTTGGGCAAAAAAGTATTTAGTCAGCCACCAATTGTGCAAGTTCTCCCACTTAAAAAGATGAGAGAGGCCTGTAATTATACATTTCAACTATTAGAGACAGAATGGGGGGAAAGAATCCAGGAAACCACATTGTAGGATTTTTAAAGAATTTATTTGCAAATTATGGTGGAAAATAAGTATTTGGTCAATAACAAAAGTTCATCTCAATACTTTGTTATATATTCTTTGTTGGCAATGACAGAGGTCAAACATTTTCTGTAAGTCTTCACACACTGTTGCTGGTATTTTGGCCCATTCCTCCATGCAGATCTCCTCTAGAGCAGTGATGTTTTGGGGCTATCGCTGGGCTACACGGACTTTCAACTCCCTCCAAAGATTTTCTATGGGGTTGAGATCTGGAGACTGGCTAGGCCACTCCAGGACCTTGAAATGCTTCTTATGAAGCCACTCCTTCGTTGCCCGGGCGGTGTGTTTGGGATCATTGTCATGCTGAAAGACCCAGCCACGTTTCATCTTCAATGCCCTTGCTGATGGAAGGTGGTTTTCACTCAAAATCTCACGATACATGGCCCCATTCATTCTTTCCTTTACACGGATCAGTCGTCCTGGTCCCTTTGCAGGAAAACAGCCCCAAAGCATGATGTTTGCATGAAGCATGATGTTTAGGGGTGGTGATGGCGCAGTGGATAAGACACATGCCTTTGGTGTGGGAGACCCGGGTTCGAATCCACTGTGAGACACCAATGTGTCCCTGAGCAAGACACTTAACCCCTAAGTTGCTCCAGAGGCGTGCGACTTCTGACATATATAGCAATTGTAAGTCGCTTTGGATAAAAGCGTCAGCTAAATGAATAAATGTAAATGTTTCCACCCCCATGCTTCACAGTAGGTATGGTGTTCTTTGGATGCAACTCGGCATTATTTCTCCTCCAAACACGACGAGTTAAGTTTTTACCAAAAAGTTCTATTTTGGTTTCATCTGACCATATGACATTCTCCCAATCGTCTTCTGGATCATCCAAATGCTCTCTAGCAAACTTCAGACGGCCCGGACATGTACTGGCTTAAGCAGGGGGACGCGTCTGGCACTGCAGGACCCTGGCGGCGTAGTGTGTTACTGATGGTAGCCTTTGTTTCTTTGGTCCCAGCTCTCTGCAGGTCATTCCCCCCGTGTGGTTCTGGGATTTTTGCTCACCGTTCTTGTGATCATTTTGACCCCACGGGGTGAGATCTTGCGTGGAGCCCCAGATCGAGGGAGATTATCAGTGGTCTTGTATGTCTTCCATTTTCTAATAATTGCTCCCACAGTTGATTTCTTCACACCAAGCTGCTTGTCTATTGCAGATTCAGTCTTGCCAGCCTGGTGCAGGTCTACAATTTTGTTTCTGCTGTCCTTCGACAGCTCTTTGGTCTTGGCCATAGTGGAGTTTGGAGTGTGACTGTTTGAGGTTGTGGACAGGTGTCTTTTATACTGATAACGAGTTCAAACAGGTGCCATTAATACAGGTAACGAGTGGAGGACAGAGGAGCCTCTTAAAGAAGTTGTTACAGGTCTGTGAGAGCCAGAAATCTTGCTTGTTTGTAGGTGACCAAATACTTATTTTACAGAGGAATTTACCAATTAATTCATTAAAAATCCTACAATGTGATTTCCTGGATTCTTTTCCCCCATTCTATCTCTCATAGTTGAGGTATACCTATGATGAAAATTACAGGCCTCTCTCATCTTTTTAAGTGGAAGAACTTGCACAATTGGTGGCTGACTAAATACTTTTTTACCCAACTGTATAAATTCAATATATATTGTTAACAAATGGTCAAAACATATAGTACCATATAAAATGTTGATATATATTGTTAACATATATGGTCATATCATATAATACTGTAACCCGGTTCGTGTGGAAGCAGGACAAGGAAGTCAGGTTTGGTGCGTGAAATAAGGCCTTTTATTAGGCTTTCAACAGAAAAAACTCCAAACAATCTCTAGGTGAGGCTCCCTGCCATTCACCGTCTCTCAACCAGCCTTCTCCGCGTCAAGCACCCCTCCCAGATGTGCAGGCTGATATATATATCCGTCTCCCCCACCAATCACTGGAATTAAAGACAGGTGTTAATCATCATCCACTTGGCCTCCTTATCACCGCTCGTCTCCGCACCTGCTCTCCCACTGCAGACTCCGCTCTACCCCGCCCCCCTCTCCACATACCCCCACCGCCCAACTCAGACCGGGGAGTCGTCCGGCCTGCAGCCCCCCCCCCCCCATTCCTGGAGAGGAAGTCGGCTACCGCCATCTGCACCCCCGGTCTGTGGACCACCTGGAATTTAAAAGGCTGTAAAGCTAGATACCAACGGGTGATCCGTGCGTTGGTATCCTTCATGCGGTGGAGCCACTGGAGGGGCGCATGGTCCGAACAGAGGGTGAACTCCCGTCCCAGGAGGTAATAATGGAGGGTGAGGACGGCCCAACGAATGGCTAAACATTCCTTCTCAATGGTGCTGTATCTAGTCTCTCTATTTGAGAGCTTCCGACTAAGATACAGCACCGGTCGCTCCTCTCCTCCGACCCCCTGGGACAGGACCGCCCCCAGCCCCCTGTCCAATGCGTCAGTCTGCAATAAGAAAGGGAGATCAAAGTTAGGAGAGTGTAGGAGCGGCCCGCCGCACAGGGCAGCCTTTACCTTGGTTAGAGCCTGTTGGCACGGCTCCGTCCACTGGACCGGATCTGGCGCTTCCTTTTTAGTAAGATCAGTCAGCGGGCTGGTGAGCTCCGAATAATTGGGTATGAACCTCCTATAATATCCCGCCAGCCCCAGGAACTGTCTCACCTCCTTTTTGGTCTTGGGACTTGGGCAGGCCGCAATCGCCGCAGTCTTGTCAATTTGGGGACGCACCTGCCCCTGTCCCAAGTGGAAGCTCAGATACCGGACCTCCACTCGCCCAATTGCACACTTCCGTGGGTTCGCCGTGAGTCCCGCAACCCTCAGCGATCTCAGGACCGCACGCACATGCTCGAGGTGCCGCTGCCAATCCTTACTATAGATAATGATATCGTCTAAGTAGGCAGCGGCGTACGCCGAATGGGGTCGAAGGATTCTATCCATGAGACGCTGAAAGGTAGCGGGAGCCCCGAATAGCCAGAACGGAAGGGTAACAAATTGGTGTAATCCAAACGGCGTAATGAAGGCTGTCTTTTCTTTGGATAAGGGCGATAAGGGGATCTGCCAATACCCTTTCGTTAAATCCAGTGTCGAGTAAAAGCGAGCCGAACCTAACCGATCAAGCAGCTCGTCAACTCGGGGCATTGGATACGTGTCAAATTTTGACACAGCATTCACCCTTCTATAATCGACACAGAAACGGACAGAGCCGTCCGTCTTAGGAACTAAAACAATCGGGCTCGCCCAGTCGCTATGTGATTCTTCTATTACGCCCAAGTCCAGCATGGCCTTTAATTCTTCCTGAACCACCTCTTTTTTGTGTTCAGGTAAACGATAGGGGCGGCTACGGGCGACCTTCCCCGGGATCGTTTCGAAATGGTGCTGTATGAGGTTTGTGCGACCAGGCAGGGGTGAAAACACATCCGCAAAATCTGTTTGCAACTTGGCTACATCAGTGAGCTGCCGTGGCGAGAGATGATCTCCCCCAGGGACCAGAGCAAGCGGATCGGCTTTGAGTGCTGCTTCTGGACCGAAATCCTCCTCTGCCGAAACGGCCACGGCTAGCTCAACTGAAGTCTCCTCCTGCCAGCGTTTCAACAGGTTGAGATGATAAATCTGATGTGCATCACCCCTGTCCGACCGCTTAACCTCATAATCGAGATCCCCTACCCGCCGTGTAACCACAAACGGTCCTTGCCACTTCGCGAGTAATTTGGAACTGGACGTTGGAAGTAACACAAGTACCTTATCCCCCGGTGCAAATTGACGCTCTCGCGTACCCCTGTTGTACAGCCGACTTTGTTTGTCTTGAGCCTGGAGCAAATTCTCCATGGAGAGCCGCCCCAAAGTGTGGAGTTTTGCCCGGAGGTCCATGACATACTGAATTTCACTTCGGCTGTTTGATGGCCCCTCCTCCCAAGCTTCCCTAATCACATCAAGCACCCCACAGGGCTGACGACCATAGAGAAGCTCGAATGGGGAAAACCCCGTGGAGGCTTGTGGGACCTCGCGTACTGCGAACAACAGGGGGTCGAGCCATTTATCCCAATTTTTGGCATCTTCTTTTACGAACTTACGAACCATGGATTTCAACGTGCGATTAAATCGTTCCACCAAGCCATCCGTTTGTGGGTGATAGACGCTTGTGCGGATCGATTTAATACCCAGCAATTCGTATAATTCGCTTATTGTACGTGACATAAATGCCGTGCCCTGATCGGTGAGAATCTCCTTAGGGATTCCCAGCCGGGAGATAATGCGAAACAGTGCGTCCGCCACGCTTTTCGCTGAGATGGTGCGCAACGGCACTGCTTCCGGGTATCGTGTTGCATAATCCACCAGAACTAATGCAAAACGATGGCCGCGTGCTGAACGTTCTAATGGCCCGATGAGGTCCATCCCAACTCTTTCGAAGGGGACCCCCACTAAAGGCAAAGGACGCAATGGCGCTTTTGAAATAGCCGGTGGATTAACCAGCTGGCATTCACGGCAAGCCGCACACCACCGGCGGACCTGCTCATGAATGCCTGGCCAAAAGAATCGGGCCATGAGACGTTCCCGTGTTTTTGCTTCCCCCAAATGGCCTGCCATGGGACTACAGTGAGCCGCCTGGAAAAGCATTTCCCGGCGGCTTTGTGGTACTAACAACTGTGTTGTATCTTCCTTGGTCTGGGTATCTTGGGAAAAATAGGGGAAAGAGAGCGGCCGGTCAGGCTGGAGAAGCTGTCCGTCAATGGTGCGGACCTGGTCATACGCACTTTTAAGCGTCTCATCCCGGGACTGCTCCAGAGGAAAGTCATCTCGGTCAGGCGGAAAAACCTCCGCCCTCCCAGTCGTTTCCTCCGGGTCAGACGGTAAAGGTCCCGGAACAGCATCTCCCGCCTGAGCCATCGCTTCCCCTGTCCCTAGTCCTGGCCCCCAAGCAGCATCCGCACATAAAATCCCCAGTAATTGTGAAAATGCTGGCCAATCCGTACCCAAAATCAGCGGATGCCGAAGGTGGGGATTAACCGCCACCTTAACACTATGCTTTTTCCCTCGGAATTGGATCCCTACAGGCACCAGCGGGTAGCCGACCACATCCCCGTGCACACACCTTACCTTAACCTGGCGGCTCATATCCAATGCCCCTTGCTGCATCAGGCTTTGATGAATAGAGGTTTGGTTACAGCCCGAATCCACCAAAGCCCGATATGTACCCCCCTTAATACTCACAGGTATCTGGTACTGCCCGGCTTGATCAGGGGCAGCCACCGGGGAGTCGGGGACCCGGATCATCATGCCCACCTCCATTACGGGACAGCGATCCTGGAAATGCCCCGGATCCCCGCATCTCCAGCAAGCCGGCCCATACTTTCCCCCCACCCCAGCGGCAGAAGGAGAACCAAGCGATTGGCGGGGAGAGGGAGGGGGTGGAGCAATGGCACCGGACTCTGCCACGCCTCCTCGGGCTCCCGGTCTGCTTCCCAGGACCATCGTCCCACGCTGTGGGGCTCGAGGGTGAAGATTGCTCCGTGACCTAGGAGCAGGAACAGGTCGGAGGAGAGGGAGGGAAGGTTTGGGGAGAGAGAGAGAGAGGTTAGAGGGGGGCTCGCCAGCCCCCGGGCACGCCACCATATGGTCCTCAGCCAGCTGGATGGCCTGATCCAGCGACGTCGGGCGGTGACACTGGACCCACTCAGCCGTTCCAGTGGGCAGCCGCGCCACGAACTGCTCCAGCACCACCAGATCCACCACGGCCTCGACGTCACGGGTCGTGGCCATCAGCCACTTGCGGCAAGCATCTCGGAGCTGTTGGGCCAATACGAAAGGCCGGCCGCTGTCCCCCAGATCCACCGAGCGGAAACGCTGCCGATGCTGTTCCGGGGTGCGCCCGACCCGCTGAAGAATAGCCCGCTTCAGGTCGGCATAGGCGAGGAGGTTCTCCACAGGCAGCTGTTGGGCCGCCACCTGTGCCTCGCCGGACAGCAGCGGGATCAAGCGCACCGGCCACTGAGCGCGCTCCCACCCACAGGCCTCCGCTGTTTTCTCAAATAGGTCCACAAACGCCTCTGGGTCATCCTGTGGTCCCATCTTTACCAGCGGGACATGAGCCATAGGGGGGGCTGCGTCCGGCCGGGCCTCCTGGCCCAGCAAGCTCCGGAAGGCTCGCCGGTCTTCCTCCTGCGCTTGGACCAACAGGCGGAACCGCTCTTCCTGTTCCCGCCGGAGGTCCATCAGCGCTTCGTGCTGCGAGTGGTGGAGCCCGGCAAGGGATTTCACCAGCTCCGCAAGTGGCGTTGATCCAGCTGGCTGCTGCATAGCGGCGTGGCGACTTCCTAGTCCCGGGTTTCGGCACCAATGTAACCCGGTTCGTGTGGAAGCAGGACAAGGAAGTCAGATTTGGTGCGTGAAATAAGGCCTTTTATTAGGCTTTCAACAGAAAAAACTCCAAACAATCTCTAGGTGAGGCTCCCTGCCATTCACCGTCTCTCAACCAGCCTTCTCCGCGTCAAGCACCCCTCCCAGATGTGCAGGCTGATATATATATCCGTCTCCCCCACCAATCACTGGAATTAAAGACAGGTGTTAATCATCATCCACTTGGCCTCCTTATCACCGCTCGTCTCCGCACCTGCTCTCCCACTGCAGACTCCGCTCTACCCCGCCCCCCTCTCCACAAATACAATATACCATTTTTATATATATTGTTAACATATATGGTCATAACATGCAATACCATATAAAAATTAACCATACATACTTTAAATATCCAGAAGATGGATATATGTGATAATAATATATCACCTTATATGTAACATATGACAATATCACTACTGATATAGGGACATATATGTCATATATTACATTTCCGTATGGGCATAACCACTGAGTCATCTTGCTTGTGCAAGCAATACAGTGATGAAATTAATAAGAGTACATTCATTATCAAAGGCCTCAATTATTGTTGAATTAGTTGCATATCAACATTTACAGTTTACATTTTCCCATACCATGAATGCTGTAACAGCATTGCCACTGCAACAGTGTAATCTGTAGACAAATGTTGCAATTAAGACATTTTTTGTAGTAAGTGTTACTGACAAAGGAATAAACCTAAACCAACAGGTGGTGTAACACTTACAGCAAAGGGTCAGATATTTTGACTTTTTTTAGCTGTGCAGAACTGCTCGTTTTGCTGCTCGATATTGCAAATCGGTGTGTCTTACCATATTATTTTAGTGTATTATCTTAATTATGAACACACTGGTTTGTAATGGAAACAGTTTTACTGTTTACTGCATGTTGTTATTCTTATTGTTATTTAATGAACTGGAAGTCTCGGCCATAGGCTTACTTCTGCGTTTAGGAATAAGGTGGATAAGAAGATACTTGAGTAATTTAATGATCTCCTCAAGTACATTTGTTAGACATTTCACCCACAATTGTGATAGAAAAACAGTGTAAACAGATTAATAATTATATTAGTTATAAATATTCTCGTTTGGCTCTGTTCGAAGGCGGTCGCATTTTTCTTCCCTCCCTCCCTCCTGAACTTCCCTGCTTGCTCTCTTGTATTGTCCTGTCCACTTAAGAGACTCTCGCTGCACTATTTGCAAAACCGAAATTATGGATCTGATCAACTGGTCTCTAAATGCAATTGACACCATCTTCTCGACTAGGAAAGCGGGATCTGGAGAACCGGAATGTCCCGCTGGGACGTTTGCTGCTGGCTACACGATGGACGCATGGGAGAGATGGCGGGTCGTGTGCCTAGCGGCTCTCTCCGTGGAGGACATTGAAGACATCTTCTTATTCGGAACAATGATAACTGGGTTTCTGCTATTTGGATTAGGCGTTGCCCTAAATTATCAGAAAATTAAGGAGACGGGACTGGCTGTCCAAAACCTCTCACGGCTGCCCGTCATGATGGAGTCTGTGGGCAGAGCGGTCGCCTCGGAGACTGAGGCGATTAACCGCAATATGGATTTAATCACGGCTAAGCTCTCGGCTTTGGAAAGAAAAATCGACGGAAATGGAGATCAGAATGGACAATGAGAATTAGCTGTGAAACTGGAAGACAGCTGTTCGCACTAAGACAAAACAATCTTATCTCTTTCCGGCTTCCCACAACAGATCGGCTTGGCAAGGCCGCTCTGGTATCAACTCTCCAGTGAATACTGCAGGGAGACGCTCTTTCTTCCATTCCCTCCTCCCAAAAACACCTTGTTATTGTCGGGCGCTTGTGCTCTGTCCAAGGACGTTTCCATGGCAATTGCTATGTCGCATCACAACCTGCGAACTGAGTCGACTGGTTTGGAGTGCTGGCGAAACGGATTTCAAGGCATACGAACTCACACGAACTTACACATACACACACTCATACACCTTCCTACCCCCATCCCACGCCTTCGTCGCTTCATCCTGTCAGGTGATAACGGGTCCGTGTGTTTGCGCTGAATGGCTGCTGGCCGGATGGCTGTTTCGTCTGAACTAGGATTACTATGCAAGTTATGTTCCTGTGTTGATTGTGCTTTATGCTGAGGTTTTTTGTCTGTTCTCGCGCTGTGTTCTCTTCCAAGAACGCAGTGCGAGGACACTTTTTTTTCTCCTCTCCTTCCTCATGTTATGCTGTATTTCTTCTTCTCTATTGCATTTCGTTGCCTTGTACCTACATGTGCAATGACAATAAATTGAATCCAATCCAATCCAATCCAATCCAATATACAGGTTTTTTTAGCAATTGATAAAAATATGAATTATATTTATTATTTTAGTGTATTAATTGGAATTTTTCTGGGTACAAAATTTGTTTACTTTGTTATGATACATCTGGGAAACGTTGTTATTTGTTGTGAATACTCATTTCTTTATAATTACAAGTAGAGTACACACACAGCAGTGATTAGAGAACACACACCCAGAGCAGTGGTCCGCCATTTTTATTGTGCAGCCCGTGGGGGTTACGTGCCTTGCTCAAGGGCACCTCAAGCCCTGTTTACACTAGTGGGTTTTTGAAGAGAGCACTGTTCATTCACTCATCTACATTTCCTGCCAGGACTGAGACAAAAGAGTGTAGACATTTTGCGTCCAGGGCATAATCTCCAAAATGGTGCTATGGTGACACAAACAGTATTCTCATCGCTTCATAACATAACGATTGAACCACTGATGGCAGACGGTATTATGGCGATGTGTTTCATACTTTTCTGGACCTTGACAGTGTAATTTACTTGGCAGTCAATGGGACAATCACAAGCCTCCCGGGGTTTCATCTAAAATATCTTAAATTGTGTTCCAAAGATGAACGAAGCTTTTACAGGCTTGGAACGACATAGGCGTAAGTGATTAATGACAAAATTTTCATTTTGGGGTGGAGTATCCCTATAAGCCTGGAATACACTACACGACTTTTAAAAATCTGAACAGATTTTTAAAACACCAGGCATCATACACCTACCGATTTTGTAAATAATGACAAAGGAAAGCTGGGCATCATATATAATTAAGCCTGGAATACACTACGCGTTTTTTGCCCTGATTTTCCGCCAATTTACAGTCTGGAGAAGTTGACACTAGTAGCCGAAAGTCAGAGCCAGTCTGCAGATTTGAGTTGACAGATTCAACAGAAAATCACATAGTGTATGATAGTCACAGACTCCGGTTTTTTAGCTTCAGACTCAGATTCTATCCAGTTGGAGGATATCAAAAATGTTTGATATTTTCAGCCGATTTTAGAACGTATATTGTTTCCATTTGTCACGCGTCTCCAAGGCTCATGTTTCTGAGTGAGTTTGTTGTGCTCGGAACAACTTTAAAGTCAACATGTAAAATCCTCCGTCCTGTAGTGTATGATGCCCAGTTTGCCTTTGTCACGATTTACAAAGTCAGTATGATGCCTAGTGTTTTAAAAATCTGTTCAGATTTTCAACAGAGACTGCGCTACTCTCAGTCACTGAAGCCCTGCGAACTGCGAAGGCTGATTCCAAATCGTCAGTCCTCATTCTGCTGGATCTCTCTGCTGCTTTTGACACTGTCAATCATCAGATTCTCCTGTCTACCCTCTCATCACTGGGCATCACTGGAATTCCACTTCGCTGGTTTGAATCCTATCTCACCGGTAGATCCTTCAGGGTGACCTGGGGAGGGGAGGTATCCAAACCACATCAAATGGTCACTGGAGTTCCTCAGGGATCGGTTCTTGGACCCCTCCTCTTCTCCACATACACTACATCGCTGGGTCCCATCATACATGCACATGGCTTCTCCTATCACTGCTACACCGATGACACACAGCTCTATCTCTCTTTTCAACCAGATGACCCAACGGTAGCTGCACGGATCTCAGGCTGCCTGGCGGACATCTCGGCATGGATGAAAGAACATCACCTACAGCTCAACCTGGCAAAGACGGAACTTCTGGTCTTCCCTGCCACTCCGACTCTACGGCATGACTTCACGATTCAGTTCGGCTCATCAATGATTACCCCATCAACTTCAGTCAGAAATCTTGGTGTAATCTTTGATGACCAGCTGACCTTCAAAGAGCACATTGCAAAGACTGCTCGTTCCTGCAGGTTTGCACTACACAACATCAGAAAGATCAGGCCCTTTCTGACAGAGCATGCTGCGCAACTTCTTGTCCAGGCCCTTGTTGTTTCTAGACTGGACTACTGCAATGCTCATCAAACGCAATCAAACCTCTACAAATGATTCAGAATGCAGCGGCACGACTGGTCTTTAACGAGCCCAAAAGAGCGCATGTTACACCTCTCTTCATCTCCTTGCACTGGCTACCAGTGGCAGCTCGCATCCAGTTCAAGTCACTGATGCTTGCATACAGATCTACCACAGGCTCTGCACCCTCCTACTTCCACTCACTATTACGAACCTACATCCCCTCCAGAAGTTTGAGATCTGCTAGTGAGCGACGCCTTGTGGTACCATCACAGAGAGGCTCAAAATCACTCTCCAGAACATTCTCGTTCACCATTCCTGGCTGGTGGAATAATCTTCCCACCCCTATCCGGAACGCCGGATCCCTGGCAACCTTCAAGCAACAACTGAAAACTCATCTCTTTCGGCAGTACTTGACTTAATCCTAAACTCAAAAAAATAAAAAAAAAATAAAAAACTTTCTCTCTATCTTTCTCTCCACCTACTAGCTTGTACTTATTTGAACAATGACTGAGACTTGGTGTTACGAACACTTCCTCTGTCTGACTGCCTCTTCAACATGAATCGCTTTTTGTATTCCCCAATTGTAAGTCGCTTTGGATAAAAGCGTCTGCCAAATGACTAAATGTAAATTTGAAAAGTAATGTGTATTCCAGCCTTTAGAATTAATAGTCGTTTGAAACTTGTAGATGTTTTGTATTTCTTGTGTTGAGAATATTTAATTCAACTCATTAACTTCTCATCAAACTGTTCTGTTAATTGGTACAGTATTTTAAATTTTGAAATGCATTTGAAATGTATTTCCTTTAATATTTGCTCTGCTTTACTTCAAAAACGGAATGATTGCATTTTCAGTTTTGTACAGTATATGTAGAGACTTAGTATTTTGTCTTTCAAAATAAAACTTAATTTACAACCGTGAGCATCCTTTAATACTTTGTTTTTTTGTTTTTTAATAACCTGTAAAATAAGAAGTGTTTCTCTGCAGTACTTTTAGGATAGTATTTTACTTTTAGCACTTTATTGAATGCGTTTGATCATAATAATCTAGGAAAAATCTGTAAAAGGACAGTGTTCCTCTGTACACGGTTTAGTGATATCACTTTATTTAATTTGTCAGTAATAATCTTAGAAAAATCCATAAAATAACAGTTTTACACTGTTAAAAAATAAAGAAACGGTCAAATGACTTGCAGTAAAGGCTGCCAAACAAAAAACTGAAGTAAATAAAAAAATGGGACAAACCACACTCATATTGATGTAATGTGGAATACCATTCATATGCCTTAAATATGGGATGATTTTTCCTCACTGCCTTTTAGCATTAACACCGGGAAGGTTTTAGGTTTAGAAATTGTGCAATATCAGTTTTGTCTTCAGAAGATAAAAGCATAGCAATTTGGGTGGGCCCATGACCTTCCATCTAGCACCACAGTAGAACCAATGTGACATCTACCTTAGATATGACAAACCTAACACAAACTATAACAAGCGGTTCATAATGCGTTATGTATAATTAATTATTTGGACATTTAACTCCTCTTCCTTTTGTATTCACAGGTTGATAACTAATGTGCTAATGGCCAGTTTCAATAGGGATGTAATGCAATGTCTGTCCAATGGAGGCTGAAATCAATTTAACTTTGGGTTCTGAAGTCAATCTGATTTTCATTATCAACCAAAATGCAATGTTTGTCCACTGTTGGAGGCTGACAAAGGTTGACATCAGAACTTAATGTAAGATTGACGTCAACCTCTAATGTTGGATAGATGTTGCATTTTTCATTTTACACCAAAATGCAACATCTGTCCAACGTTAGAGATTGAAGTCAATCTTACGTTGGGTTCTGACATCAACCCGATTTTAATTTTCGACCTAAATGCAACGTCTGTCCAACATTGGAGATTGATGTCAAACGATGGGTTCTGACATCAACCTGATTTTCATTTTCAACCGAAATACAACGACTGTCCAATGTTGGAGATTGACGTCATCTGACGTTGTGTTCTGACATCAATTTGACGTTGGGTTCTGACGTCAATCTGACTTTGGGTTCTGTCGTCAACCTGATTTTCATTTTCAACCAAAATATAAAGTTTCTCCGACGTTGGGGTCCAACGTCAATCTGACGTTATATTGACGTCCGGTGCCTGCTGGGTACTATCACTACCTCAATCACACATGACCACACAGGTATTTAGCATCTATAAACTCTCACCGCCCTTCTCAGCTGTACACTATTACCTCAGCCCAAGGACGGCTCTGCAGTCTTCCAACACTAGCACTGTCGTTGCGGTGGTCTTTTGAGCGTAGAATCTTTAGTACTCCTATTCCTCAGCTGTGCAGCATAAATCAGACACCACTCCCAAGTTGCTCTTTGCAGGAATGAAAGTTTATTCATGGCCGGGAGCCCACTGGTCACAACAACCAAGAGAGACTCCCTGAACAGAAAGATACATGTACATTTATACCTTGTAGTTGAGTAAAAAATCGATATAACTCAAATCTTCTTTACTGTAATTGGTTATACTGATCTGGTCATTGGTTTGTCATATGACTGTTCTACTGTTTTAAGCACTTTTTTGGGTAAACACAAATTATTTAATCATAGAGACATGGCCTTTGATCTGAGCATCTTCAGTCTGCACTTTTCTGAACCTTCTATGTTGAATATACCCTTTTGACTCCCCCTGAGGCCGTTACATAAAATATTTCCATCACATACCATAATGATTTTTGGCATAAAAGAAAAATCAATAATTTTGACCCATAAAATGTATTATTGGCTATTGCTACAAATAATTTAGAATTTTTAGATATTTGTACTTGAAATAAGACAAAAATTCTTTGTGATCTGCATTTTTGCAGAGTGATTGAATGGGGAATTTAAATATTGCTTTAAAAAGGGGCAATAGACCGAAATAAACAGAAGAAAACCTGCTCCTGACCAGGGGTGCGTTTACAAAAGTATTGTTTGCTAACTATGGTCGCAAGTTCCATTGAACTCTATTGGTAACAAATTAACTTGCGACCATAGTTTCCTTTGGGAAACGCACCTCAGGTTAGGTTCACAGAGTAAGGTTTACCACGATAACTGACTCTGAGTAGTTACCTCTCTTTCAGAAACGGGCTTGACTTACCCTGCTTTCTGGGATTTAACAAACCTCCCATTCTGAAACGGAAAACCCAGTCTCCTCCATTTCAGGGTTAAGATACTCAGAGTTTTCCATTAACCTCCTTTTCTGAAACTGGCCTCTGACATGAGTCACAAACAGACTTGAAGCCTCCGGGTGTTTGTGCTTCAAGCTGCCCAAAACAACAGCTGTATGTAACTCTGCACACGGCCTTCACTGGTGCTCATTACATTATATTGACTTTCAAACTGTTTCTGAAACACACAGAGAACGATTTTAATATTTGATCAACCTTTCCACTTAAACAAGGCATTAGATTTAGACGCGGCTTTGTTCCGTGGCTGATGCTCGCCTTGAGTTTGATCTGACCGGGGCACAACAAACATTTCCTCGTCGCGTGTTTTAGTCTCCAAAGAAAGCCAAGAACCTATGCTTGGTGTTCGCTTGGTTTTTACTGCGTCAAACTGCTTTACCACTCGAGTTTTGCCCTTCAATGTAGGAGAAGAAAACACAAGCGCGAGGAGCTCGCAGAGGCGCGCAGACACCGACCGGCGCGGTTGAGTCTATAAGGTTCTCATGTGTTGTATAAGAGCGCAGCGCTGCTCGAGCGACACTCATCGTTGTTTGCGCGACTGTATATTAGCTCGTATAAATGGCAGAAACCGCTCCAGCCCCGGCTGCTGCCGCCCCGCCGGCCAAAGCGCCCAAGAAGAAGACCGCTGCCAAAGCCAAGAAAGCAGGTCCAGGCGTCGGTGAGCTGGTCGTCAAAGCCGTGTCCGCGTCCAAGGAGAGGAGCGGCGTGTCCCTCGCCGCGCTGAAGAAAGCTCTCGCCGCCGGCGGCTACGACGTGGAGAAGAACAACTCCCGCGTCAAGATCGCCATCAAGAGCCTGGTGACTAAAGGCACCCTGGTGCAAGTCAAAGGGACCGGCGCCTCCGGCTCCTTCAAGCTCAACAAGAAGCAAACCGAGACCAAGAAAAAGCCGGCAAAGAAAGCGGCTCCTAAAGCGAAGAAGCCCGCGGCCAAGAAACCCGCTGCTGCCAAGAAGCCCAAGAGCGCAGCGGCAAAGAAGCCCGCCGCTAAGAAATCGCCCAAGAAGGCCAAGAAACCCGCCGCTGCAGCCGCTAAGAAGGCGACGAAGAGCCCCAAGAAGGCAAAGAAGCCGGCAACGCCCAAGAAAGCAGCCAAGAGCCCCAAAAAAGCCAAGACTGCCAAACCCAAGACGGCAAAGCCTAAAGCGGCCAAGCCTAAAAAGGCAGCTCCCAAGAAGAAATAAGTAACTTTATCTAACGTTACTGTTTCATTCCCCAACGGCTCTTTTCAGAGCCACCCACTCACTCTAAAGAAAGAGCAAAAGTGCAGTTTGATTCTTAAAGTAAATTATTATAAGACTGAGTTTACCTCCACTCAGTGTTTTACATGTTGACTGAATTTATAAAAGCCACAAAGTTATTCACGTTTATTAATATGAACAGCTTTAATGGATCACCGATCTAAATTTAATTAGGTTAAAAATAATATCGCCTTTTGCATTTACTTTTATTTTTTTCAACAATTGACAATTTCTTTACTGTTTTCTGTCATGTTTAGTCTAAAATGCAGCACAATCATAAAGCCAGTTGTGGAGGCGTGGCTTTGGCGGTGTGTGTTGGAGGGAAGTTCAGTGATTGGTTTAAAATCTTACAATCTCTAAACCAATGGGCGACTGGCAGATTCCTTTAAAACTGTATAGCAGGGCTCACGGATTTATCATTTCTGTTTTACTTTAATAGACGCTATTATAATCAACAATGAGTGGAAGAGGTAAAACCGGCGGTAAGGCCAGAGCGAAGGCTAAGACTCGCTCCTCCAGAGCAGGGCTGCAGTTCCCCGTCGGTCGTGTTCACAGGCTTCTCCGCAAAGGTAACTACGCCGAGCGCGTCGGTGCCGGTGCTCCGGTTTATCTGGCCGCTGTGCTCGAGTATCTGACGGCTGAGATCCTGGAGTTGGCTGGAAACGCCGCTCGGGACAACAAGAAGACCCGTATCATCCCCCGTCACCTGCAGCTGGCGGTGCGCAACGACGAGGAGCTGAACAAACTCCTGGGTCGAGTGACCATCGCTCAGGGCGGCGTGCTGCCCAACATCCAGGCCGTGCTGCTGCCCAAGAAGACCGAGAAACCCGCCAAGAGCAAATAAATTAAAGCGGTTTCAATAAACTCCAAAGGCTCTTTTCAGAGCCACCCACTTTCTCTATAAGAGAACGCTTTTCTGTTAGTTTGTTTTATCAATAGCGACACATCATAGGGAATAGTTAAATTAACCAAATAAGTTGCAACTGTTGAGTTTGGATATTTACTAAAACCATGAATAGCTAAAGATTAATCTAAAGA
This sequence comes from Barbus barbus, assembly GCF_936440315.1. Lineage (NCBI taxonomy): Eukaryota > Metazoa > Chordata > Actinopteri > Cypriniformes > Cyprinidae > Barbus > Barbus barbus. Next base: position 2,017,767 of record NC_136728.1, on the reverse strand, counting down.
GTACGTAATATTTCATAATAAATAAGTGAAAGTTAGTATGACATCTTTAAAGAGTGTTATTGTGTAGTGTGTGCACGATGCGTAAACAAAGACCAATAAATCATTGAAAGGGACTTTGGCTGCGCGGGGAAGCGGGAAACAAAGCCCCGTTTGAAAACAGAAGCTGATTCTTCTTCTTTTGTTTAATGGCGGTTGGCAAACCATCTTAAGGGGCATTTCCGCCACCTACTGGGATGGAGAGGCCTCGATGAACGAAAATATTATATACTTTTTATGTATATGTATGTAAAAACAAACAAATTTTTTGTAATTAAATCAGTATTTCTCAAATATTTTAGAAGAAAAGCATAAACCCTTAACTGTTTCTGTGCATTCTGAAATATATTCTTAACTGAAATGTCACTAATTTCCATATCTCTTAATTTTTCTGCGCAGTCATTGGCTAGCAGTCATGCGCAGACGTCACACATCAGCCAATCACAAGCCTCTGCCCCTTTCTGACGCCATAAGCTCGTGGCCGTATGATGCTTTAAAAGCAGGCGTGTAAGAAAGCGTGGCATTTTCTACGTACGCTGAACGGAAGAAGAAGTTTATTGCAGCGATGGCCAGAACCAAGCAGACCGCTCGTAAATCCACCGGCGGCAAAGCCCCGAGGAAGCAGCTCGCTACCAAAGCCGCCCGTAAGAGCGCTCCGGCCACCGGCGGCGTCAAGAAGCCTCATCGCTACAGGCCCGGCACCGTGGCTCTGCGAGAGATCCGTCGCTATCAGAAGTCCACCGAACTGCTGATCCGCAAGCTGCCCTTCCAGCGTCTGGTGCGAGAAATCGCTCAGGACTTCAAGACGGACCTGCGCTTCCAGAGCTCCGCTGTCATGGCCCTGCAGGAGGCCAGCGAGGCTTATTTGGTCGGTCTGTTTGAGGACACCAACCTGTGCGCCATCCACGCCAAGAGAGTCACCATCATGCCCAAAGACATCCAGCTGGCCCGCCGCATCCGTGGAGAGCGCGCTTAAACTCAACCCTCACAAACACAAAGGCTCTTTTAAGAGCCACTCACGTTTTCACTTTAAGAGCTTCAGATCTGTACAGTTACGTAGACCATGTGTTGTCTGAGAAGAGGATAAACTACGGTTTGACGCAATTTTTTACTTTTCTCGTATTTCTCTAGTTTTTTTTGTTAATTTTTTACTGAAAGATTTTGTGGTGCAGTACATACTACAGAAAGACAAATGTAATTTCTACATTAAATTTAGTTAAGGCAAGAGTTTAAAGTAAATTTAATATTAGTACTCTTTAAGCTTGTAGAATTTAAAGTTGTGTTTTTCTTATTTATTTTTTTTTTTTTTATTAGAATTGTTTGTTAGTTTTATAAAGATTAAGTAAATCTCAAGGTCATGATCCAATTGCTCTCATCATGCACTTGGAAATGAATAAGGTTTTATTTGATTCTTCCGGTTTTCAAGATGTATTCACATTTTATGGTTGCTTTTGTTGTTAGGTTTAGTAACTTGCTGTTTTGTGATATCTGGAGTGTTTTTTTTTTTTTTACTCAAAATGACCCATACACACTCGAACACTTCACTGATTGTCACCATCATTGTGTATCATGTGCCAAGTATTCAGGTCTCTGTGTTCATTCAGTTAATAACTATATACACTAAACATATTACCATTAAAACAATGAGTTGTATATATGCTTGCTTACCTGATTGTAACCTAACCACGTGCTTTATAGTTTTTTTTTTTTTCAGTGCAATGTTTGAGTAAAGACTATAAACTGTGAATGAGTGAAATGTATTGCAGGGTAAACTTAAAATAATTAAGTAGAAATTACTAATCAAACTGCCTGGCCACCTTCAATTTACTTATTTCCTTTGCTAATTTTACTTAACTTAGCTAAGTAGATTTTACTTTAAAAATATGCATGCAAAAACTTGAAAAATACAAATTAAGTAAATTTAACTTTTTTCTGTGTTGATTTTAAGCTTTTTTTTCTGCCTACATTAACTGTTTTTCTTTTGCTTTGCGATTTAGTTTATTTTATTTTTTATCAAAAACCTGATTAGAGCAAACTGATGTAAAGCCTATTCGTTTCTTAGTTATCTGCTACAGTTAAAATGGCTTATTCCTAAACTGATTCAATTTAGTGTTATTTTGCTACCAGGTGGTTTGTACCAGTAAAGGAAATATGGATTGTGTGCATTTATTTTGTTTATCATTTGTAAAACAGAAGAGGTGTAAATGCGTGGCTTGACACAAACAATGAAACATGTTTTAAATGTATATTTTAGCTTGAGAACTTAAAACATGAATGTACTGCCAGCACTTTTGTACTTTCATCGATCTGCTCCAGCAACTTTATAGGACTGTAGAGGCCACTAAGTCTAGTCACAGACGATTAAAACACTCATGCCTGACAACAATGACAACTGCATGATGATCAGCCAACCAGTCACTACTCTTCACTTCAAAACCAGTTCAGCAGCAGTTCACAGACCCTTCTCTCCACCCATTGTTTTTCTTGTGCAGCTGGTCATGATTTTTGTGTGCTGGACTTCACATTCACATAATATCTGTTTTATTATAGACAATTTATCACACTCTTCTATTATGTGTCCCATTTTGAGACTTTAAAAAGCATTTGCAGCTATTGTGTAAACGGTGAAAAATGGCAAAAATGAGGAAACAAGTGTAATTGACAAACCATATCAAACTGATGTTTTTGAAAATAATATAAAATGATAAATCATGAAAGAGTCTATTTTATTTTCCGTAACTCATGTTGTGTGTGAGTATATAATCACAGCTGAGGAACATTCGGAGCTGGGTAGTACTGATGTATGTAATCAGATTACACAAATGAAGTACTTGTAATTAGAGTAAAATACTCGTAATCAAACTACAGTTACTTTTTATGGATTACATGATTACTTATTAACATAATGTGTTGATTCTGCCTAATTCCTTTCTAAAATAGCCTTCGGCTTATACACAAAGTTTTCCAGTTTTGTGGAGATTCCAGCCGATCTCACTGCAATTCGTACATATTTTACGAGGTGGCTAATTCGTATGAATTTGTACGAATGACCTACACCTAACCCCGCCCCTAAACCTAACCGTCACTGGGGTTTAGACAAATCGTACTAAATCGTACGAGTGAGGTCGTACGAATTCCTACGAATTAGCCACCTCGTAAAATACGTACGAATTGCTGTGAGATAGCGTTGGGAGATTCACACAGAGATCAGTCATTAATCAGGTGCTACAGAGCATCTGAACACTGGATATACTCAAATAATTTCAGGTTTAAGAAGTGTTTCAACACTGCATCAACTGCTGATGAACACATTACGTTTTATTTGGACTATCAGTTATTTAACCATGTATTACTTTGGAAGGCGTTTGTCTTTCAAACATATTCAAATGCACAAATTCACCAACTTCTGATCCTCTTTCACCTAATATATTTTTATTTGAAGTACACCCGATGGACTCCCTGTTGGTTGATATCACATGATATGCAGGTAAACATATACAATATTGAATTTTTTTCAGAAGTGTTTTATTTTGATTCATTTTCAAAGTGTTTTAATTGAACATTTTTATGATTTGATTAATGATTAACTGTTCGTTAAACTCACAAACCCAGCTTGGGAAACCTTGAAGTAATAAGGTTTAACACACTTCATGATAACAACAAATATAATATATTTCCTTACTCTTTGAATATATGGTACACGGTTATCCTGTTTAAATCAATGTGAGAAACGAGAAAGCTTAAAGGTAATAAAGTAATCTATGTATATAAGGTTAATGGTTTTATACCATTAACCTTATATGCATCGGTAATAAAGTAATCTAAAAGTCGTCTGATTATGATTCCTAATGTAATGGAGTAAGTACAATTGTTGTCATGTTATTTGGAAACAGTAACGGATTACAGTAATCTACCCAGCTCTGAAGACATTATGAAACACAATTACAGTGCTGTGAAAAAGTGTTGGCCTACTTCCTGATTTTTTATTTTTTTTGCATGTTTGTCACACTTTAATATTTAAATTTGTTTGATGATCTGAACCAATCAAAGATAACACAAGTGAACACAACATGCAGTTTTTAAATGAAGGGAAAACAAAATCCAAACCCACATGGCCCTGTGAGAAAGTGCTTGTAATTGAGATCTATCAGTCTGGAAAAGCTCCAGCAAATCATGAACGCATCTTCATCAGTTTGACAGCAGGTGGTGCACATGCAAACAAACACAAACAACTCAAGAACTGCGTTTGCAGCGCGTTTCTTTTATCGCTTGTGTTGTGAGTATTTGCGGTATTTTATTTGCAGCGCGTTGAGCTTTCTCAGACACCAGGTTTTTGCATTTATGTTTTCAACAAATTAGCAATAAATCTGATTTTTGAAATAGCAAGTAAAACGTAGCTATCTAATTTGAATAGTCGGTAATTATTGTTGAAATTATTGGGGAAAGTTTCTAAAAAGTGCAATTACTTCCAGACTAGGGGTAATTGGGTATCATAATAATATTAATAATAATAATAAATTACAAATATATGCTGTCATCAAAATATTTATTCAGCCAAGCAACCAAAGTTTTTTGTTTATTTTTTTCCTTAAATATTGTCAGATGGACTTGATGGGAGAAATAGAGAGATTGGGAATGAAAAAGGTTAAAGGGGAATACTGGAGTGACAAGGTAAAAGACACTTTTTAAGGATAACAGGTGAATAACGGGGGAAATATGACACTGTAGCTGTAAACTCTCTCCGGAAGATGGCAGGAGTGCAGCTTCCGGGACACAGGCTGCCGTTAAAAACCGAAGAAGAAGAAGAAGAACAAGGCGCCAAATTTTGTATCTGTTCTTCATGACGGAGGAGATAAAGTAATGAATTATGAATATAAAAGGCAAAGGTGGGGATTTAGTTTGCTCATGCTATGAGTTAATGTACTGTTTACAATCTTCGCGTGATACTAAACTAAATTTCTCATTTCTGACATTGATAAACAGTAGATAGCTGTTGTTGTTATTACTGGAGGGTAATGTTAGCACACGCTAATGTTTACTGATCAGCTTTTGTTGTCGTTTATATTAGCATAGTGTTTACTATAGTTTTGCTTTTTAAATGAATTGTGTTGTTTATGTTTTCTGTGCAGCAGCCGCGGAATCAAACGCTAACAGGTACTTAATTTAACATTATAAACAATATACAGCTAAATCATACCACCGTCCAAAACAGGGAACGAGATTACAGCTAATGTTTTATACCATTAACCTTATATACATCGAGTTTCTTCGTTTTTACACGATTAAACTCTTTTTGTTTCAGGTGTTTATAACAGATCTGGTGATTAGCATAACATTAGGTGATATAGGCCTGGTTTCACAGACAGGGCTCAATTAGGACATTTAAGTCATTTTTATAAACATACTTAAAGAAGAACATTACTGGGGTGCATCTTGAGACAAATCAAAGGCACTGATGTATTTTATGATCAGTCAGTGCAAGTTCAGCTCAGACTTGTATTTGAGTCTGGGACTAGTCTTAAGACTTGTCTGTGTTTATCATGCTGGTCTGTTGACATTTGAAACACAGAAACAAATTAATCGCACTTTGTTTCTCATATCTTCGCTATTTTTTTTAAGCACATTAAGTTTAATAAACGAATGTGGAGATCATTATTAAAAACTTATGCTCTACTGAGACCCAATACGTTACATTTTTGTCATCATTAAGTCGAACTCATACAGGGTTGGAACAATTTGAGGGTATTTCTTCTGTTCAACTCAAAAGAAGATATTTTGAAGATTATTGACGGTAGTTTTAAAGTATGAAAAACAAACCAAAAAAGCATTGGAATCAGTGTCTACTGGCAACTAGAGAGTAGTCAACATTTGAAGAAGATCAAAAACACTTTAAGGTGTCCTTGTTAAACGTACTAAGTATTATAATAATACTTCTGCATAATTGCATGCAAGTAACCCTAAGCCAAACCTTAATCCTACCCGTATAGTAAATACATGTAATTAATATTACTCAGTACTTAACAAATGTGTAACTACACTGTAAGGACACCTTAGGTTAAAATAAAGCCTTTTATCAAAGTTGTCCTAAAACTTAAAACCAAAATGTGTTCTTGTCTTAGGACAACTTTGAACTTTTTATTAATCCACTTCAAATAACGACTACTATATTTGGTTGCCAGCTTGTGTTCAACAGAAGAAAGAAACTCATACAGGTTAGGAAGTACATAAGGGTGAGTAAATGTCTGATGACAGGTTTTTTTGTGAAAATCCTCCTGCAGTGATGGAGATGCCATCAAGGTGTTTGTGCGAGTCCGGCCGCTGACTCAAGGCACTGGGTTAATGACAGACGGAGATCACAGTCTGTGTTTGACAGTGAGCGCACCGCACACCGTCAGACTGCACTGCAAACCAGAGCCTCGCACCTTCACCTACGACCATGTGGCTGACATGAACACAAGCCAGGTGAGGCAGGGGTTAGGTTCATCTTCTCTGGCTGAAGACGAGTCGAGTAATCCTCTCATCACTCTTCTTTATGTCTCTCAGGAGGAGGTTTTCTCCAGCGTGGCTAAAAACATCGTGGAGTCGTGCATGAATGGATACAACGGGACCATTTTTGCCTAGTGAGTTCCTGTGTGGCTTGTATTGGCATGTTTTAGAGCCGTGGCATATTCATGATGTGGTGTGTTTGTTTTTCAGTGGACAGACGGGCTCAGGAAAGACCTTCACCATGTTGGGTAAGTGATGAAGTTTGTGGTCAATAGGCCTGCAAGGTTGTGTATGCACACAATTTACAGTAGCTCTCAAAATGTAATTGGACACTTGTGATAAAATAAAGATGCTATTTTATCTACTGCAATAGAGACAGAGCGCATTTAGGCCACACCCACACTGTGTGTGTGTGTGGGGGGGGGGGGTCCAATGCTCTCCATTGATTTTGTATTGCGGGAAGCTGTCTCCTTGTCATTTCTGACTTAAAAAACAAAAAACACAATGCCTGAAAGCTGCTGTGTGACAAGGTGTACAGCAAACAAGCTAAAAAACCCCAGATCTATGATTGTATAAGCTGTCAACCACAAATACGCAGTTCTGTTGTTTTTTAAGCATGTTTGCTGTACACCTTGCCACACAGCAGCATTTAGACATTGATCTGTTTTTTGTTACAAGTCAGAAATGACAAGGAGGCAGCTTCCCGTAATATAAAGTCAATTGAGAGCGTTGTTTCCTCCACAATCGGCCTGGTTTTCAGATTGACACGTATCACTCTGTCTCTATGATAGGCGTTTGTTTAGAAAATTAGCTAAAACCCACTTTTCTAACAAAGTATTTCACATGCTGTAGTTGTCAGACGTTAGTGGATCTCGTCCGTCTTTAGTTAATCTGTGTAACTGCATTATGAAGTATGTGGTTACTCTGCTAGTACACTTGGGTAGACTTGAGGGGTACTAACTTCAAGTAATAGTTAACCCAAAAATGAAAATTTGCTGAAAATTGAGATGAATATTTAGAGTTTGTTTTTTTCATGGGAACAGATTTGGAGATATTTAGCATTTCGTCACTTGCTCCGACCACTGTGTTCATATCTGGGAAGATAGGTATGAAAGTTAGTCTGAATACACAAAAGTAAAGGTGATTGTATTTTGTGTGTGTGCAGGTCCCTCAGAGCTGGATAACTTTTCTGATGAGCTGCGTGGTGTGATTCCTCGAAGTTTTGAATACCTCTTCTTCCTCATCAACAGAGAGGTGGAACGGGTAAGATGGGTTTCATTAAATATAAAATTTCAGATAAATGTAACATTGCATTAATTGCAGTATCATGCTCCTTTTTTCTTGTTGTGTGCTTATGATTGGGAATCAGGAAGCACTTCTTTTATTTAGAAGTAGCTGAAAACTGAATCAACTTGATATGTGGCTAATTTAATGATTCTGGGATGTCTGTGTTTTTCACTGAAGTGGCTGCTACACCATAGTAATATGGTGCTTTCTGTGAGATATGTTCTGTGTGAAGGAAATGCTGAATTAGTTCAGTTTAAAGAGAGTCTCAGTTCACCCAAAATTTGAATTTCTGTCATTTAATCACCCTGAATTTGTTCCAAATCTGTGTGAGATTCTTATTTCTGTTGAACACAAACAAAGATGTTTTGAAGAAGGTTGTTAAAGGGGTCATCGGATGCAAAATTATTTTACAAGTTGTTTGAACATAAATGTATGGAAGCCCGTTTCCGCCAATGAATAAAAAATAAAACAAGGTAATTGCGACTTTTTATCTCACAATTCAGACTTTTTTTCTCAGAATTCGGAGATACAAACTCTCAATTCGGAGATACAAACTCTCAATTGCGAGTTTATATCTCAGAACTGTGAGAGAAAGTCGCAATTACCTTGTTTTATTTTTTATTCATTGGCGGAAACGGGCTTCCATATAAATGTCTGTTGGAAGTGTGTACACATCCATCCTATAATGATAAAAATCCACCCAGTGTTTTTTTTTTTTTTTTAATCCCTATTTTAAAATCCTCTTTCTCAAATCAGGCTGTTCAGAATGACGTAGTTCTGTACAGACCACTCCCACGATAGTTGATTGACAAGACCGTCAAGACCCTGAGTGAGATGAGAGCTGTCCGCCTCCGGTGCAGAGTCAGATTAAGCGATTGAAGTGTTTTGTTGTTGGATGTAATAATGAATATAGCAGTCGTCATTAACTCCCCACATCTGAGCCGCTGAAGATGCAGAGGATTAACATTACTTTCGCTTTGAAGTGAATGCACCGATCCCGATCTACATAAATGCATCTATATTCGCCCGAATCATTCGTGATCCAGCTTTATCTACAGAAGAAGATATAAGATACAAATCGCCTTTCCTAATAATGTGCTAGTTAGCCAGTTTTGCGCCTGAAGTTTAGTATGTGCCATAGATATATATACCTAGATGCCTCATTATCGACTGTTTCTATGGACTCACGTAAGCCATCTGACACTTTTGGAATGGTCTGTGAATCTTTGAGCGCATTGACTGTGTGCGTCTACAACAGCAAGTTATACACTTGTATATCTTGGAATATTCATTGATTATTATGGTGAATGCGAGAAGGCTGACGCGTTAACGTATCTGGAGCGGTCGAATAGGGAATCTACACATCTATGTTCTGCTCGTCACCCCACGGAAGAGAGGGGCGGAGTCAGTAGAGCTCACTAGCATTTAAAGCAACATGGACTATAATAGCGTGCTGAAAACAGAGCAGATATTGCCAGGGAAAAGGAGGTGGTTTTTTACACTACCATTTGAGAAATTTTAACCAAAAGTATGTTATAGACTTTTCATTAAGACCCTAAAGAATCATATCAACTTGTGGAAAATGGGCATCGGATGACCCCTTTAAAGAAAACTGTTGACTGTAGCCATTGACTTCCATGGTATGAAAATAAATACTGTCAATGACTATAATCAATTGTTCTTTTAAATATTTACTTCAGTGCTCATCTGAAGAACGAAACTCACACAGGTTTGGAACAACTTGAGGGTGAATACATGCTTAGGTTTTTAGTTTTTTTTTGGTATCGGTTCTCATACAAAAGCTGAGAAAACGCTAAGTTCAACATTCAGTGCATTGTTACAATCGGTGTTGGGGAAAGTTGCTTTTAAAAGTCATGCATAGCAGCATTGCGTTACTCCATAAAGTTACTAATTGCATAACTTTTTATGGAAAGCAATGCATTACGTTACTTTTGATTTTTGTTTGTCATCTAGGCTGGGCTTTCTTTCTAACTTTTTTTTTTTTTCTTTCTTCCTTCCTACCTTCCTTCCTTGCTTGCTTGCTTGCTTACACAAAAGTTATATTTTTGACAACTGTAAAGGCCCTTTCACACCTAAGTGAAAGTGAAAAAGTGAAAGTGAAGTGACATACAGCCAAGTATGGTGACCCATACTCGGAATTTGTGCTCTGCATTTAACCCATCCAACGTGCACACACACAGCAGTGAACACACACAGCAGTGAACACACACACACCGTGAACACACACACACACCGTGAACACACACTCGGAGCAGTGGGCAGCATTTATGCTGCGGCGCCCGGGGAGCAGTTGGGGGTTCGGTGCCTTGCTCAAGGGCACCTCAGTCGTGGTATTGAGGGTGGAGAGAGCGTTGGACATTCACTCCCCCCACCTACAATCCCTGCCGGCCCGAGACTCGAACCCACAACCTTTGGATTACGAGCCCGACTCTCTAACCATTAGGCCACGACTTCCCACACTATTCCCGCACTCCTTTTCACTAAAGTGAAATGAGTAAGCCTCTTTGAAAACTAAGTAACTTGCATCACTTATTTCATTGTAAATTTAAAAGTAACTGGTTACAATACATTGATACATAAATCAAAAGACATTTTTTGTGGTGTAGATCTCACTTCAGTTTAGTGTTGAAGTGCTATTTAATCATTAAGTGCATATAACATTGCTCACGTTGCTTAAAAATGTTTTTCGGTCCTCCTCAATTTATAGTGTTCACTTAAACATTTAATTTAATTGGTTTTTCTTTCTCTTTCTCTTTCTCTCGATCTGCAGTCTGGTGGGATGAAGAGCTTCCTCTGCAAGTGTTCATTCATAGAGATCTACAATGAGCAGATTTATGACCTATTGGACAGTGTGTCCACCAGCCTGTTCCTGCGAGAGGACATCAAGAGGGGTGTCTTTGTAGAAGGAGCCGTGGAGAAATACGCAGCTTCTGCTGCAGAGGCCTATCAGGTCTGACACATGTTTTTAAACACTAACAATAATAATATCTACTCAGAGCTACTGAAATATTTATTCATACAATGTTGGCATTTGTGGGAGCTCTGTGCTTGATTTCTGCGTGTTTGTGTGTGCAGGTGTTGTCGATGGGATGGAGGAACAGGCGAGTGGCGTCCACCTCAATGAACCGCGAGTCCTCTCGTTCACACGCAGTGTTCACCATGACACTGGAGTCAAAGGAGACTGGACAGGAAGTGGTCAACATCAGAACCTCTCAGCTCAACCTGGTGGATCTCGCCGGCTCAGAGAGACAGAGGGACACGCATGCCGAGGGTTCACGGCTCAAGGTGCTCATGTTGAAAATATACCTGTCAAAATGTGCAGTTTTCAAACAAAGTAGTGGTTTAGGTTGAACAGAAACACTTTTTAATATTACTATTACATTTAGTCATTTAGCAGATGCTTTTATCCAGATGAGGACAATGGAAGCAATCGAATCAACAAAAGAGCAATGATATGAACGTGCTATAACAAGTCTCAGTTAACTATTATTATTATTATTATTATTACCGGTTTTACCATTAGTGCAGTGCATATTGTATTACAACATTATATAACTTGATTCCATTTCAAACTATATTACAGTTTTTTTCTGATTGCTTAAGCACATTTTTTGTAACTATTGGCTATTTTTGCAAAACTCTACACACAAATAAGAAAACCTTTCACCCAATTATCAAAACATTGTAGTTCTCTTGCAAAAGCGAACACAGCTAGATTAACTCTTCACACCTTCGTAAAAATGGTGTTTTCGTATCAAACAGTAAACACAAGCCATCATCTACTAAGCACACAATGTGCCAACTACACACTGATGGTATGAATACAAAACACATCTGGCTTTTGCTTTCTCTGTGTACAGATGTCAATTTGAGGTCATACTTTTGTCATAGTGTCATGTAAACATACAAGGATCCAAACTTCAAGTATTGGTGTTTATTCACACTCATCAAAACCAAGACAAAGTCAGAACACAAAGTAGTAATTTCACAACAACAAAAAAAAAGACAGCCTACATCATGTCGTCTTTCTGGGTCCGGCCACAAAATTTCGTCCACATCGCATGCGATATCCTCCAGTCCAAGGCACCGGGGAAAATATCTCCTTGAATGCCGTATCCAGGCCTGACATGATGCCTGGTCAATATCTCCACATGCCTCCTCCATTGCCTGTAAAAGGGCTACCTGTTGATGAGGATGACGGTCGTACACTTTCCAGCGCCAGGCAGAGAAGAACTCCTCGATGGGATTTAAAAATGGAGAGTATGGAGGGAGGTTGAGTGCCATGAAGGATGGGTGGTCTGTAAACCAGTTGCGGACCAAAGCAGCCCTATGGAAACTAACATTGTCCCATATGATGACATATCGGGTATGCTCTGGTCTCTGAACAGTGAGCATGTCATGTAAGGTGTCCAGGAATGCAATAATGTGTGCAGTGTTGTATGGGCCTATGGTTGCATGATGGTGAACAACACCATTTTGGCTTATAGCTGCACACATGGTTATGTTACCACCACGTTGTCCTGGGACATTGATGATGGCACGGTGTCCAATAATGTTCCTGCCACGTCTCCTGGTTTTACTGAGGTTAAAACCGGCCTCATCTACAAAAAGTAGCTCATGTCCCATGGCATCTGCTTCTAGTTCCATCACTCTCTGGACAAGACAAAACAAATGCAACACATCAGGCCCATGCACAGCACTACAGTATGCACTTCCCAATTCAGAACCAATGACACTATAGCTTACCTGCACATAGTCATATCGCAGTTGCTTTACACGTTCTGTGTTTCTCTCGAAAGGAACTCTGTAAATTTGCTTCATTCTTATTCTGTGGCGCGCAAGTACACGACTTAGTGCAGAAATGCTTACACTGTGTATATTTTGAAAGATGGTGTCATTATCAATTATGCGCTGCTGTATTTCGCGCAGTCTTATTGCATTATTGGCAATCACCATGTTCACTATATGGGTCTCTTGCTCTGGAGTGAACATTCTTCCTCTGCCCCCAACATCTGGACGTCTAGCAATTCTGTAAAGTAACAATTTCAGTATTTTTGCATGTATGGTACTGTTGTGTTTCTCATTAGAGTATGGCAGTGCTACAAAGTACTTACCGATTCTCATTTTGAAATGTCCTAATGTTGCTTGCCACAGTGTAGTGGCTCAAATTAGGCTGAACCCGTTGGCCAGCTTCCCTCAGGGTCATCCCATGGTTGATGACATGGTCCACTATTGTAGCTCTGATGTCATCAGTTATTCTATTTCTTACTCTTCTTACCCTTCCTCTTTCCCCTCCTCGTCCTCTTCTTGCTCCTCCTTCTCCTCTTCCTCTAACGTCCTCTAACCCTCTCGCTTCTTCACCTCCACGTCCTCTCCCTCGGCCTCCTCGGCCTCCTCTGATTCTCACTCTTACTGCTCCTTCCATTGTACTCCACACAGACAGCTTACCTGTGGCTTACTTATAGTGCTTAGGCTGATTGCAAAGTGAAGTAATTATCTAAAACAGTTTTCACATGTGAAAGTGTGCCAGACAGTTGGCAAAATAGTGTTAATGATAGCCATACATGTGTATAATTTTGCTAGGAGTGTGTTGGAAATTTGGTAATTGAGTGTAAGCAGTGAGTTGTGTTTACAGTTCTGCAAAAAGACTGTTGTGCAGTGAATTGTGCCTACAGTTTTGCAAAGTGTATTACAAAATTGCAAACTGAGTGCAAAGCAGTGTTTGTGCTTTTAGTTTTGCAAACTCAGTGAGTGGTTTTGCTATACGTATTAATAGTTTTAGAAATTGTGCTACAAGAATCACGATTAGCGCTTAAGCGTTCAGAAAAAACTGTAATGCTAATGTGGACCTGTGATTATTTCCCCACCCTAATGTAATTGACAAACAATTACCAACACTAAATTAATTGAATGATTCATTAAATCATAACAGTCAGTGTCACTGAATGTCATTTGTAAAGTGTTTATGTTGCATTGCTAACAAGGCTGACCAGTGTTGCCAAGTCTGCGGTTTTCCCGCACAATTGAGTTCCTTTAACACTGTTGCTTCGGGGTGTTTTTCATGTCTGCGGTTTGAAGCGACTCCAATAACGTGATACTTAGCCCCTGCGATGCGAATTTTACCAGAGGAACCTGGCAAAAAAATCTGTATTTTACCCCCGGAACGTGATTTTTACCACTGGACCCGCTTGAAACACCATTGGGCTAGTTTTGTGGGTTTTCTTGTGAAAACCTGGCAACGCTGAGGCTGACCATTATACATCATAAAATAAGTGTTTATAGTTATTCTTAGGCCTGGTTTCACAGACAAGGCTTAGACTAAGCCAGGATTAGGCTGTAATTCAATTAGGACGTTTAAGTAATTTTTAGAAACATGCCTTAGAAAAAATCATTACTGGTGCACATCTTGAGACGAAACAAAGGCACTGATATATTTTAAGATTAGTCAGTGCAAGTTTCTTTCAGTGGAAAAAGCTCAGATTTGCATTTTAGTCTTGTCTGTGAAACCGGGGGATAGTATGGTAAAATAAGGATCTTAAAAGTGGGGATGTTTCAAGTTCAAGTAAAACCATGTTTACTTAGTTAGATGCAATTCTTGTTGTAATGGAGATGTGGCCCAACAACTGAACAGTTTAAGAACGGCTGCTTTAAAGACATGTCTGTTACTCTACTGTTATTACTTTATATTAAACTCTAGCCTTTTGACTTGTGCTTTAGGAGGCGAGCAGCATAAACCGGTCACTGATGTGTCTTGGTCAGGTGATCATGGCCCTGATGGATGTGTCGAATGGGAAGAACCGTCACATTTGTTATAGAGACTCGAAACTGACCTTCCTGCTCAGGGTAAGGACTCTTTACGAATGTGTCTGTAAAAATGCATGTTTATTAAATCGTGTCTAATTGCTGTTCATGTGTTCAGGACTCTCTGGGCGGAAATGCTAAGACGTACATCATCGCTAACGTTCATCCTGGTTCCAAGTGCTTCGGAGAGACGCTCTCCACTCTGCAGTTTGCTCAGAGAGCCAAACTCATCAAAAATAAGGTTGAACAACAGAATCATTCAGCCAAACAATCACTATGTTCTCAATATTCTTGAAGAATTGGTGCAGTGAGGAGGCTAATCTGTCTGTCTGTAGGCTATGGTAAATGAGGACACTCAGGGTAATGTCAGACAACTGCAAGCGGAAGTGAGAAAACTGAAGGAGCAGCTCGCAAATGCTCTTTCACAAGCAGGGGTCATAGAGGTCACACCATCAGAGCAGCAAACAGGTACACACACACACTTTACAATGCATCTGTCTGGACCTAATACTCATTTGTTTCTTATTGTTTAAACAGATTTTTGTGTTGCAGCACACTCTGACGTCTCCTACAAGACTCAGTTCATTCAGGCCATGAGCTTCTGGAAGAAGGCACAGGAGGAGAAGAAGGTGCCTTTTATGTGCATATCAACAAAACGTTGTGCTTTTATAAAACAAAAACAAACATGATGCGCTTTCTGCCGTCTTGTACAGGAGCGCGTCACAAAAATGAACCGAAGCTGAGCGAATACATGCCTCACAGACATGATACATATATCTATAGAAAGCTTTAAATTATCACTTAACGAAAAAAAAATTGAAAACAAACTTTTATTATGATCTTAATCATAATCAAATATGCATTTCTCTCTAAAGGCGCTTCTAATGAGGAGACGGTGAGTCAGGATCAACAACTTCATCCTTGCGACACGGACTCAGAAAACCTAGTATATTAGTAAATGATTCAAATATCTCCTTACTATTTCCCGCAGACACATTCATGGTTATGTTTGCTGGGGCTTTGCGGCAAGCTTTAGCCTATTGCGTGCATTTGAACGCAGAAATCTTCATCTGCGCTGAAGTCACTTGAGCGCCTGCTGCTGCTGCGGGACACTAAACATCGTCGAGCGCTCTGTCGCGGCAGCATGGTCTTGTGTTGTTTCCATCAACGCAGCAATTTTTTTCATCACTAATTGATGGAAGACTTAATATAAAAATAAGGAGAAACTTAAAACAGGCCCGAGACCCGTCCCGTGTCTGAACTACGATGTGAAATTTGGCCCGAAGCCTGGCCCTACAGGTGTAAAAACAAAAAAGTTGGGGCCCATTGGGCCCAGGCCGAAATGCAGGGCTCTACAGAAAAGATACTTAAATTTAATTAAAACCACCAGTAGGTGGCGGTATGTCACTGATTATATCACTGAATTATTCATTTAATTGATTCGTTCGAACAGCTGATTCATTCAGGAATGAAGTAGGCAACATGACTGTCTTTATGAATGGGCAATTGAATCATTGACTCACTAGATTCCTTTAAAAACGCAGTTCATTCATAAACAAAACTTACTATAGTGAGATGAGAGGGTATGCATTGCTTAGCGTTTACCCCAGGTTTATGACTTGGGGGGGGGGGGGGGTCGTTTTTTCTGGCATAAAACATTAATTTATCTTTTTAATTCATGAAAATTAAACTTTTTTTTAAAATAATGGGGATTTAATATTACAATTAAAACATTCAATCAAATTTTATGATTATTCCTTAAAAATAAGGTTTTAATAATTTTAGCAGGCTATTACGTAGGCCTACATTCTACTGAACAATAGGAATATATTTCTGCCGCGATGTCTACAATTGAAACCCAAACTTTTATTTTGACGGGTTGCCGTGAATACCTTTACATTTCTGTGTGTATATGATATGAGGATAGTTTACACAAATGATACGGTAAATGATCATGAAGTGACTCTCGGAGCAGTTCTGGAGATGTTGTTCATGTCCTCATTTAGTGAAGCGGCAGATGTTAATATCACCGCAAGATTCACGTGCTTCTGTTCGAGTAGCAAACAAAACCGTGCGTCTGCGCCATACATTAATACCGAGACAGGCAGAAGTCATATTTAAATAGTCATTTTGTGGCTTAATATTTACAAATACTAGTGGGAGTGGGCTCACTTGTGTGTGTGTTTGTGTGTGTGTATGTATGTGTGTGCGTGCGTGTGTGTGCGCGCGTGTGTGTTTGTGTGTGTGTGTGTGTGTGTGTGTGCGCGCGTGTGTGTGTGTGTTTGTGTGTGTGTATGTGTGTGTGTGTGTGTGTGTGTGCGCGCACAGCAGGGTTCCGCCCCGATGCACACACAGAGATCGCGAATGTAACGTTAGAGACCGAAATAACATGTCGTTGTGTAAATAAGACAAATTACGTAAGGCTATTTAAGTTTGTTTAATAAAAGAACAAGGTATAGACCTGTTCTATTGGAAAGGTAACTTTAAATGACTTCTGTTGTGATCTGGTGCTATAGAGAAAATAAAATTAAATGAAATGAACTTGAACTTCAAGAGGGGTGCTGTTGGGAGGGCGGGCCGCCGGGAAACACTTACAATTGGAGAAAGCGTAATGGTAAACTTGGATCACATGTGCCTTAATAACCACATTACATTAAATGACTTAAATCACATTAAAGCCCTGACATCATTGAATTTCAGTCAGAGTTGTGGGACACTCAATCACTGTTTACAGATCCTATAGGAACGATTGAGAAGTGCCAGTGCGCGCTTTTGGCTCAAGGTTGCAGGCTTGCCTTCTAGTGGCTTTGATACTCTCCCTTTATTTTCTGCTCTTCTGTCAAATTTATCCCTTAGGGTCACATACAGAAATTTAATTGAGATCAGATAGTCTGTGTGCCCACCTTTTCGTCATCTAACCCCAAAATCGTAAGCCCATTATGAAGCAAAATAATAATAAAATCGTAATTATAATAGCATTGCATATTTGCGTATTCTCTCTGCTCTGCTCAGTCTAAAGCACAGTTGACTCCTGCTGCTGTCTTGCTTCCAGGCTCTTCAGGGGAAAGTGTCTCATCTGGAAGCTGCCTGGGCTCAGAAGGAGAAATTCATCCAGTCCAGCCGCATGATCCTGAAGTTCAGAGATGATCATATCGCTCAGCTGAAGAGAGAACTCCAGACAAGCCAGAGATCAGACCCTGATCAGCAGAACCAGCAGCTGCAGGAAGAGATACGTCTGCTTCGAGAGCAGGTACACACACCTAAACTAATTCAGACAGTGGCTTATTTGAGACATGTTTGTGTGTACTGGCTGAAAGCGCTTTGTAAACTTTACATATTTTACAGAATCAGTACCTCTAAACAAAACATGTCAACCAATTCATGTAGAAAATGCAATATACATACTACAGAATTAAAATAATGGTGGTGTTTGAGAGTGAAGTTTGGGAAAACAATTAAATAAGAGGTCTCTGCTGAATTAGCAGCTCCCATTTTTCAAAAGATACATTTAGTAGAGAATCTTTTATTGTTTTTAACCTCCAGTAAATGTTGTCTCGGCTACGTTCACACTGCCAGTCTTAGTGCTAAATTCAGATTTTTGCTCGGGTCCCTTGAAAAAGTAAAGTAAGGGATTACTCTTATTTTTTCTGTAATTTAATTAGTTACATCTTACGTAATTGAACGTAATACTGTATAGACAGTAGAATATTTATACATACACGGGGCCTAAAATGAACACTCGCCAAGCGCCAAATGCGAGTGAAAATCAACGTTGGCAAGAAGATGTAACGTGTCAGTCGCCAGTTGGCGAGTAAAACTTTCAAGATTTTTATTTGTCTCACACACAATTATGATGAGACAAGAGCGAATCAAATAATAGATGCAAACGGACCGATAAGATCAGAGCAGTGTGTGGCCAGCTCCCTAGACACAGTTCTAGTAACTTCTACCCGAGAAGTTATTGCTGCTTCATTTCGGAAGATTAACTTTTCCCTTCTTTATTCTTCATAACTCAAGAATGAGGCGACGCATACCTGGGGTTTCGCCGCCTTCATCCTAAACGGTGCATTGAAGCAGGCTACGGTCGGCTGTACAATGGTCTGTTCACATGCACCGAGCAGCTTCAGACCAGTAGCGCCTCAACGGACAAAAACACACAATTATGTCAAAATATGTGGTTTTGGTCAGTTATCTCGTAAACGTAGTCTTAAATTAGTTAAGTCTTAAATGGCGGTAAAGAGTTTGGAGAAAATAGGATGTGTGTCAGATCTGCGTCATGCGCATCAGGTTTTAAAGAGAGAGCGCTTATTTTGAAACCTGCTACAGTCTGTCATTGATGTCAATCAAGCAACTAAAGAGAGAGAAATCACTCGACTGCTCTAGTCGCTGACAACTTATGCAATAAAATCACTTAATATTTCAGCCTATTAGATGTTAAAAATAATAGCTTTCATACTGTAATGTTGAATGGCTATAATTAATAGGTCAAATTGAGGGAAAATGCATTTAATAGAAACACCAGTAGCAGTATTTGTATCAATACTTCATTAATAATATGCTACTCGGATGCCATTTAAAAACATATTTAAAATATACTATCTTTGTTGTTTCTGTTAATTTGGAGGTTCAATGTGAAATTATGACACTATAAATATGTGATTAATCTTTATTAATTACAAAATGTTTATTTATTTTTTTAATCATCGATTGACAAAGCACTAAATGTTAACCTTTTATAGATTTTAGGTTTCAATTTAATTTAAACACGCAACTAATGTACTTTTGTGAGTAAGTGCAGTGTTTTTCGAGTGTAACTACTGAGTTACAGTCAGGTCCATAAATATTGGGACATCGATACAATTCTAACATTTGTGTTAGTCTGCAGTTAAAGCACATCTTGTTCGTTTCATTTGAAATCCATTGTGGTGGTGTATAGAGCCAAAAATGTTAGAATTGTGTCGATGTCCCAATATTTATGGACCTGGCTGTAACACTGAGGTGAATGCATGTCACGCTGTACACTATATTAATATGGCGGCGCCAGAACTGTATTTGACATAATGTGTGCTGTAGCACGATACTATGATATTTCTTCAAAAGCAGATCGTGGAGACATCTTTATCGTCCACGATCAAAAATCGTCATATCGCACACCCCTAATCTAAACTTTTTTTTAAAGACAGTAAGTTAAGACATGCATTCATATGAACTCCTACCTCTAATTGAATCGCGATTTGTTTAGCATCTCAACCGTCACACATTTGAATCGATTTTCAACCGGCTCACGGTTAATCCCTACAAAAGAACGATATAAACAGGGTTTTCGCAACAAAATCCGTCCAATTGTTTCTCAAAACTAGCCCAATCATGTTCTGGGGGGTAAATATCTTGTTAGTGGGAAGTTGAAAGTTGAAAAACAACCCGTGGCAACAGTGGGGAAAAAAAAATAATAATTCTGTGGGGAAACTGTGGATTTGGCAACACTTGCGCTGCGTGCTTCTCAAGATCTCACAGCTGGAAGTTTGCAAGGTTTGTAAAATTAAATGTTCATTAGTTATTCAAAGATTTGTTTAAATGATATAAATGCATACTTGCTGAATGCTGTCGGCAAACGAGAAAGTATTATAATGTTCACTTTTCTGTTACTAATAATATAAAAGCAATCATTATAATACTTTGTGTATGCCTTTAATTCCTGTGTTTAACAGTTCTGATTATTAGACAGACTTCTATCTCTATTAGACAGAACTGTTAACGACGACAGCGAACAATGAAGAGGGAGAATATGAGCACCGTGTGAGCTCTCAGCGCCGTCAAAATAAAAGTCCCTCCTCGAACGCATCGGCCGATGCCGATATTTGAAAGATGGCAAATATTGTCCGACCACTAGTCGCACTGCAAAACATCTGACTTGTGTCGGATTTAGTAGCACATATGGAAGTAGCACAAATCCGAATTGAAAAGATCAGATTCTGTGTGGTTTGTGCTGTTCACACTGTCATGACACAAACAGATCTGAGTCACATGTGAGCTGATTTGAGCCACATTTGCCTGCAGTGTGAACGTAGTGCTTAAGCCTCTGAGACTTGCTACTAGAATCGTCCCATTTCTTGCTTGAAAAAGATTCCAGATCACTGATTATTTTTGGCTTTTTTCAGTTGTTTAAAATGAGATTTAATCTGGAGACTGAAAGAGGAGATGCTTGTCTGCAGTGTTCACTGAAATGCTTTTTCTTCCTCAAGTCATCTTACAAGTCTGGGCTTATATTGAGGGATTTCTCAGTTGCACAGATCAAACATTTTATTTCTCCTGATGATAGTTTTTTTTTCTTCAACACATTTTTAAATGAATCCGGCTGTTAGCTGTGTCTCTAGGAACTTTTTTGTTTTCTTATAGCCGTAGACTTTCTAATGTAACAGAACACTTTCTTTGTGTAGCCTATGTGTGTAACAGCTAATTCTAATTACATTTTCTTTTAGCGTTTTCAAAGGTGTAACACTGTTTTAATGTGTTTTAACTGTGAGCCCTAACATGCAACATTTTGAATAAGGGTTGAATAACTATGGCATAGCTGTATTACAAAATAATTAAATAAAATCAACTAAAAGCTACATTATCACTTTTAATGACACTAAAATGTTAATGCATTTTTTTTTTTTTTATTATGATTCTTCAGAAAAACTAACACTTATAAATTATTACAGTCTTTAGGACAGAAATGCTATAGTCGCTGTAATCAAATGAATATATGGACATCAAACCGTGTTAACTCAGAGTGAGGGTTTGAGCTTTTATTTTGGGACCGCGATGTATTCTCCTGTGTTTGTGTAGATTTATAAATAATTTGCCTTACAAATCTGATGAAATGGCGCGCATTGCGTTCCCAGATGAACGTTATAATAAACACAAACTCACAACAACATGCAGAGATGGAGTTTGAGACGCTCCACATGTAAATGATAACAGTTTCTGTGGAGCTACTGTGAACGGAGCCGTTGTGAGACGCACATACTTAACTACACGCATGATAATAATTAAAGCGCATATACCGTATTAGAACTGAATAGCATATAATTATTTATTTAAATCATAGCGTTTGTGAATTCACAATTCTGCTTAATTATGATTTTTAAATGGGTTTAATATATCATGCAGCCTTGGAAAATAGTTTAATAATGCGTTTTATGGATTCGCGTCCATAAAATGCGCCACTTCCGGTATTTTGCCGGTTAGTCGATGCGAGCAAAATTAAGTCGACGATTTTTACAAGTCGACTAAAATCGACGAATCGCGACAGCCCTTATACAGGTGCTGGTCATAAAATTAGAATATCATGAAAAAGTTGATTTATTTCAGTAATACCATTCAAAAAGTGAAACTTGTATATTAGATTAATTCATTACACACAGACTGATATATTTCAAATGTTTATTTCCTTTAATTTTGATGATTATAACTGACAACTAATGAAAGTCCCAAATTCAGTATCTCAGAAAATTAGAATATCAATTAAGACCAATGCAAAAAAAAAAAGTATGAGCATGTACAGCACTCAATATTTAGCTGGGGCTCCTTTGGCCTGGATTACTGCAGCAATGCGGCGTGGCATGGAGTCGATCAGTCTGTGGCACTGCTCAGGTGTTATGAGAGCCCAGGTTGCTCTGATAGTGGCCTTCAGCTCTTCTGAATTGTTGAGTCTGGCGTATTGCATCTTCCTCTTCACAATACCCCATAGGTTTTCTATGGGGTTAAGGTCAGGCGAGTTTGCTGGCCAATCAAGAACAGGGATACCATGGTCCTTAAACCAGGTACTGGTAGCTTTGGCAGTGTGTGCAGGTACCAAGTCCTGTTGGAAAATTAAATCTGCATCTCCATAAAGTTGGGCAGCAGCAGGAAGCATGAAGTGCTCTAAAACTTCCTGGTAGACGGCTGCGTTGACCTTGGACCTCAGAAAACACAATGGACCAACACCAGCAGATGACATGGCACCCCAAACCATCAATGACTGTGGAAACTTTACACTGGACCTCAAGCAACGTGGATTATGTGCCTCTCCTCTCTTCCTCCAGACTCTGGGACCTTGATTTCCAAAGGAAATGCAAAATTTACTTTAATCAGAGAACATAACTTTGGACCACTCAGCAGCAGTCCAGTCAAGACGCTTCTGACGCTGTCTCTTGTTCAAGAGTGGCTTGACACAAGGAAGACAGCTGAAACCCATGTCTTGCATACGTCTGTGCGTGGTGGTTCTTGAAGCACTGACTCCAGCTGCAGTCCACTCTTTGTGAATCTCCCCCACATTTTTGAATTGGTTTTGTTTCACAATCCTCTCCAGGGTGCGGTTATCCCTATTGCTTGTACACTTTTTTTCTACCACATCTTGTCCTTCCCTTCGCCTCTCTATTAATATGCTTGGACACAGAGCTCTGTGAACAGCCAGCCTCTTTAGCAATGACCTTTTGTGTCTTGCCCTCCTTGTGCAAGGTGTCAATGGTTGTCTTTTGGACAACTATCAAGTCAGCAGTCTTCCCCATGATTGTGTAGCCTACAGAACTAGACTGAGAGACCATTTAAAGGTTTTTGCAGGTGTTTTGAGTTAATTAGCTGATTAGAGTGTGGCACCAGGGGTCTTCAATATTGAACATTTTCACAATATTTTCACATTCTCACAATATAACACATTTTTCTGAAATATACACATACATGTGTGTGTATTTATATGTACATAATAAATATACACAGCACACACGCATATATTATGTAAACAAACTTTTATTTTGGATGCGATTAATCGTTTGACAGCACTAGATTTATTTGTATAAATAAAGGTGACTTGACTACTTTTGTTTTTCTCAGGTGGAGCACCACCCGCGGATGATGCGGTATGCAGCGGAGAACTGCGCCCTGCGGGAGGAGGTTCAAGCCCTGCGTGCTCTGGATTCTGTCCGCTCTGCGGTCGAGACCAAGGTTCAGTCGTTAACCGCGCTGGAGAAAACCTTCCTGCAGCTGCTGGAGGCTCAGACAACAGAGGAGAGCACAGGAGGTGACGGTTTTAACAGTTAAAACTTAGTTTGAATTGGACACTTATAACTTTGTTTTTATTTGCAAACTAGGGAAGACCACTGTTGCATGAATTGATGCTATGAGTGTCATCTGCATGTGAATGTGTTCACTGCAAAAAAAGTGCAATAATTGCAGTTACATATCTGAATCCATTACATACCTCTACAAGAAGTCAACGCAGAAGTTGCAATGCTGTGTTTGACTTTATCATTAAATTTGAAGCACAAGCAGATCACCTAAATTACTCTTTATTAATAGCTCCACCCATCTACTCCACCCCTGTCACCATGGAGACACTGTCCTCAGTTTCTGTGGAGCGGATGAAGGTTCAGTTGCTGCAGAAACAGTCCGAGCTCACAGCCACAATTCAAGCCTTCGAGGAATTCAAGGAGGTCAACAAGTACGTTCATGTCACATCCATGTAACAATGCTTGTCAAATTGAGAGTCTTTGTCGGCAGCGTTGTGAACGTTATGCTCCCTTAGAAAACAGCTGGCTGAGCTGGAATCTGAGAAGCGCTACTTCGAGAAGTCCAACAAACATCTGGAGAAGATCCTAGAGGCCACTAAAGCCCACAGCAAACATGAAGTGTCTCAACTCAACAAGATTCATGCCGAGACCATAAAGGTAGCGAGCTCAGACTTTACTTTGGTCAGTTTTAAATGATTTAGAGAGGAAACCTCTTATTATGGCTGCTGCTGCTCCTCAGATTTTGACTACGCCCACAAAAGGGTATAACCTGCGCAATCGACTGGTGCCGCTGTCTAGCCCAGACCAGCTGAATGGGCAGGACGAGAATATCGACGTCGATGACATCCAGAACGAACAGCCGCCTCCCGAGATGAACGAACTCGCCTGTGAAGCGCTCACTGAAGAGCTCCAACAAATGCAGGTGCTCAGAAAGAACCGTTTCTTCTGTTTTAAGAGCTGATTTGCAAAGTTTCAAAACAGCATATCTAAGTAGTTCATGAAAGGATTATTTTTCT
Organism: Barbus barbus; assembly: GCF_936440315.1. Lineage (NCBI taxonomy): Eukaryota > Metazoa > Chordata > Actinopteri > Cypriniformes > Cyprinidae > Barbus > Barbus barbus. Next base: position 1,993,088 of record NC_136728.1, on the reverse strand, counting down.
TTTATGCAAATAATATAACAAATCCCTCATTCTGGACTACTGTCCAGAATTTGTGCATGCTATTCTTTAGAAAAAGAAAGGAAAAAAATGGGTAACACTTTATTTTAAGGACCAATTTTCAGTATTTACTAGCATGCATATTACTAACTAATTACTAGCAAACTAGTTAGTGAGAACTGGGGCCTGTTTCATAAAACAAGTTTACCAAATGAGCCAGGTTTGTTTCAGTTAGTCTTATTGTCACAATAAGTCAGACTAACTTAAATAAGCCTGGCTTGTTTGGTAAACTTGTTTTATGAAACAGGCCCCTGGGCGCCAAACTAAAGTGTAACCAAAAAATGTTTATAACATTTTGATCATTTGAATGCATCTCTGAAATTAGTATTTTCTGATGTGTAATTTCCCATTGCATTTTACTGTATATTTTGTTGTGGGTAATGTGTTTGAACTTTTTTTGTTTTGGGTTTTAGGAACAGGCTCTTCGTGTTCAGGGCCAGTTGGACGAGGAGGAAGCCAAGAACAGGAAGCTGCTTCAGCAGATCAGCAAGCTGGAAGAGCAGCTTACCATAGCCACGGAGAAGTGCAGTCGCACAGAGGAGGTGTGTTTGCTGTCGTGTTTGGTGTTTCTGGTGCTCTGCTCCATGCATTGGTTTGATGTTGCTCTCTGACTGTAGATGTTTGGTGCCGAGCGACACTCGCTGCTGGAAGAACAGCAGCGTCTGCAGGAGAGACTCGGGACGCTGGAACAGCAGCTGGAAGATGAACACCGAGAGATGCACAGTGAGTCTTCAGCACTTCAGATTAGGGCTGGGCAATATGGCCAAAAATTATTTTCATATCAGTCGATACTGATAATTAAACTTATGAGCTACTTTTAGCCTTAAGATGTTTTGTGAATACGGGCCCAGACTTTTAATTTTGGTTTTAAACTATTCTTTATGGTCAAAACATGACACAAACTACGTTTTTGAATTCTTTACACTTTTCCAGTTATTTTTCCTTAACAAAATAAATACCTTAATAGGAAAGATGTATTTATTGGTTTCTGCATGTTCTAATGAGTGATATTGTTTCAAATCAAGAAATGTTGCCTGAAAATAATAATAATAACAACATTGCAATTTTTGTCTGTTAGAAATGCACTTTTGATAGTTGTAGTAGTTAGGATGCAGATGTAAATGTGTTCATTATTAAAACCAGAAACATCTGTAAAAATTGTAGCAACATAATTTTTATATGATGAAATTTAATTATTCTATTTTTTTTAATTAACCATTGTTCTTCCATAGTAGCCAAATAAAACAGTAAAAATGTTATTGTAATTTTTTTGGGCAAATAACAAACTGAACCAACTAAATGGTATTCTCACATCTCACATCAAAAAAAGCATTCTTGCTGGCATTTATGTACCTTTTGACATGTAATTAGGTATCTGAAGAAAAAACACTAAAGCGCTTGACTATTTTTTCTGCCTTTCTTTCATAGATAACAGTAATATTTATATTATAGTATTAGAAATAGCCTACTACTGTTACTAAAGAGCTTATGCATATGGAGGACTAACCAATACAGAAAGCTAAACAAATGTATCCTGTTAGTTTGGAGCAGCAGTGGCACAAACTTAAATTATTTGTTAAAAACCTTGCATAAATTTAAGCACTGTATATAGTGAACATAGTTTAAATCTCTACATGGAAAAATTAAAAGAATAATACAGATGATAAAGACGAATAAAAACAAACTTAGTGTTAACCAACAGGTGAGAATGTTCTGCAAGAACACGTGCGTTCACACTGACATTAATATTCAGACACGCTGTTATCCCTTACAGTTCCTACTCATGAAATACGCGCATGTTGTCTTTTAAATCTCAATTTAACGTTGTAATGCGGACGGGGCTTTCCTGATAATTTCCTGCGACGCATAGAATTTAGGATGATAGTATGCACATGTGATGATAGAGTACCTTCCCTGCTGCAATGACGGCAAGAAGTTGGGTCCTCGTCAAACGATTAATTTGCCTAAAAAAATTAACGCATTTTTAGATGAATCGCATGTGTTAACGTTACCAGCCCTAGTTTTAACTAAAAATAAGCATTTCTCAGTTCAATTTCATTGCAGCAGTGTAAAATAGTATTGTCAAGCAGATAAACTGACCAACACTTTCATGAAAACCTGTCATTAAATGTTGTATGTTGCATTTTATTTGCTTTGTTTTATTTTGTGAAACCTTGCTACATATATGGAATAACTTTAGACAGTTATTTTAAAAACAACACCCTTTAGCTGTTATAAATTCACTAAACCACAGCTTCTTGGGGCTTATTGCTTTATTTTATCGAACATTTATTGAGCTCATGTTATCGTTTTATCAAGGAAAATTATATTGTGATTAATTATCGTTATCATTTTATCGCCCAGCCCGAGTTCAGATGTTAAACGTTCATGCTGGTACCAACTTTGATTAAATGATGATAAACTGAAGTGAGTGTGATCAGTGAGCGAGTCCTATGTTGATTTAGCAGCCGATCTGAGGGCTTCTGTTTGCTGTGACCTCTCTGCAGGGCTGCGGGTGGAGGTGCGAGACCTGCGTGTCGTCTTGCAGTCCTCTGATAAGGAGCTGGAGGCCGTGCGGACAGAACTGCAGCAGCAGAAAGCAGAGCATGAGAGAGAGACCACAGATCTGTCCAAGAGCCTGATCAGCACTCAGCTGCAGCTGGACACCGTCAAGTACAAACACACACTAGTGCTCTCATAGCAATACGTATCATTGAAATGGAGGAATTATGGAGTAAATTAACCAAAAAGTTAAACAAATCGCTTGCGACTGAATCGGATTAGACCATTAGCATCTCACTCAAAAATTACCAAAGAGTTCTGATAATTTTACTATTTAAAGCTTCTGTAGTTACATTGTGTACTAAGACTGACGGGAAACTAAAAGTTGTGATTTTCTAGGCTGATATGGCTAGGAACTATACTCTCATTCCGGCGTAATAATCAAGGAGCTTTGCTGCCGTACCGTGAGTGCAGCAGGCGCAGTGATATTACGCAGCGCCTGAAAGTAGTAAACTGATATAGCTGGGGACTACTTTAGCAAATCGCAAGTTTTCTTTTTCCGTCGGTCTTGGTACAAGATGTAACTACATAAGAGTCAAGTTTTAAATAGGATAATTATCGAAACTCTTTGGTCATTTTTGAGCGAGATGCGATTCAATGATCTATGCTAAATTAAGCTAAAAGTGTTACCGCCAGACCCAGAGATCGGCTGAATGGATTCAAAAACGGTAAAACTCAACTGTTTAACTCTAGGGGAGTTGTAAAATGAGCCTATTCTCAAAAACAATGGAGTGTTCCTTTTAAGGCATTTGATATAGTCAACATATTAGATATTAGATATATTATTATAGACAAGTCAAGTCTGCTTTATTGTCAATTCCTCCACATGTACGGCACAAACATACAGAGAATTGAAATTGCATTACTCTCAGACCCTTGGTGCATACAGTAAACATTAAACACTGACAGTAGATGTTCAAATACAGATAAATACAGTTTAAACACATGTACATACAACTATACAGATATACAAATGAGGACATTGTAGAAAAATAAAGAAAGAGATAGATAAAGTGGCATAAGGCACATGGCAGAGTGCAAACCAGTTAAATAAAACAAAACTGTGCAGATATATGTAGATATAGCCTACCGTTATCAGCATGTGTTGAGGTGGATTCATCTCTAGTCTCAGAGAGTTAATGCACCATTAATGCAGCGAGAGATGCCAAAAGCTTGGTTTCTTTTGTTTTTGTTTTTTACTACATTCTGTAGTAAATAATCAACTGTAATTTGAGACTCCTTCACTAGCATAACTCTCATGTAAATTTGCCTATTGTCTATTTTATATATTTCTACACGACCAACTCCATCTTTGATTGCAAAATGACAGATGCCGATTCTCATTACTTTGAATGCTGCTCAGTAAGTCCTGCATGTCGTCTCAGGTTGGAGTGGGAGCAGGTGCTGGAGAAGCAGCGTGTGCTTCAGGACACGTATGACACACTGCAGGCCGAGTTTCAGTTCGAGCTGGATCAGCACGCACAGCAGATGGAGCTCAAGAGCCGAGAGTGCTCAGAAATGCAAACCAAGATCAATGTCAGTATTTCTTCACTCTCTTACATAATGTGCCTGTTTATATACCAGTTTGGGTTGAATGGGTTTAAGTTAGATGCCCCATTTCATTGTTGTGTGGTTGAAGATCTAGCTGTTATCAAAGTATTGACTGTATGGTATTGTAGGAGTTGCTGCATACTCTTCAGGAAGAGAAAGAGCAGAACAACAGTGTGAGATCCCAGCTGACCGCGCATAGAGAGAGTGTGTCCAAGTGAGTGAGAGAGACATGCAAACACCTATCAGACGCGCTTTATAATATCTAATACCAACATCAAATACAGAGGAAATGTGTGGAAAAGGGACTTGATTTGACTCTGAAAAAGTATTTAGATTTGACCAAAAGTATTTAGACACTTGAAATGTTTAGTTTGTTTATTAAAACCAAATGCCAAAGTGAGTTGGGTTTATTTTAGCTATTTATTTTTGAACTTTAAATGGTTAAACAATAGATATGCTGTGAGATGTAAAGTATAAGTGTCGTCAGATGACTGACCTTTTAAAAATTGCTTGTAAATATCTAATTTTATATGCAAGGAATAATGCATGGATAGCTGTGCATTAAACGATTTTAATTGACCATGGTATACTGGATTTAATCTTTTTGTCATCTTGTTTTCTTTAAATTAGCACAGGTTTTGTATTTCTTTTGGAACTAATTGATCGCAGGCCTCATGCACCTGTTCTGTCCTTACGCACCTCAGTTTTTGAGTAAAAAAAGCAGCAGAATTTGTGGATAATGTTTGCTCAAACTGAGGTGCATAAGCTCAGATCAACGAGGTCTACAATCTGTCACTTCTAAAAAGAAATGCAAAACCTGTGCTACTTAAAATAACAAAAAAACAGGTTGATTTTTAAAAAAAAAGAAATTGAATCCAATATTTGGTAATAGCATAAGACATGTATAAACAATGTTTGTAGCTTGGTCATTTTTGAACGTTACACATAACAGTGGATAAAATACTGTAGCTGTATGCACTTTTGCTTTAGTAAAAGCGTATGCACCTATAGGCGTTGTGATGTTGAGTGTGTGTTTCAGGGAACTTGTGCAGTCTGTAGAAGAGAATGCCTCACTGAAGAAGCGCATTACAGAGCTGACAAACAGAAATCAACAACAGGTATGTGTCTGTACACAGTTTTAGTATTGTGGCTTGTAATTTGCAATGTTCTGGTGCTGTTTGGAATGACTTTCTATTAGTTTTCTTGGTTCTGATGTATCTGCTGTGTGTGTGTGCAGAGTGATGAGTTCAGTGCTCTACAGCAGAGTGTGTGTTCATCCAACATGACTGTCAACAGCCTCAAGCAGAAGATCGAACAGGACAAAGTGAGAGCACAATGCACTGATCACGAGCAGGAATCTTTCACTCACTGTAAAAAGGGCTGTTAGAGGTTGAATAAAGATGATAATAGTTAGGTTAGTTAGGACAAGATTAGTTAATTTATTCAGTATTGTTTGCTATTAAATGCTATAATCACAAATTAATATTATATTATTATATCTATTATATGTATATGTGTGTATGTATGTGCATGCTGTCACGGCTGGTGTTTCACTATGTGTGTGTTTGTGTAGGATGTGGTGCTGGAGTTGATGCAGGAGACCAGAGATCTTCGAAGCGAGGTTGCTGAAAGAGATCAGACTGTGTGTTTGCTGCAAGGAGAGATCACTGACATAAGTGTGAGTATCTCTATATGTGACACTGGAGCACTAAACCAGTCTTAAGTCACTGGAGTAGATTTGTAGCAATAGCCAAAAAATACACTGTATGGGTCAAAATTACAGATTTTTATTTTATGCAAAAATCATCAGGATATTAATTAAAGATCATGTTCCATGAAGATATTTTGTAGATTTCCTACTGTAAATGTCAACTTAATTTTTGGTTAGTAATATGCTTTGCGAAGAACTTCATTTGGACGACTTTAAAGGCAATTTTCTCTTCTTTTTTTTTTTTTGCACCCTCAGATTCCAGATTTTCTAATAGTGGTATCTCAGCCAAATATCGTCCTATCCTAACAAACCAGTTTCAAAAAATGTACCCTTATGACTGGTTTTGTGGTCCAGGGTCACATGTTTGAACAAGAACATTGCTAAACTTGCCAGATATTTCTGTTCAGCTTGTAGAGAGAGTTTGTGTACATTGTTGGCAGGTTAAATGAAACATTTTCAGGACGAATAACCAGCAGGTAAATATCACACATTTATGCTTAATCGAGAGAAGTAGAAATTGTCATCGCAGTTAGTAAAACTTGACACAAGCTCCACAGTGCAACAGAATTACAGCGACAGGACAGCTGTCACTTGTTATAACACATAACTTGTGTGAACATACCTGGCAATAAAGCTCATTCTCAAACTTATCATGCAGACCTATCTGAACTGAACTGACTTGAGCTAAATAATGACTATTGTTTTTTAGATCTGCTTTAGATCAGCAGAATCCGAGCTGTCTTCATAGTTGAGTGTATTGTAGAAATTAGGTGACTGGCCGGTCTACTCACTCAGTGCTTTAGGAAGTTTGTATTGATATTGTGATTTTTGGACCCACAGGGGAAGTACAGCACTGTTTGCACTGAGAAAGATCAGATGAAGGAGAGCATGACACACATGCAGAATGAACTTCAGGAGCTGCGAGAAGCTTCAGAGAGACGCCTAGCTTCTGACCGAGTAGAGGTATGTGTGCTACTGGGTTTGTGTTTTGAGTTTTTGTCAAAAGCCTAAACTAAAGTGTGTGTGTGTTTCACAGTTGGAGCTGCTTCAGGAAGATCTGTCCTATACTACAGAAGAGGTGGAGAGACTCTGTAAAGTGGTGGAGAAGCAGGCTGCTTCACTGGAGAGTTCCCGGACCCTGAACACAGAGAAGGAGAACTACATAAACTCCCTGAAAGAACAGGTACTTCTGCTCCTGCCTCATGCTACAGCTTTTAAATCAAATATGAGGTAATGTAGAGTAGGGATGCACGATATTTGATTTTTGCCGATATCCGATATGCTAATATTTTTTTCAAATAGACGATGCCGATATATATTTCCCTTTGTTTTGAAACAACAACAAGTCTCTCCTGTGCATAAATTATAAACAATTTATTTTTAATTTTGGTTTGTTTTGAGCAAAAGCTTTTATTTGTTAGAAGTAATAAACTTCTTAAAAAGGTATTTTTAATGCGAGTACGTTGAAAGCCTTGAAAATAAGTGTAATAAAACCAATCTCTGCTATGTTTATTTTTTTGACTTGTCCCCCTCAGACAGATGCAGTTGAAACCTTAACATTTTATTTGTGGGTATAACATTAATAGATGGTCTAAAGCAAAAGAGCTGTAAAAATTCTAAAAAAAAAAAATTAGCGCTCATATTTTTTCAAATGGATTAAGAAAACTTAAATATATTACATAATTGAATATATACAGATTTATTCAGTAATATTTAATTTACAGATGTCATGTTTGTGATTTTTATTCATGCAAGCTATAGCTTCGAACCTTTAAAGAGGACCTATTATGCCCCTTTTTACAAGATGTAAAATAAGTCTCTGATGTCCCCAGAGTGTGTATATGAAGTTTTAGCTCAAAATACCCCACAGAGGATTTTTTTATAGCTTAAGTTGCCACTTTAGAGTATGAGGCAAAAGTTTTTGTCTTTGTCCCTTTAAATGCAAATGAGCTGGTGCTCCCGGCCCCCTTTTCAGAAGAGGGCGGAGCTTCAGAGTCCAGCACACCGGCAACAGCAAGCAATCTCACACTGAAACTGTCAGAAACTGAAAAACTGAAACCACTTTACTTTCATATGCATTTTTTAACTTTCACATTCTTATTTATGATCGTTCTAGAACAGTGTTTCTCAAACTTTTTCAGCCCAAGGACCACTTTATCTTCCAATTTTTTTCTGAGGACCACCTAACAGAATCCCACTCTAAAACGCCCCCAAAAAACAACAAAATAGGAAGGATCAGCTAAATTTGTTTAATATGCAACTGTTAAGTCAAAAACTAATTATTCAAACACAAATGCAATGATATGATCAGAAATTATTATATGAATTTCATTTGAAAAAGTAAATGTGAAATGAGCTGCCGCTTAATATGAACAACAAACTGCACATGTGAAGAAAAAAACTGCAATTAAACAAACTGTAACAGCCTAGGTCCCACTTAATGTCATTCCAAAGAGCCATTAGTTTAAAACTGAGGTGGAGGGTATAGGAAGTCTATGGTTGTAACTATGGTAACAATAAAATGCTGAAAAAAATGTTCCCCTTAATGTCCAATATCACTGAAATTTCTGGGATTTTACACATGAAGCAAAAACTAGTACATTACAAAACTAATAGATCTGTGGATTTTATATTTTGAGATTTCCATCTAAAACTTAACGTGAATGTTAATGAGACGAGTGGTGCTGCTTATCTATCACACATCAGTTTCTGAATGTCTGGCTCCAAAGAGGAGAGTTTCAGTCTCATACTTCAGATTATATTTGTAAGGACCATTATTGCTTCCATAGACATCAGCGCTTTAAATGTATGGTTTTGCTAGCACTTACGTGTATTTAAATGTTTGAAACCTAAAATAAGCATTATATGGTTGAAAACACTGAATATTTGTGATAATATGAGAAGTCAGCGTGTCCGATCTGGCTCCGCGCCATCAGCCAACTCGCGAAAGCAGATTTGAATTCAGCAGTTGATGACGTGACGCACTGAACGTTCTAATCAAACCGGTGTGGTCGTACGTGCGAAAGGGTTGAAACAGAATGGCAAGAACTGTTATCACAGTTTCGCAAGTGCATTAAAAATCTACTTAAATAAGTGACGATTTTATAAACACTTGCCTAGTTTAGGTCATCTTTTCGCGGACCACTAGGGGGCGATGGCGGACCACACTTTAAGAATTACTGTTCTAGAAGCACGTGAAGGCAGTGTTTTAGTATTTTTTTATTTTTTTTTTTTTTATATAAACTGATGTGAGACAAGTGTGGCACTAATCAGCAAGAGAAGGTGTCAATAAAAGGTCCGTACACCATACTAATCAAACAATTACAACCGTTTATTGTTGATACTAGGGCTGGGTATCGTTCAAAAATGTTCGATACCGATACCTTGAGTTCGATACCGGTTCCTGAACGATACTTTTTTCGATACCAATTTTATGAAAACTATTTTAACAAGATTACATTATCTCAAAAAACTTTGGTTTTATTTTTTCAGCCTGTTGACATGTATACAGACTCAAAGACTCATCTCCTGAGCCACTGCACAAAGGAACAAAATATAGCCCATCCATTTGATTGGCTCTATGACTCTCTCTCCTCTCCACCTGTAGCTGGTGTGTGGTGAGCGCACTGGCGCCGTTGTACTGTGGCTGCCGTCGCATCATCAAAGTGGATGCTGCACACTGGTGGTGGTTGAGGAGAGACCCCCACATGATTGTAAAGCGCTTTGGGTGTACAGCAATACACAATAAATGCGCTATATAAATGCATCATTCATTCATTCATAGCCAACACAATAAATCAGTATAAATAATTTTAATAAAGCTCAAATAGTTGTCAGTTTACACTAGTGCGTGCTCGTTTTAAAACGCATAGCTCAGACAGAATCATCATTTCTATTCATTTATTCTAGGTTGTTAAAGATTTCAAGAAATTTAAAATCTTTATCCACTTTCATAAGTGGATGTTTTATTTTCTTTCACAATATGTTTTATTGTTTTTAAATTGTATGTTGTAGTATGTCAAATTATTTGAATGCATAAAAGCTACTTAGTTTATTCGTATTTATTCTTAAAACAGCCTTATGAAATGTTTTCTATTTCCTCAGAAATTCTGTTCTGTATCTGGTTTTCAAATGAAGGCATAAAACATTAATTTCATTTTTCTTTTAAATTATTGAAAATAAAACTTTATTTATTTATTTTGGTAAACAAAATTTTACTGTTAAAATTAAAACATGGAAGAAATGTTGTGTGATCATTAATTAAAAAATAAGAGTTTTAATAATTGTAATAGTAGCCTAGTAGTAGCAGTATACTCTGCTGAACAATATTAATTTATTTCTGCCGCAGTGTCTTCCAAGTTAATCCGAACTTTTATTTTGACGGGTTTCCAGGAATACCTTTACAGTTCTGTGTGTATATGATATGACGCAATTTTAATCAAATCAAACGGTAAAATGCTCATGAAGTGACTCTCAGAGCAGTTCTAGAGCTGTTGTTCATGTGTTTGTCCTCATTTAGTGAGACGGCAGACGCTGAAATGTCACGCGAGCTTCAGTCTGTGTCAAGTAAGCGAAACTGCGCGATATAGAGAGCAGACTGCTCCGTATGCTTTCGAATCGCTCTCGCAGATGTCAAACACTGATCAATCAGCGCCGCGCCGCTTCTAGTCAAACACACCTAGTGCTGCAGGCTTATTGGCTCACTGACGGTGATGAGATTAACCCCTTAGGTATCGAAATTTGGTACCGAACGACAAGACGTGTTTCGATACTCGGTGGTATCGAGGCAATTCGGTCGCTGCCTAAAAAGTATCAAACTCGATACCCAGCCCTAGTTGATACACACAGCTGATATCGATAATAATGATAATGATCATAGGTGAATGCATAAAAGAATAGTGATAATCAAAAATAAACACATTAAAGAAGGATAATCATAAGCCAGTGCATAATATATGAACCGTCTCCAATGATTCCTGCACACAAGAAAAAATGCACACATACTTCGCGAACGTTACTATGACTCTCTGAGATAACATTTATTAGAAGGGACATGTCTCCTTCGTTCTTCTCCTGGTTACATCACTGCAACAGTATTATCTTTTCCCATTGCTATTATTTATGCTGGTTTAGGAGGACCATTGTGTTGTTCGACCCAAACTTTGGCACCACTTTTATCATTTGACCCAAATCCACCCTCCCCCTTTCTGTTATCACTGAGGGTTTAGGTATTTCCCATATGTACTGGCTTAATTAGAATTTGAGCCATTTTACTTCCCTTATCTAAGGGTAGTGGCACTTCCGAAGTGTTTTGGAGGACTACCTTTATAGTGCCTTGATAGTCAGAATCAATTACTCCAGCCAACAACGATGACCCCCTTTATAGCCAGGCTTGACCTAGGACATATTTGTCCGTAATGTCCAGGAGGACACTGTACCCCAACTCCTGTTTCCACTATGGTGACTTCCTGTGGGTTTAAAGTTACAGTGGTTAGTGAATATAAATCTAGGCCCGCTAAGCCTGAATCATTCCCCAACTTTGAAACAACCATCATCAAGATGTAACATCATTCCCCTTAAAATATCCATGCCAATTATTCATTCGTTTATTGGGGTGATGAGTACTTCTTATTCACGGGTAGGCAAATGGCCTATTTTCAATTTCACCCGAGTGGCTACAGCCTGTATCGGTTTTCCCCCTTTCCCCATAAGTCAATCGTTCTCCCTTAAATTTTGCTGGATTGCCATATAGGGTGGCCTCTGTCCCCGTATCGATTAAGGCTCTGACATTTTGAGAAAATTTGTTTTCCAATTAATTTCCAGCTGTATATAGGGTCTAATATCCTCATGCGACCAAGAAGTTGCACGAATTGCGGGGGCTCGACCAGATTCCTAGTAGTGATTGTTGTTTGGCCATTTCATCCAATTATTTATGAGGGTAAAGACTATTTATTCTTTGACTTGTACACTGAGTGATTACATTTGCAAGTTGATTCATTGAAGGACATACGCTCACAACACTGCACCATGCTTATCTGTTTCACTGGTTGCGGCGGATCTCCCTTAACCACTCCTTTTTCGTGAGCCATTTTGATTAACTCACTAGTATGTTTTCCATCCATGTCTTCTCTAGTAACCCCTGCCTGCCGCAACAGAGCCCATAACTGTTTTCTGGAAACCCCCTCCTGAATGCCTCCCCCAGTATTTCCTGATGTATTACCATTATTGGGAGTAGATTGTGGTTTCTCGATCTTGTCCCATTTCCCCAAATCACCTAACTCCCGTAATTTGGTAACAGTAACCCCTATCGTCCAATCCTCTGCCCCCAAAAGGACAGCCATTACTAGTCCTTTGTACTGAGAAGGGTCATTCTTTATAATGGCATTTCTCATGGATAAAGTTAGTGGGGTGTCATCTAACTCTCCTGCATGCCCTGTGGTTGCAGCTACCCTCATAGCTAATTCTCTTAAATGTGTGACAGCCTCGTTCAAAGTGTGCCATTGCCCCTTCTTTAAAGGGCCAACTACCCTCATCTGGAAAGCGTTGAAACACTGCATGAGCAATAAGGGTTAACAAGCTTCATTTCCATCAAGAGCTTCTGACTCATTTTTCATTCCGGCTCGAACAACCGGATCATTTCACAGATCTAAAAAGTGCATACTATCAACAGCATCCACTCTGATCTGACTCACTCCCAGATCATAAAGACGCACTAACCAACGATCAAGAGACTCTCCAGATTTTTGTTTCATTCGCTCTCTGATGTCTGAAATTTCATGATGAGTATAATCTTCCATTACTTATTGTCTGTTATTACCCAATGCTCCCTGCACTAATCTCCTTCTCTGAATTGGTTTTACCTGAACAGATGGGGGATCTATTTCAGATCCTCATCTGGACCAACATCTTCTCCCGGTCCAGTATTATAATCATCAGAATCCCAAATATTCCCATCCCAAGTGGATGGGTCCCACCCGTCTGCATTTGCGGTAGCTACAAACGCCCGTACTTTGCGTACATTTGGTTTTCGCTTCTTTTTAGCATTAACTTTGGCTACCTGAAGAGAAGCTTTTTCTGCCACACCAGTCATCTCTGATTAAGACGCTGGCGCAAAATTTCAGCTTGACCTTGCACTAAGGCTTCTGACATGTTTCATCAATTTTTCATTCTCTCTACCTTTCTGATCTACACGCTCATACTGCAGTCTGTAAGCAGTTAAGACGATCCAGAAGTGACTCTGTAAGCCCTTCAATGGATCCTTTTCCGAGACAGCAACCTTTTTCAAGCATGATTCTACTTGATGCGTGTCTGCGTCCCTCAGCGCACCAGACCAGCACTGAAGTAACCCTCCGCCCTTTCTGAGTTTTCTCGCAACTGACAAAGTGTCGTCCCACTCTGGGAGCACATCAGGCTCGGGCTCTTTCATTTTAGTAAGCCGACACCCTTTAAACCTTCTCTGCCTTGCACCAAAATCACTTTAAATGTCTCACGAATCCTGTTCGTGACGCCAATAATGTTTTAGTATGGTGTACGGACCTTTTATTGACACCTTCTCTTGCTGATTAGTGCCACACTTGTCTCACATCAGTTTTGAACAAAACAGAAACCATACTAAAACAGGCAGCATCAGTGAAAACAGGCCGAGATGATGGTAGCTTTAGCAAAATTAGCCTTACAGAGTGCCAAGAAGCTCTTTCAGAAAGGCAATTTGAAAACAAAATATGAAGCGCTTTGTCTGGATCTGACGTTCGCGCACGAAGCGTTGGTATTCATCCCTCTTTCAGAATCAGACTTTGCGAAAATCCATTGTTGAAATGACCCACATTTTTTAGGGACATTTCCTTCAAAAATTAAATTTAACCTCAGTGTCCTCACTGGCTCAGATGGAGGGAGTCTATGGAGCTCCTATGTTCATTGGTGCATCCCAAAACATTGTATATCTCCAGTAATGGCAGACTTCTGCTTCTCACTCAGGCCCGTGTTTATGCTAATAGGGCAGAGAACATCACAAATGGGCGGGACTTTTCCCTGTGGTGACCTGTACCTAGTGAGAAATCTGGAATCGCTTGTTCTGAGAGACTGTTTGATTTTTTTGGGATTATTAAAAAATGAGTGGGTGGATATTTACCATTTCAGGCTGGTTGTTTTCACACACTGCAGCCACGCAACCATGCTCAAACACCTCATAAAAGTGATTTTTGCGTAACAGGTCCCCTTCAAATCAAAACAGACTCGTGATTTTATGACCTCGATACTGCTTTATTCAGAAACACAAGTATCTTAATGATATTTGTGTATTTTACTCTCAATTTATTACAAGTGGCCAACAGCGCCCTCTTAAGTAAATAAAACGCCTTGCTGGTTGGGCAAATTCTGCAGCTTGAATTATTATTTTTATTTATTTTATTTATTTATTTATTTTGAATAATGAGCTCTAAACTTCTACACGGGTTAGTTGCAAACCAAAAATGGGTATCTGTGTTGTTCTGATGTGTCGTAGACTGCAGGCAAATAATAATGTGAAATGCAAATAATAAAATGCAAAATATAATCATTTTATAGTTATGATAACAGTACTTCTAATCAAGTGTCATGCATCTAATCAGACTACAGCATTTGGCTGCAAATTTGTCACTTAAGGCTCTACAATCGGCTGAAAATATCAAACATGTCTGATCTCTGACGAATGGATGGACTCGTAGTCTGAAGCTAAAAGAATCTCTCTGAGTCCATCGTACACTGCACGAATTTCTATGAAATCTGTCAACTCAAATCTACAGACTTCCGGCACCTTGCGTCGACTTCTCCAGACAGTAAATCTGGGCAAAAGTTGTGTAGTTTATTATTAGTTATTATTAGTGTAACATAATGGAAGGATTTTTGTGTGCACCCACATTAACAGGTGGAACAGCTGAATGAGCAGATTAACCTTCTGAGAGTGAGAGACGACGTCAGTCAATCTCCAGAAGCTGCCACTCCCAAAGGAAAAATGCAGGTGCGTGTGTCATCTGAACAGTGTTTGTGGGACAAAGTTGTACGCAGATGTGAGCTGAACCTGATAAAATCTCACAAAACCTCCTCTTGGGGATGTCCTCATTTGTAAAAAAAAATCATCTAACTTAACTGTTTCATCTGGATGCCTGTGCTTTCAGACGCCGCAGACCCCCTGTGGCTTTGGCTCGAGTCTGTCTCAGGTGCTGGAGTGTCAGGAGAGAGAGCTGGAGAGCCGACACTCCTCCATGATCACCATGGAAGTTTTGCTGAAAGAACTCAATGCAGAACGCACAGCTAAGAACCAGGAGATCGACAGATTAAAGGTCACGCTCATGCACACGGTTCCCACTTCATGTACAGCAAATACAGCGGCGGACAAAAGTGTTAGAACACTTGGCATATTTAAGAGGTTTCAGATGTTTTTGTTGAATTGGCTATTATAATACCCATAAAACAGAAGGCTAACATTAGTGTTGAAGTTCTCAGGAAATAATATTGACACTATGCCAGAGAGATGTGATGCTTTAATTGCTGCAAAAGGTGGACATACCAAATATTAAAGTTGAAAGTGACTCACTTCATCTGATATTTGTTGTGCTGTTTCATGAACATGAGATGAAATCATGTTCTGGAGGCAAAAATGGTCAATATTTTCATATTTGTCAGATGTTCTAACAATTTTGGCCACCACTGTTTGTGTGAATCTTGAAATTTACGTCAATAAATGCAAGAAATGCATGCTTTAGTTATTATATACGTATTTACTCCTTGTGTATATATTGTCTATTTTCATTGCGGTGCACCCAAAATATTATACTTTTTTTAATATATAAGTTTCTGTGAGGTTCACTAGTACATGTTTGCCTGTGCATCTGTAGGCCCAGCTGAATGAAAAAGAGATTGTGCGAATGGAGATTCAGATGCTGTTGGACAAGTTTTACTCCGTCCAGAATCAACACAAACAGAGTGGCTCTGTACAAGAGTAAGACTAATTCACTCATACACGTGTTCATGCTCTGTCCATGCAATTAAACCATTTATTTGTCTTTATAGAGATGCGAGGGAGGCCATACACATTTCTGTTTTGAGAGAACTACAAGAAGAGAAGAAAATAAAAGTAGGTCAAGGCAAGATCTAAAACATATATATATATTAGTTTACATCATTTCTCTGGAGTAAGATAATTAAAAAACAGTGTAATTTGTTTCCCCCCTAACATGAAGAGGAACAACAATGAAGCAAAATTGTCTGAAACTTGTTAATTTGCTTTTTTTTCTTTTGATGTCTATATTCAACTTTTGTCAAATTAGCTTTATTCATAATTTGAGGAAAGGCATATTAGAAATGGTATGATGCCGTTTTGAACACGGACATTTATATGTGAGGCCGTTAAGTTGCATCTTTTTTTTGTTTTCCTCAGAACTCCCTGATGATGAAGTTGACTGACGCTCAGACAGAGTAAGTGAGCTGATTTTTGTTGAAATCATTTTGTTTCGATTATCTGAAGCTGAATGAAAACATTTTAATAGTTTTATTTGTGGCCACTTCATGCATGTTCTTTTGTTCGGATGTCTATCCAGTGTAAACATGCCGTCGATGTTGGAAGTTCTTCATTGTGACTGAAGCAGATGCAAAGTTTGCTTTTTTTTTAAACAATATTGAGTGTTTCTGCTCAAGTTCGCTGACAAAGTTTCAATCAAAGCCACAGCAGAACTGTTGTCTCCCAGCAACACAGCGGTGTTTCGATACTGAATGAGTTCATGTTTTTGAACAAATCAAGTGAGTCAATGATTCAGTAACCCGTTCATAAAGACAGACGCCTCGATTCTGAATGAATCGGCCATTTGAATGAATGACTAATGACTCGCTCATTAAAACGTATTTAAAATGGCATTTTTCCCAACATTGTTTACTTATTTGTTCAAAAATATTTAAAACATTACTCTAGGGCGATATATCGAACGCAATGATCATGCGCATCTCGTCAGTAAAGCTGGTTAGTGCTAAATCTCCATCACCTGCTTTCAAATGGAGCAGGTGATGCTACACAATATAGAGTTCATTATCGAAGGCGATTCATCTGCCTATATTGAGTAGCTTGTCAGTGAACTACGGCTCTGTATATTAAATGCCGCTCCATTTAAAAGCAGGTGATGGAGATTTACCGCTAATCACGGAACCGGCTTTACTGACGAGATGCACATGACAATCACATTCGATATATCACCCAGCCCTACATTACTCTGAAATGTTGTGGTGTAAATGCATTTATGGCACCTCAGCTTCATCAAACACTCTGTGCAAATACATGCTACTTCAAATGCAGCTTCTGTTTCCTCTGCAGTGAAAAGAGGAAGTTTGATGATAGTATGCACACTCTGTGAACTTTAACATTTGCTAAAAAATCCAATGGCAACAGAGTTGCACTGTCCAATGGTGGTATAAATGTGCTTTTTTCTTTTTTTAACTTGAAGCAGATTCAAGTAAAAAAAAAAAAAAAAGTATTTTCTTTTTGAAGTCTTTTCTCTTTATTTTATCAGAGTGCACCAGAACTCTTCATTTGCATCTTAAATTCTCAAAAATGCTCTTCTGGGAGGGGGTGCCCCCAGACCCCCCTACAAGGTTTATATTCCTAACTAGGTCACCTTTTTGACCTTTTATGAGTTTGCACTTTGCAGGTATGTTCATACTACACACTAATTACACATGACTCTTATTAAACCGTGTGTGTGTGTTGCAGGCTGCAGTGTAATGAAGCCACTCTTGCCCAGTCTCAGACGTGTGTGCAGGAGCTGACGACTGAACTTAGGAACCGCTGCCTGGAGCTCCGGGATCTGCGGCAGAAAGACCATCAGCAGGAGAAACTGCAGCAGGTCAGAGAGAAAGCAATGAGATGCAGCATGATCAGGGTTTGATAGTGTAAAAGATGCTGTAGACGGTGAAGTAATTGTAAAATGTGCAAATGGTAAACTTTCCTGATGATGCAGCGCAGTCGGGCCAATTTAAACATTCAAGTGATTTAAAACATTCAAGCACAAAAAGATGCAGAAGATTCAGTACTCTTTCTGATAGACTGAGGTAGTAATGAGCGATATAAACGATATAATGCGATATAAACGATATAATGCGATATAAACTATATAATGCGATATAAACTATACAAAATTAGCCTACGATAGAGATTTTAATTATATTGCACTATCGCGATAATGCATGTTGATGACGCAATCTACCCGCGAAATTTAGAGCAACGACCTGCAGCCGGCTGCAACGCATATTCGTCATCTTGAATAAACATGGCTGAAAGCGTCAGCGAAACAGAGGAGCTCGTGAAAAAGACTGGTGCAACATCTATTATTTGGACTTGGTTTGGATTTAAGCCGTCCGACGAGCAGCAGCAAAATATACTCTGTAGAGTGTGTGGGGCAAAAGTTCCAGCTAAGAGAGGTAACACGACTAATCTGTTCTACCACCTCAAAACTAAACATGTCGTTGAATACCAGCATTGCCAGGCAATGCAGCCAACCGCAAAATCCAGTACGAAGAACGCAGGACAGAAAAAACAGGAACTGATCCAAACCTCAATCCAACAGTCATTTTCAAAAGGTACTCCTTATATTAGGAAGAGCCCGCGATGGATTGAAATTGCCAGGGCCATAACTGTTTACTTATTAAGGACTTAAGAATTTTCTTTATTTAAAATAGCCATGCCTAATACTGGAAGTATATCCCTAATTCAGTGTCCGTTCCTTTATTAACAAGACACCAGTTTTAATTTCATTAGGAGAACACAATGTTTAAAACCAAATGCGTTACCTTAGACTGCAGGTGTGAAATATGTTTTTATTTAAAGTATCTGTGCATTACACAAAATAATTTTCTTTGCCTAATTAATACTGGAAGTATTTTCAGTACAGTTTAACTAAAAAGACACCAGTTTTTTTTGTTCCCTGCAACTTGGGTGGCATTTAAGAACCAAGGACTTAAACTAAGTGTAGTGCCTTTTAGAAGGAAAGATTTTCTTTTATTTATCTGCAACATTGTGTTGTATAATTACAGTTTTGCTTTTGCACAATAAATGTTCTCAAAACGACATACAACGTTTCTTTATTTCTTAAAAAAAAAAAAAAAAAACATTTAGCAGTTTGGTTTTCCTAAGGGTCTATGTAACCTGTTCTGAAATGGTTCTACTATAATTTATATATCGCGATATATATCGTTATCGCTAGAGGCTGCAATGTATATCGCAATATGAATTTTAGGCCATATCGCCCATCCCTAGACTGAGGGTTCGCATGGATGCTTGAAATCCTTAAAGGGGTCATATGACGTTGCTAAAAAGGACATTATTTTGTGTATTTGGTGTAATGCGATGTTCATGCGATTTTAAGGGTCAAAAATCACATTATTTTCCACATACTGTACATTATTGTTGCTCCTCTATGCTCCGCCTTTCTGAAACATGTACATTTTTACAAAGCTCATCGTTCTGAGAAGCAAGGCATGCTCTGATTTGCCAGCTATCCGGTGCGTTGCAATTGGTCGAATACCTCAAGCATATGACGGAAATGTTACGCCCCATACCATGCTGTGATGCCGTTTCCCAGCATGACGAGACTAAAACAATAAAACCCATTATAAACGAGGCATTTGTTGCATCCAGTGGGGACATAATTACTGATTATAATGACTTTTGTGATCGGAGAAACAACAAACAAGCGCTACTCTACACTGCTCAAAACTCGTGTTTGAATAGCCATAGCAAATTCTTTAAATATTGAAACGTACACCGGCTGTGAGTCAGAAGCACCACACTTTAATAAAG
Source organism: Barbus barbus (assembly GCF_936440315.1). Classification (NCBI taxonomy): domain Eukaryota; kingdom Metazoa; phylum Chordata; class Actinopteri; order Cypriniformes; family Cyprinidae; genus Barbus; species Barbus barbus. The sequence continues at coordinate 1,973,388 of NC_136728.1, read as the reverse complement.
AATGTCTCTGGGTTTGAGACTGTAGTCTTTGCAACTTTACAGATCTTATATGAGCACAAACAGCTTCTAACAGTCCAAAGACGAAGGGAAACATGAAATCGCATCATATGACCCCTTTAAAAATGCTTGAATTTGAACAGTGTTTAAGGTTTGAAAAGCGCTTGTATTTTGAATAAAGTGCTTGAAACCGCTTGAAATTGCAATTGCATTGGTTTTATAATAATTTGCCTTATATAATGGTGTTGGTTCAGTTTCCAGCAATGAAACTAAGTAAATAATTTAATAAATTGGCACGATAATGTTGTGTATCATCGATCTCACAGCCTGACAATAGGATGATTTGACAATTTAGCATATCGCCCGACAATACTTATCATGAAAATGTTCTCATATATCCAGGGCCGGATTTACTCATAGGCACTCTAGGCATGTGCCTATGCTCGCTCGTCCAGGGGAGATAAAGTACAATGAAAAGAGATGTAATATTTTTGATATACTATGGGCTATCTACAACAGTAAAAGAACCAAAATCCCAAAAGACATCGAGCAAATAAATATAACGCAGAATAGGATACAAAATGACAAATAGGGTTACAGGGTGCCCACCTCGTCCTGGAAATTAATGACCAATTTTCCATTCCTGGAAAACACATGGGAAATGAGAGAAAACAAATTGTCTTGGAAAATTATTACTATTATTTTAATGTTCTTGGACATTGAAGAACAGTTTACAATTGGTCTTGAAACAATTAACGTTAGTAACGAAGCGCTTTGTTCAGGGACGCAGAGTTTTGACGCGTGAGCAGTCTCGCTGTGACGTAGTGCCGCTATCTGTCTAGTTTCAGCAAACGTTGTCTGATTAGCACATACCTAACCTTGTTAATAGCCGTTAAATGGCGGTGCGTTCCAAACGGAATACATCGCCCCCCGAAGGGCACTTCGGAGTGAAAACAGTCATGGCCGCCATATTGAAGGGTCGTTCGAAACCGAAGTGCTCAAAACTGGCCACTTCAAAGGGCCCTTCGGAATGAAGGATTTCGACGGGTACAACTGATGGACACTTCGGGCCCCCATGATCCTTTGTGCAGATTCTTTGCATGATGACGGTGCCTCCGTGTGATGCGTGTGGGCACGGGATGATGACGCAGAAGGGCATTTCCAGAAACAGTTGTTTGGTCCCCTTCACCCTTCAACCCTTTAGAGCTCTCACTCCGGAGGGTAAACCCTTTGAAGGGATTAGGGCAAAAATGTATTTTAAATCCGACCCTGAATATATCACATCTTCTGTTATAAGATGCTGTCAATTCTGAACAGTGAGGAAACTTTAAGGGAGCACTGTCTTAAAGTGCATGTGAATGTAAACTACTTTATTTTAACCCTAGTGGTGTCGTGCAGGAAATCGAGGTTCTGAGAAAGCAGGTGGACCATCTGACCGAAGAGAATGGAAAACTGTTGGGTCATCAGAACCCCAAGCAGAAGATTGAGTACCTGGTCAAACTGAAAAAGGAGATCACCAGACTACAGGAGGTCAGTATGAACATACAGGCTCTGGTTTGAGAAGGTTGTACACGGTTAAATAGGAAAAATCATAACACTTAAATTGGCAGCTGTATTCCTGCTATATAGTTGGGGAAAAAATAAGATTGTTTTTTTTTTTTTTTTCTTTAAAGGATCTTAAGGATTTATATTTAATAATTAATATATATGCATCAGGGTTTGAGCTCTGACAATATTAATTATCAGCACAACACTGCTATGGATCTCTTTGTTTTTTTTTTTAATCTTACATCTTTACCTGGATGATCCTCAGGAACTCTGGAACTCGGTCTTACAGAAATGTTAGTAGATGTGGGCAAAAACCACACATTTCATAAGTGGTAGTGTGATGGTTTGAGGATGTTTTGCAGCATCTGGGCCTGTATTCACAAAACATCTTATCTTACCACTAAGAGTTCTCCTAAATTGTAGTAAAGGTTTACTACAGAGCTTTACTCAGAGTAAAGGGGGCGGGGTTTACCTTGTTGCTATGGATGATGTCAGCATGCTTATTAACTATGCACACAGTGATTGGCTGATAGACTGTCAGAGATTTACTCAGGGCAACATATTGCACTCTACAAAATTGCTATTCAAATAAAAATATGAATTGCCACATTCAACTAAAGATTTTAAAATATGCTGGCTAAGTGTCACTAAACAAGTATATGTTCAGCTAACTCTCAGCCTCTTACATGTGTGCTTCTCGTAAACAATTAGTGTATATGCATATAAACAGCCTTTTAATTAACAGAGTAGAATAATCATGGCTGATAATACTTACAAATGAAAAAGAAAAAAAAACTGGAGGCAACAACAGCTGTTACTTCTTACCCGACTGATTAATAAAAACAAGGATATAATTAATTTCAAGGTGATACCTTTTTAAAAGGTCATTATCATCAAATGTTTCTAAAATGTTTATATTCAGAGGCAGATTGCCGCCAATAAGCGCTATTTTAGGATAGTTTGTGATTAGTTTTAGTGACTTAGGAGTCCTCTTCACTACTCCTAACCTTTCACAGATTTAGGAGCTAGTTTTAGTGCTAAAAGCTTTGCCAAATACTCTTAGAGCAAAAATTACGGATTCTAAATTTGAGGTTTGACGCCCATTATTTTTAAGATTTTCTCCTAAATCGGCGAGTTATGAGCTACTTTTAGCATTAAGATGGTTTGTGAATACAGGCCCAGGACAAATTGGCACCCTGTGAAATCATTGTTTTAACTATGTGAAGCCTGAGACACACTGCATGATTTTGGGCTGTCCCAGATGAAAGATTGTCATCGTGAAACAATCGTAGTGATTTCTGTGATCGTGGCTCCTAATCGGTGGTCTTGTGCCATACAGTGTGACAACGGCCGTCTTTAAACCTCTCAGTCTTGCGACCAAAGATGGCCTACGATACAGCGTGATCATCGTTTGCTGGCACGATCCAAAACTACAACTGATAAAGTGTGACTTATGCTCTTTATTTGTGACCGTTTACTCTTCTGTAGAAATGTGCGTCGTATCGTACGAGTCAAAGATGTCATCTACACACACATCATAGCCAAGTTTATTAGATCCAGTGTGATCTGCAGTGATCTTATAGGATTGGTGCAGTGTATAGTAGGCCCTAGTCTTGAGTTTATCTGTAAGCTAGTCTACCCCAAAACATTTCAAAAATAACTTAAAATTATTAGAATTAAGTTAATTCTCATCATATGGGCATAAAACGAGACATTTTAAACTTTCTGTTCTACAGAAAAAAGCATACATGTTGGAAGCAACAATAGATGACGACTTAATTTGGGGTGAACTGTGTTCTGTATAAAGAACATGAGAATAAGTCTGCTCAAATACCAATGACTACAAGCACTCAGCATCCACTGTCTTCTCTCTACCGGGATAGTCGTCGGTGTTTGTTTACACTGGTATTCGAAACGGCACCACCATTCTCACCCTTTTGTGCAACAGCAGCTGCTCCGGTCATGTGATTTTAGCTCAAATCTGATTGGACGGCCCATTTCATCGTGGAGCGATGGGGGGAAAATTGACACAGGACGGGGAAAAAAATAAAAAATCGCTAATGATCGCGCTTGTTGTGAATAGCCCCATCACCATCGCACCAAATTTTGCGTTCAATGTGAAAAGGCCTTAAGAGTGCGCTCTGCGCCTGCAGGAGAGGAAGTAGCCATCTATAGTCAAGTCAGCTTTATTTATATAGCGCTTTTACCAATACAGATTGTGTCAAAGCACTTAACAGTATCAAACTGGAGGATAGAGTGTCAGTAATGTATAAAAATAAGATTAAACACTCAATTTTCAGTTAAAGGCATTTCATTATTGAGTTCAGAGATGCCACTGTCTAGCTCAGTTTAGTTTAAATAGTATCTGCTAAATCAAATTGATGATAATCGCTAGAAATGAAGTGTCCCCAACTGAGCGAGACAGAGGCGACAGCGGCAAGGAACCAAAACTCCTTCTGTGACCGAATGGAGAAAAAACCTTGGGAGAAACCAGACTCAGTCGGGGGCCAGTTCTCCTCTGACCAGGAGATAATTGTTTACTTATTGTTTTAATTAAAATTTTAAATGTATTATTTCTATTTTTATATTGTTACAATTTCTAACAATAATAATATTATCTAGTTAGGTATTTTATTATATTTTTAGTTATTTTATTTTAGTTTTAGTTTTATTGTATTTAAGTGGAGGTCTTCACTGAGGATATGTCCCCGGGGCTCATCCAGGTGTCCGGCCTCTGCCGATGATCAGGGAGACGTCATCTCCTGATGCCGATCCACCATCTGATCCAGACACGGACTGAGAAACAGAATAAGAAAGAAACAGACAAATATTATCATAGATGCCATTCTTCTTATGATGTAACGAGTACATTGTGTGTTATGAGGTGTGTTCCCGGTTCCGGTTGATCTAATTAATGCAGCCTAACAATCCTTTAACGGATTTGAATAATAGAAGTGTATTAGTGTGTTATGTGTAAGCCAGGTTAAAGAAATGTGTCTTTAATCTAGATTTAAACTGACAGAGTGTGTCTGCCTCCCGAACAGTGTTAGGTAGATTGTTCCAGAGTTTGGGTGCTAAATAGGAAAAGTATTTTGATATTCTAGGTATTATCAAACGGCCAGAGTTTTGAGATCGCAGCGGATGTGGAGGAAGTAGCTTCTATATCAGAAGCTACCAATAGTATATCTTTGTCGTTTAAAATGAGAAATCAAAACAAGGATATACGAGATAAACGCAGATATACAAAACGTAAACAAAGCAGTGCTAGCTTACCTTTTTGAATATCAGTTGTGTTTAACTTTACTTTCATAACAGCCGCTTAAAATGAATATTCACATTATTGGAAAGCCTGGGAAAGATCACGTAACATTAGAACAGCGTTCTGTCTGAGCTGCCTGCATTTACTTACTAGTTCTCATCACTTTCACTTTAATTCTCGAGCACTGATTGGATGTCCAGTTTAGGGAACGAGCCAGAGCTCTCACTCGTGCTGATTAAGAGCCGACCGTCTGCTTGGTGTGTCCTGGGCTTAACTAGTTATTGACTCGTATTATAAATGTTCCATTTGTTTCCATTCATTCAGCTGTAGTTTAACAGCTGTAACTGTTAAAGCATCTCTCTTAACTCATTCATGCTCCCAATATGGGGACGATTTGGCAAACGAATGACTTGCTGTTCTGGGGTGTTATCGAATGTGTCTTTATGTTTTCAGGAGAATGGCAAACTCAGGCAGTGTCTTCATATGGAAGAAAGTCCTAACAACACAGGCCTATAGCATGCTCACCCTGAACACGCTTGACCTTAAAACTGAAGGATACATTCCATTTTAAATGTTTTAATGAAAATTAAAATGAAATGTTGGATTTGTCTGATTTAGTTTGTGTCGTGTCTTCAATTTTATTTTTCTGTTCTAAATGTTAGCTCTTTGTGTACAATTTATTAAATGTAATTATTTTTTTTATGAAATTAAAGCAGCTTCAAAAAAAAAAAAGTGTACCTACTATTTTCGAGGAGACAATTTGTATGTAAGAAAAGTGTGTTAGGCTCTTTAATTGACAGAGCCATCCATCCCCATGCAAGGAAGTCCCAATTATTATCTGTGTGCAGAGGCACTGCTTTACTGTAGTGAGATGAGATAATTTAAAGTGTGTTCAGCTTCAAATGTGCAGTGATGTGAAAAGGCTTCTGATATTGAGGATGTGTAAATTTGTCTTGTTGCTCACAGGAACTATTCCAACTAACCTCTCCGCCACTACTTTGAAAGGTCTGTAATTTAATAAACGTTACATACAAGTTCAGGAAATAGTTAGCAATGATACACTTCTACAGTAGTTAACTAAAGTGATCTTAGAGAATGCTAGAAAGAGTATAGCTTTATTCCATCACTATGCAATTTAAGAGTCCATGGCTCAAAAGAGAGAAATTTGTGAACTACAAAAAAAAGCGGCCACTAATAGGAAATTAATATTTCAGAAAGTATGTACTGCAAAGGAGCTCACAAGTTTCTACAATAGCAATACACTCTCAGTAAGATCTTTGTTAAATCTTAAAAATATATGAAACTAGGCTTAAAGCAAATAATCATGTGAATGCTTATTGTAACTGCTCAGAATAAAACATTTCCAGATTGCCTTTAGCTGAAAGAAACGCAGAACCTACACATTTTTCGAAAAAATACGATTATAATTAAGTAATTTCAACCATTCACAGATTGTAACTAAATCAGTCTGCAAGTTTGAATCATAATGCACGGCTGTCAAGTTTCAACTCGAAACTGTTAGAAAACAAACATGAATATACTTGAGAGCAAACGCCAACACTGAAAGCATAACAGAAAGCTGATATGAATGGCTAATTTCAAACAAATGTTGAGTTTAAGTACTATTGAATTAATTTACAGAGAAACTATTACGTTTGAAAGTTACAAATGCTCTTGCAGTGATGAGATGGGTGGCTCTTAAAAGAGCCTTTGTGTGTCGGAGCGGAGCTCTACTTGGAGCTGGTGTACTTGGTGACGGCCTTGGTGCCCTCAGACACGGCGTGTTTGGCCAGCTCTCCGGGCAGCAGCAGACGCACGGCGGTCTGGATCTCTCTCGATGTGATGGTGGAGCGCTTGTTGTAGTGAGCGAGACGAGACGATTCACCGGCGATGCGCTCGAAGATGTCGTTGACGAAAGAGTTCATGATCCCCATCGCCTTAGAAGAGATCCCGGTGTCAGGATGAACCTGCTTCAGCACTTTATACACGTAGATAGCGTAGCTCTCCTTCCTGGACTTTCTGCGCTTCTTTCCTCCTTTAGCGGCGGTCTTAGTGACGGCCTTCTTCGAGCCCTTCTTAGGCGCGGACTTTGCTGGTTCAGGCATGATGAAGATAATACAGACGAATCGATGGTTATAATGAGCCGCACAGACGCATTTATTGACTCGCCTATGCTAATTGTCAAGAAGATACTACGGAGTCTTCTGATTGCGTGTTTCCATAGACCACACCCATATACTCGAACGTGATTGGACAACTCGAAGTATCACGAGCGGAACGAGGGCCAATCACAGGCGGTGAATAGATAGCCCCGCCCACCGCCCTGTGTTTGAACAACATCTGTGATATGAATGAGATTCCTTTGTTTCAGTTCTCGCTCTTTTTGTGTTTTTTGGGTCTCAAATACCAGTGTATTTTTATACCCCTTAAGAAACCCATTCAGAGAATTTGTAGAAAGGAGAGCAATGATGATTAGTCACTTTATTTTTCCTCTGCTGTCCTGCCAGTTTCATTTCTGCTCTATCAGATCATGACGACTAAATTTAAGTTAAAGAGAAAACCCCCAGCGGGTTTTCTTTTTTAAATCACTTCAGTTTAAAGAAAACGCTGAACAAGTGAAAACGCCATGCAAGAGAAAAATAAACATGCTCTCATTCTGTGCATCTTTTTTTTTTTTTTTTTTTTTTATTAGTAGGAGTGCAAAACATACAACATATGGTGAACACAAAACACACACAAAAAACTACAAAAAAAAAACAAACAGCAATGACAATAACAGCGATGAAAGCAAACAGTCATGACAATCTGAATAATAGTAGTAGTATTTAAGTAATATTAACATGCATAAAAATAATAATAATAATGAAAATACTAAAGATGGTGATGATAACAATATTCTGTGATGACGGCAACAGTAATATCAATAGAGATAAAAGTAATAATAATAGTAACAATAGTAACAATAATGTAATAATGGCATATACCCAACACATACCACACCTATTCTAACCTCTGTGTCAGTGTATTTTTATTTTTTATATATATATATTTTTATTTTTCCTCCTTCTCTCCTCCCATTCACGATGAGATAACTCTGTATATATGTCTAAGCTGAGGTGGTGCATTAAAAGAAGGGGTGTGGTGCATTAAAATCAGCATGCGGTGCATTAAAAACGTATGGTATATGTTGGGGGCAAATCTGATTTAGTTATATTTATATATTTTAAGTATATTTAGTGTTATGATCTTCATTAAACCGTTACCGTCCTCATACAAAACATCATTCCATCAACAGCTCAATGTTTCTAAGATATTAATAATAATAATAAAAATAATAGTAGTAATGAAAATACTCGTAGTATTACTAAAACCTTGTATAAATATGTATAATAATATGCGGGTAAATAAATAATCAGAATCAGCGTGTCACATTTGTAAGAGTTGGAAGAGGTCTGATCTGGAGTGTTGTGGTTCCGAAGTATTGTAAGGAGGTGAGAAATATTCTAGGGAGATGTATTCTGTGAGCAGATTTTTCCAGTGTGATATGTGAACAGTGTTTCGGGATTTCCAGTTCAAGAAGATAGTTTTCTTGGCGATGGCTAAAGCTACAAGGAGTGTCCTTTTGTTTGTTATTTCCTGATTGAGAGTTGATAAATCACCCAGTAGACAGAGTAATGGGGATAATGGGATGCGGCAGCCCAGGAGGCAGGATAGGGATTCAGTGACATCTTTCCAAAAGCGTTTAATGGGTGGGCAATGCCATGTGGCGTGGATATATGTGTCCGGACAATTTTGTGAGCAGTGCGAGCAAGTTTCTGATGTGAATCCCATTTTAGACAGCCTTTCCCCAGTATAGTGTGCTCTGTGAAGAGTTTTATACTGTATTAGCTGAAGGTTGGCATTTTTAGTCATGGAATAAATATTTGTACAGATTTGAGTCCAGAAATCGGCATCGGGAGCAATAGAAAGGTCTTTTTCCCATTTGATTGTTGGTAAAGTTATGGTTTTATTTGAATTAGTTCTAATTTTATATATTTTGGAAAGTAATTTTTTCGGGGAGGATATATTAACTAAATCTGCTACTGCGGAAGGAAGGTGAGGATTGAAGGTTCTGGTGTTGATTTGAGATGAAACGGCTGTAAAGCTGTAAATAATTCAAGAATTGATTGCTCTCGATACCGTACTCCTGGACTAAGTAGGAAAATGAAACCAGGTTGTTAGACTGAAAGATGTGATTAATGTGTGTGATACCCTTTTCTGCCCATTTATGGAAATTGGGGGATTTTTTATTGCTTGTAAAGTCAGGGTTGTTCCAGAGCGGGGTGAGGTTAGATGGAACCTGATTGGTGTTTGTGATTTGGAGATATTTCCACCAGGCTGTCAGAGCCGAAGCTATCGTCAAGGCTTTGAAGCATGGGTGGTGTTTAATGGACTGACTGATAAATGGGATATCTGTTATTCGTAAGTTTTCGCAGAGTGATTGTTCTATATCTAACCATATGATGTCTGACTGAGTGGGGTGGGTCCATTTATAAATGTATTGAAGTTCGTTTGCTAGTGAGTAAAGGTAAAAATGTGGGGCTTCTAAGCCTCCTAAAGATTTTGGTTTTTGTAAAGTGCTTAGTTTTATCCGTGGTGGTTTATTTTTCCAGTAGAATCGGGTGATGATGGAGTCTAAAGATTTGAACCAAGTGAGAGTAGGTTGGGTTGGGATCATTGAGAATAGGTAGTTTATTTTTGGGAGTACTGTCATTTTATTTATAGCTATTCTTCCCTGGATGGAAAGTGGTAAATTGAGCCAGCGTTGAAGGTCGATGTTTTCAGTAAAGGAGTGAAGTTGAGTCCAGTCAACTCTGACAGCCTGGAGGAAACCTTAACACCTAAATAGGTGATGTGACCTGTGCATAGAGGGATGGGTGATATCTGGGCGGCCACATCCCATTTTGTTTGATGTAGTGGAAGAATTGAGGATTTATTCCAGTTTATTGCATAATCTGAGATTGTAGAGTATAAATCAATGGTTTTAGTTATTTCTTGCATAGATGATTGAGGATTTTGCAAAAAGAGTAAAATGTCATCAGCATATAAACTAATCTTATGTTGTGCTTGGGGTGTGTGGATTCCTCTGATGAGTGGGTTCTGGCGGATGGCTGCTGCTAAGGGTTCAGTGAAGATGGTGAATAAAGAGGGAGAGAGTGGGCATCCTTGCCTGGTCCCCTGTGCAGTGTGAAACTTTGTGATGTTAGTCCATTGGTGGTGACTGTGGCAGAAGGTAATGTGTATAAAATCTTGATCCAATGAATAAATGACTTCCCAAAGCCAAATGTATTTAATGTGGTGAATACAAAGTTCCAGTTGACTCTGTTGAAAGCTTTTTCTGCATCTAAAGTGACTATAATGGTGTTTTCCTGTTGTAGTGATGAATAATGGATTAAATCGTATAATCTGCGTATGTTGTTGGATGCCTGTTTGATGAAGCCGGTCTGGTCTGGGTGAATTATACATGGGATAATTTTTTCAATTCTATGTGCAAGAACTTTACTGATTATTTTAATGTCTACGTTGATGAGAGAAATAGGACGGTAGTTTGACGGGAGGATTGGATCTTTATTAGATTTGGGAATGAGTGAAATAGTGGCTGTGTTCATGTCTGTGCATCTTTGAAGAAAACATACGAGCTCCAATTGAGAATCAAGTTGTAGGCTGTTAAAACATGGCAACACTTAACATTACAATAAACAGACCAACAACACACTAGTTTCGGGTTTATAAAAATATTCTACTGGAGTCTTGTTAGTTCTCACTAAAAGCGTATGACATAAACATTACTTCAACTCTTTATGTGATAGTGTGGGTGGCTCTTAAAAGAGCCTTTGTGTGTTTCTGATAACACGGATGTGTTTATCCTCCGAAGCCGTATAGAGTGCGTCCCTGTCGTTTCAGAGCGTACACGACGTCCATGGCGGTGACGGTCTTTCTCTTGGCGTGCTCGGTGTAGGTAACGGCATCGCGGATCACGTTCTCCAGGAACACCTTCAGCACACCGCGGGTCTCCTCGTAGATCAGACCGGAGATACGCTTGACTCCGCCGCGGCGAGCGAGACGACGGATGGCGGGTTTGGTGATGCCCTGGATGTTATCCCGCAGAACCTTCCGGTGCCGCTTAGCGCCTCCTTTCCCGAGTCCTTTACCTCCTTTACCTCTTCCAGACATTGCTGCAGTTGATTAAGTTTAGACTTACAAAAGTTAAACTAATCCTTCAGTCGCTGGAAGACGAGCTTTATAGTTGCTCAGAGGACCGAGTTGAAACATGTAAAGGCGGTGCCGTGTGACGTCACTGAAGCAGAGGCCTGCTTTCCCTGTTTCTGCTGAACCTGTTCAAGTTTATGTAATTTTTTTACATGGTCACAATTTTGTTCTCTCTCTCTTAGCATCACAGTTCATAACTCTGACTTCAAATCCTACACATTTTTTTTTCTATACAGATTTATTCATTTACATTTAGAGTATGTGTCAATATCTTTCTAATGAGATCAATCTTTCTCACACACAAAGTTTTAAAAAGGAGCAGTAACAACATTTCCCCCCGGTTTCACAGACAAGGCCTAAATTAGTCCCAAACTAAAATGCCTATTTGAGCTGTCTCAACTGAAAATATCTTGCTCTGACATATCTTAAAATATGTCAGTGTCATTGTTCTGTGTCAAGATGTTTTTGTAAAAATTGCTTAAATATCTTAATTTAACTAAGGCCTAGTCCTGGTTTAAGCTAAACCCCGTTTGTGAAACCGGGCCTTCGAGTCAACAAAATATTAATATAATCTCTTAGATTATGATCTGTCAAGTGATTTGATCTACTATTTTCAAATAAAAAAGAAAACGCAATATATCAGTTTCATTGGCGTATACAGCGTATACTAAATACAGATGAACACATTCATTTTATACACATTCAGTTTATTCAGAAGCGAGGTTTTAAATTGTTATAGTTAAAAATAAACAAACATAAATAAATAAACATTTCCTCACATGAACAATGAATGACTGCAACAAAGAGAAGCAGAAAGAGGAGGAGTTTGGGATTTGGAGGGACGAGCAGTGATTGGTTTTCATCTGTGATCGACTCCAACCAATAGAAGAGGAGCACGCTCTCTTAAATACTGAATGTGAAGCTGCAGCGCTTACTTCTGCATCTATCTGTAGAAAGAAACACACCACAATCTTCAACAATGAGTGGAAGAGGTAAAACCGGCGGTAAGGCCAGAGCGAAGGCTAAGACTCGCTCCTCCAGAGCAGGGCTGCAGTTCCCCGTCGGTCGTGTTCACAGGCTTCTCCGCAAAGGTAACTACGCCGAGCGCGTCGGTGCCGGTGCTCCGGTTTATCTGGCCGCTGTGCTCGAGTATCTGACGGCTGAGATCCTGGAGTTGGCTGGAAACGCCGCTCGGGACAACAAGAAGACCCGTATCATCCCCCGTCACCTGCAGCTGGCGGTGCGCAACGACGAGGAGCTGAACAAACTCCTGGGCCGAGTGACCATCGCTCAGGGCGGCGTGCTGCCCAACATCCAGGCCGTGCTGCTGCCCAAGAAGACCGAGAAACCCGCCAAGAGCAAATAAATTAAACCGGTTTCAGTAAACTCCAAAGGCTCTTTTCAGAGCCACCCGCTTTCTCTTTAAAGAGCTTTTTAACAATTTAAAGTGAACAATGGTATTTTAAAGCAGAGGGGGATGATGTACTTATAATTTGTTATTAATAATAGGATAATTAAATGGTGCATTAAGATCCATCAGGGTAAAGATCAAGTATGCTATATAATCGTCAAAAAGTATTATTTTAGAGTTACATAAGGTGTGGGAAAAGGGACAACTAATACCTAGCTGCTGGAAAGAAGCTGTAGCTCCAATCGAAAGAAGGTAAAAGTTTAACTCACTTCCGTGTTGGTTTCAAGAGAGAGAAGGGGGGGTTGCTTAGTTTAAATGGTGTGACATCCCCCTGCCCCGCCCACGCCTCCGCCTCCTGCAGGGGCCCCTGCTCTTCTAGACAGGAGCGTTGTGTTTGTATGTGGTGCATAACCGTGCAGCTCAGGGGGCCCGTCCTTATAGCCTGCACTGGGGCCCGTCATAACCAACTTACGCCATGTTTAAATGTATATTGGCTTTCCCAAGTAAATTGTCATTATTTTTAAAAGTTATGTAAATTATTTATAACAGCTGTAGGTTTTTGGAGTAACCTGGATGACTGTGAGACTCCCAGCCTGTCTGAAATTTTGTCCCAGCATTAAATAATTTGTGAATATTACTATATTAGTAAATACTTGTGGCTTGGAACAGCTGGAAAATTAAAAGTGTACTGCAGTTTTGCGCTGGAGAAACTTCGATGACTGTAATCAGTGTGCGAAATATCCCAATTTGTGGGCGGTGGGCCCATGCTCCTGCTATTACTTATACACACCTAATGCCTTTTAATATAAATAAAGGACAAGAGTGGGAAATGTCACGGACACATTATTATACTATTCAGCCCAATATTGATTTTTATTTGCACTTCACTTTTATCCAAATGAACAGAACTTTTTGCACAGCATTTATCAATGGGACATGCAACTATTATACAATGCTATATAACCAAGAAATAATGTATTAGCATACTATAGCCTATATAGGCTAGTTCACATTATTATATTTCTGCTTCAAATGTTATGCGTAGGTAACAGTGAGTGGTGGTTTCAGACAATTTGTTATTAAAGTGCGATATTCTGCGCGGCATTCATACTGACTTGTATTCTGCCTGACAAGCATTTAAACCTGTACTGAAGGCGGAGCAATTTGGCCAATCAGATGAAAGGGGCGTTTCAGCACCGCCCACTTGTGCGAAGGAAATATCGAAGCTATAAACCGATTTGTGAAGCGCAAACGAAACATGAGAAATCAAGCCAAAATTTTGTTGTCCGTTTGTTCAATTAAACAAAAATACGAACAAACGAGCCGTCTTCTCATTTCTCGTTTTTCCGTTCCAAATAAAAAATTAAATGATCAAAACGTACACGGACCAATTCCCCTTAAATTATATGGTCAAGAAATAGAAAGAATATCATGTTTTAAATTTCTGGTTTGATGAAAAACTCATGTTTAAAATATACATTGAATGTAGATACATGTAAAAAGGTACTGAATGTAATGAGATGTTTAGTGGGGGCTGAGAGGATGGCTTTGACAAGTATGTATACGGGTTTGATATGATCTGTGTTTGATTATGGGAGTATAGTGTATACATTTTCTGCTAATAGTGTGTTATTGTAGTTTATGTACGGGGTGATGTGATCTACACCAACCCTAGGGTTGTGGGGCCCTAGGCCCTAGATAATAAAAAAAGGCCCCACTAATGTAAAAAATGTAATAGCAATTTAAACATATGACAAGTCTGTCTGTGATGGGCATCATTGCATTTATAATACAAATACTGATAATACAGCAATAAATAGTATGTATAGCAGTCAGAACATCTTTTTTTTCGGCTCCATAAAGATCCTGTTTGGATTCAATGTCTACTACAATTTCACTTTAATCTCTTTATCATTCTTTCATTTCAATTCCAAAATCTGAAGCAACAAAATCTGAACTGTAACCAGACAAGTTTTCAGATAAACTTTGTGCCTGTTTGTAGAGCTGCACAATTTGCCCCCCCCCAAAAAAGTTGTTTATATATATCAATAATTCTGATTATAGTTATTACTATATAAAACTAAATAAAACATCAAACAAAGTAATAATTATTGATAATGATTATTATTAATACATTTTACAGAAAACTGCAGCATGACCTGTTAACAGGCAGGAGGCCTATAACTATAATTGTTTAGAAAGGTCTAAGGATTTATTATAAATGATTATGAAAAAAAATCAGTAATTTCTTAATTTTTGTCAGGACATTTTATGCATCCACTGAGAGAGAGAGAAAATATCCTCTACAGTGGAGAAAAACTTAGAAGTATTATTTTCCCTATTTTTACCCAAAATAAGGTGTAGTGAGAGCTGTAGTTGTTTCATTCATACTAGTAGCCTGAGGGCGTCCTCATGCAGTAAAACCATAAGTGACAAAATCATGAAATGAAACACTCACAAAAATCACATTGGAGGAAATCCCTAACATGGACAAAGGCAAATGCTATTGCTGCAGTATAGGTGAAATAAATGCAGTAGGTGCGGCTGCTGGTCTTTCAAAGAGGGGAAGCTCATTTTCGACAATATTAGAACCGTCTGCCATCGTGTGCAATTTGCTAGCTGAGTTTACCCCTACGATGCTAGCCTAGCCTACTGTATGAATAAATGAATGAACAAATGATCTAAAAAAAAACTCGGAGAGAAAATGTGTGAATTAAGTTAAACTGAAACAAGAAATGTGGTGTATAATTGTGTGAAATGTATGATGAAAATTGGCTAGCAATTTCGGCAAGCAAATACCAAGAAATAGGTTGCAGCAGTTTGTCAATCCGCTATGGGACTGAGCTCGAATAGCAGCTTCGGTGTCAGCGACTTCTTATAGGACACAATCGCTGTCAATCAAAAGGAGATGCAGTCTTTCGACAGACCCTCCAATCATCACGCAGAAGCCCGGAGTCCAGCCCCGCATAATCGCAGCATTTATCCAATGACCGTCTGGTTTCGAAGCACTGAAAAAAAACTGTTCAAAGCAGCCCCATTGAAGTCAATGGATGCTAGGCTTCAACAGGGAAATACACTGTGACGCTACGGGAATATATGAGAAGGAAATCGAGTCAGCTGACCTTCTATAAGTAGCTGATTCTGAATGAAGTCGTCTTCGAGATGGACGTGTTCTAACGCATTTTTAGTCAATAAATGTTAGCACAATAGTGCATATTAAAGAAATTCCTACTGAAATGCAGATAGGACATTTTAACTGATGAAGATACTATAAACACTATAAACATACAATTGGAAGGTGTTCTAAATGGTGTCTCTGTTCTTCAAGCCATCTTGAAGGTATTTTTTTGTACATGCAAAATGTATATTTATAATGCAGTGCCAATCGGCATAGCCTTTATCACTAGAATATTATAAAATGGTTTTGCCTCATTCTGTGATATCAAACCATGTCAGATCACAAAAGGAAGTTATTTGAAGCACTCGACTGATGTTATGAAATGAATTTGGAGCAAAAACGCCATTAAATATTATTAAACGCACTGTGCAGCCCTGGTGTGTCATCTGTAGGCCTATGTGTGTTCGACTTAAAGGGGTGCTGTAGATTGATCAGTGTTTGACACCTAAGTACTTCAATGGGATAGGAAAGCATGCAGAGCTGTCTATTAGTATATCTCTCATAATACTTCGATGTCAAACACCGATCTGTCTGCACAGCGCCGCTTCAAGTCAAACACACCTTGAAATTGAATTGACAACCTCGCAGGGCCCACCTCTTAATGACGGAGCCCCAGGTGACATTAGTGACGTTGTTAAGTAAGGAAAATAAGGATGAGTTAAAACTAGATGCTCAAAAAACACATAAGTACATTCATAAAAATGATTATGGTTATGTTCAAACATATTCTGATGCCTGATGCCTGGCAATCAGTATCCCAGAATGTAATGTCAAAGTCAGTACAAGAGTCACAGATAATTTGTCAGTATACACTGGTGAAATTATTGCAGTTGTACTGGCATTACAATGGGTGGAGGAAAATAAGCAATGAGGTTGATGGCGCAGTGGATAAGACACATGCCTTTGGTGTGAGAGACCCGGGTTCGAATCCACTGTGAGACACCAATGTGTCCCTGAGCAAGACACTTAACCCCTAGTTGCTCCAGAGGCGTGCGACCTCTGACATATATAGCAATTGTAAGTCGCTTTGGATAAAAGCGTCAGCTAAATGAATAAATGTAAATGTAGGACACTCATATGTTCTATTGATTCAGATGGTAGGAATTTATGTAGCTTTCTGTTGGATACCAGTGCAGGAAATGAGTTGGCAAACGAATATACAAAGGCAGCAACAAAGAAAATAGAGATATGCAGTTAAAGTATAGTAAGAGTGAAATGAAGTACTCAAACAACGTGAGGAATAGGTGAAAGAAACAATTGGAAGAATAAAGAACAGGGAGATAATTTTATAGCATTCAAAGAGTTGTTGGTAAATAACCTAGTATTAAGGCTTAGATTTGGTCATACTGCTCTTAATAGCAGTAATAGGGAGACATGAACGTCACATGACCCATTCTGTTTACACCACCATACTGGCAGGCAGGGACAGCCAGGAGCAAATATGAAATGAATGGCGCCAGCATGAGTTTCAAGACAACAGAGTTCACTGCGCACCTTAATTCAAAAGACATAGACCTGTACATAGCAAAACTTAATAGATTAAACATAACAGTTCCCTATAATGTGGGGTGCTTTTAACGTGTATCAATAAAGGATCGGATAGCTTTCCTGACCTGCAGTATCCTGATATCTACAACTACCTCATCAACTTTCCCTCATCCTACTCCAGACCAGAGCCTACAGAAGCCTGGAGGGGTACAAATGGATGCAATCAAATTTTGTGATGAATATTCAACTTTGGAGTATGCCAGCTAAAACCGGCTGTGTCTTCATTGGAAGGGTAAGTCAACACATTTTAACGTAATCGACCCTAGTTGTCCTTGTTTGTAGGTAGCCAGTATAGCTATATCACTGTGAGTACAGTAGACATCATAAATGTCATGAAATCTTAACCTGTTTAATCCTAAATTCTTCCCAGACATGAAAATATCCAAATGAGGTGTCATTAGTTGCCCCTTGAAATAATCAATATTTATTTTTTATTTTTTTGTATGGAAAAATTTGAAATATTGTGTTTTATGTTCGGTCACAATTGTGACCGGTGGGATAATGTGTATGCAGAAAATTCGGTATCACTTTATTTTACACTCCTGTTCCTCATGTACATACTATGTAGCCTACTTATTGTAGTAATAACAATAACTAGGTACTAACCCTGAATCTACCCCTAACCCATGTAATTACCTTATATTACCAGTAAGTACACTGTAAGGACGTGTTGCGGTCCTACTCACCCCGCTCCAAGCGGTATTCGAACCGCAGTCTCCAGCGTGGGAGGCGGGCGCTCTAACAAGGAGGCTAAAGGCCACGGCTTCTAGCGTCAGAGCAACACTTGGGGTCGGGGAGTGAGGTTTAACCTGCACAGCACTTACCCGCTGGGCTCTGCTACATAAGTACATGTACTGTAAAATAAAGTGCAACCGAAAATTCTTATATAGCCTATGTAAGCCCAGTTGTTTAACACATTTTATAGTATTTCATGTCATTTTAGGGTTACTGTTAAACATAAAAACCCTTATACAACACTTAGGTCATTGTTGCCATCAACATCTTTACTCATTCTATGACCACACTCAACAACACTGAATAATTGTGAATTCATAGGCCTATATTAATACTAGACACCTTAAAGATAATGTTTACCAAAACTCTTTGTATAATGTGTTTATGTTAACATACTTTACTAACCTTTTGTGCTTTGATGCAGCCATCATCTACCTATGCTGCAAACAAGAATTGAACTGCTCTGGTCATGTGACATTTTGCAATAACCATGTGAAATAACACATTTAACTGAGACCCTTTCTTATCTCCATATTTGCTGGAAGTGCACTAAAACAACAGTCAGTAACATTTTTAGAGCTTCATAAATGAACACTTTCTTTACAGTCACTATTGTGGCATTAAATTGGTTAATCTTACAGGTTAAACATTCCCAAAAATTAAATAACCCTCCATGGGTGCTGGTCAGAAACGATGGGGTCGTGTTAACTTAGAAGCCCACTGCAATTGCACAGCTGGACTAGACGAGTGCTGCTTTCATGTGTCAGCAGTCTTGTTCAGGGTTTGGCAGTATAACGACAGAGAGGAAGACATCAAAGAAGAGGTCCACACCAAGTGAGGAATCTTTGAAGAGTGGAATATCAGCAAGGCAAGGATATAATTTGTAACAATACACAACGAACAAATTACATTACATTTGCTCAGATATCAAAAGGGTACAACAGATTCTGAGACATTTATAAGAGCACAACATACTTTCACCATTTGACAAGGTATTTTACATCATTTTCTCTGTGAATGTCACTGAAAACTATGTGGATAATGCTTTGCAAAGCTGTGTACTTCTGATGGAGAACTCATATAACTCTTATGTAGCCTATCCTAAGAGACGCCAGTTGTCTTGTCCTCTCCAAGTCAACAGGATCTAATTGTGTTTTTGTTTTGTTTTTTCCACATGTGAGCACTGGAATCTTTAGTTCAGCTTGGTGGTCTGCCAAAACCAGGGAGCAAATGGGTTCAAAAATGACTTCGCTCATATCACCTCCCCATCCATTGGAAATGAAAGAAATTGAGCCTTGTGGACAAATGGCAATTAAATATTTCATTGTATGGTATGACTGGTGTGCTGAATAACACTGAGCACTGGCTAATAAGCTTCTTTTTCTATAAATATTTCAAAACAATCTATAATGCATGCTGTCTTTTCAAAAGTACTGTTCCTAAATGCATATGGAAGAGATTTTCTTAACGATTGCCTGTAAGGCCATACAAATAGACTTGGCACGAATCTACTATACAGCATTTGAAAATTATTGAAACAGTGGTCGGCTCAATGGCAAAGTAATAAGCCAAAAACTCAAAAGATAAATGTGTTCTAAGCTTTAATAATATTAGCATATACTGCTAAAATAATGTTAGGCTAGACTTAGGCATGAGCAACAACATGAAACAATGTCATCAGTAAAGAATATGTTTGTAAACCTGTGAGGATATTAACCTTTTTATCATTGTTTTGTAAAGTTTTCTCATTCAGTGCAGTTCTATTTATTTTCTCTTTTAACAACGTATTTTCAGAGCTTCACATTCCAGTTCCAGAGATCGAGTGTATTTCTTACAGTTGTCATTATCACATGAAGCTGCTGTATCAGTACACTAGCCACGTAATATAGTGCAGCAGAGAATTAAAGTGCATGAGTTAAAGCACCACCCAGGACAAATGTCAAGGGATAGTAGTGCAAGGCTAGCTAGCTTTTGTTAGCCCCACAAAATCCACCCCACACTGCAAGTGAAACCTGAACGTAATCATCAGAAACCATTGTAAACATGTTAACTAGCCAAGTTACATTAAAAAGAACATACCTGATATCACTACACAAGCAAAATACATTGCTTGATGGCTCCCATATCTTTTATTTTATTGCAGTGAACCATTTTAGTCATCTATCGGGATCCTTAGGAATACAATATAATGATTTCCCCTTTGCTTTCCCCCATGTTCTGGCATCCTGGCGCACAGCAGCTGTCCACCATGTTGAAATAGTAAGGTTTGTAAGGTCTAAACAGTCTGGGTTTAAATTATTGTTCGACCACTGTCGATACCAATGCTACAACCACTCTATCGCTGTCCTGATGGCCTGCCAAAATTGAGGAGTTTAAATTGCGGGACGTCAACGTCCGGAGCTCTAATCAGGAGGAAAATGTAGAACATGTTATGATGAAATGTCCAAGATACAGCAAGGAAGGAGATACACTGACTGATGAACTTAAGGAAAATAAAGAGAAATTAGATTTGATGAACATTTTGGGGAAAAAATCAAGTAGGTGGCGGTAATGCACCTAAAAGTTGTATGCCATCCGCCATTTCACGAGTTCACACTTACATATAATAATAACGGAGCAAGTTTATGCGTATTTGGCGTGCTGTCCAGGGGGAGGGCTCCGAGCTCGGTAATCATTCCCGAGCCCGGGGTACTCCCCTCGACCGGGGAGAGGGTACGAGCTCGGCATTTAGCCCGGACCCAAAGTGCTCCCCCCCTGAGTGCTCCTCCCCGTGCTGGGGTAGGAACCGGCTGTGGTGAGGAGTCGGGGTGGTGGAGGGATGTCGGAAGACGAGAGATAATGGCGGTAAGACTGCTTGGTTATTTATAGGGATACTCTCTCGTGCTGATTGGATAGGTGGTGTGATTGCTGATGATGAATTGGCCGTGTTAATTATCTGCGCGTGCTCCTCCCGAAATTTGTTAATAAAACATCACTTCACGAGTTCACACTTACATATAATAATAACGGAGCAAGTTTATGCGTATTTGGCGTGCTGTCCAGGGGGAGGGCTCCGAGCTCGGTAATCATTCCCGAGCCCGGGGTACTCCCCTCGACCGGGGAGAGGGTACGAGCTCGGCATTTAGCCCGGACCCAAAGTGCTCCCCCAAAATGCTATTATTGCAGGACAGCAGCCGAAGAGGGGCTTGATAACCCCCCAAAACTTGCATGGCTTAGGCTGAAGGGATGCTGGATACTGCTGTGGTAGTGGTATTTCTGTGGAATCTGGAAATAGAGATGAGAGGGAGGTAGAGATGCAGGCTCCTGCGGGAGCAGTCACTGCAGCGGCAGTGGAGAAATACAGATAGGGCTCCTGCGGGAGCAGTCACTGCTGCGGCAGTGGAGAATTATAGAAAAGGCTCCTGCGGGAGCAGTCACTGCTGCGGCAGTGGAGAAATATAGAAAAGGCTCCTGCGGGAGCAGACACTGCTGCGGCAGTGGAGAAATACAGATAGGGCTCCTGCGGGAGCAGTCACTGCTGCGGCAGTGGAGAATATAGAAAAGGCTCCTGCGGGAGCAGACACTGCTGCGGCAGTGGAGAATTATAGAAAAGGCTCCTGCGGGAGCAGTCACTGCTGCGGCAGTGGAGAAATACAGATAGGGCTCCTGCGGGAGCAGACACTGCTGCGGCAGTGGGGAAATACAGATAGGGCTCCTGCGGGAGCGGTCACTGCTGCGGCAGTGGAGAATATAGAAAAGGCTCCTGCGGGAGCAGTCACTGCTGCGGCAGTGGAGAAATACAGATAGGGCTCCTGCGGGAGCAGTCACTGCTGCGGCAGTGGAGAAATATAGAAAAGGCTCCTGCGGGAGCAGTCACTGCTGCGGCAGTGGAGAAATATAGAAAAAGGCTCCTGCGGGAGCATTCACTGCGGCGGCAGTGGAGGAATATAGAAAAAGGCTCCTGCGGGAGCATTCACTGCGGCGGCAGTGGGGGAGTATGGACAAGGTTGAATGTAGTGGTGTTGAAATGAATGGGGTGGGGATGGGCCGTTGAAGGTTGATATAGGTGATGTTAAGAGGGGTTGGCTATGGAGGGTCTGAATTTCGGGTTCTCAGGGATGTATATCATTAGAGGGGTAGGCCGATTAGTGTTTGGTGAGCTTCCTTGATGTGGGAGCGGTCTGAACGAATGTAGCTTTTGAAAGCTTCTGACGACCAGCGACCAAGCGCTTGAATCTGCTGCTGGGAAAGGCCTTTATGGGCCGCTGTGGTTGCTGCACCTATTCGGAACGAGTGGCTGGAAAAGTTTTCGGCTGGGGTACCAGAAAGGAGCAGGACTGACTTAAGGTGCTTTTGGAACCAGAAGCGAGTGACGGGGCGGTTGGAGTCGTCTGTAAACAGGGGGTCGGATGGGAGTTTGGCCTGTGATTTCCTGAGGAGGAGGAAAGCTAGGAGGGCTTGGTATGGTGATATGGGCGATAGGAGGTTGAAGATGTAGATGAAGTGGCCTTTCTTTGACTGGTCTGTTTTACTTCGCTTAATGAAGTAAGAGATAGTTTCATCGTCCAGCACCGCTAGATCAGAAATGGTGGGGTGAATGATTGGGTTAAAGCTAGATGTGATAGCGAGCTCAGAGCATCTGAGAAAGCCGAAAAAAGCCAGGATAAACATGGCGTCGAGCGTACGGGCGGTGTGGATGGAATGGTAACCTCTGCGGAGGGTGGAAATACATTCAGTCAAAATAAGGTTATGGGTTGCCTGGAGTCTGGGCGGGTGGGATGGGTTTTTTGGATGCTTTTGATGAGTAGGGAGGTTTGAGAATTGGCTATTTGGGGGGAAGGGGAACCATATAAAAGTTTGTGGAAAAATTGAATTCCGCTTAGATAACCTTTAATAGAGCTGATTTGGAGCTTTTTGTTGATATTAAGGTGGGAAATGAAGGAGGTGATGGAGAGCAGGGAAAAGTTGGGGAACAGCAGGTTGTAAGCTGAGTGAAAATTTTTGAAGCATTTCCATGCTGTTAGGTAAGACTGTAGGGTCCTGGGGGATACTGCTTGAAGAATCGAATTGAGGGATGCTTCGAGGAGAGGTTTCAGAGGATGATTTACGGGAATATCAGCTCTGAATAGGGAGGTACCGGGGTTGGGAGCAGGTCCGCCTCTGGCGCCAACGTCCTGAATTTCTGGAAGGCAAAGCGAGAGAGAGAGTCGGCTATTAGATTTTTGGACCCGGGAATATGTTTAGCAATTATGATGAATTGCTCGCGAGCTGAAATCCAAATCAGGCGTCTTAGCAAGGGCATTAGCGCAGGTGAATGGGAACGACCTTTGTTAATGCAGTGCACTGTAGCCTCGTTGTCGCAGTGGATAATTATGCTAGTGGCAGACCACTCTTTGCCCCACAGAAGGGCTGCGACGACTAAGGGATATAGCTCGAATAATGCTGAGAACATTAAAGGCTGAGGTAGATTTAGCAGCTGAGGGGGCCATGTAGATGCGAACCAGCGGCCTTGATAAAAACCTCCGAAACCGACGGAAGGTGCGGCGTCAGTAAATAATTGGATGTCGACTGGGGAAGAAATCAGGCTATTGTAAAAGAAAGATAAGCCGTTCCACTGTTTGAGAAAGGATATCCATAAGCTGAGCTCGTTGCAGCATGAGTCGGTTAGAGCTATTTGATCCTCAAGTGCGTGGGCGGATGAAGCGACAAAAAGGAGATGGGAGATGAAGGGGCGGCCTTGCGGGATGATTCGCATCGCGAAATTTAAATGCCCGAGAATGGATAGCAGTTCGCGTTTGGAACAGCTTGGGTTGGCTAAGAGAGCGGATGCTACTAAAATCGTCCTGTCGATTTTCTCTTTAGGTAGGGAAGCCTGGAATTTTTGTGAATCCAAATTGATACCTAAAAATTCGATTGAAGTGCTAGGGCCCGCGGTTTTCTCTTGGGCGAGGGGGATCCCGAGCTCTGAAAAAACCGTTTGGGTTGTCAGAAGATGCGCGGCTGGAATGGATTCGGGGGGTGAGATGATTAGAAAATCGTCTAAGAGATGTACTAGATAAGGTACGTCGTAATTGTTCGAGAGGATCCAGCAGATAGCTTCTGACAACATGTCGAAGATTTTGGGGCTGCTTCTGCAGCCGAAAGTGAGGCGGACGGAAAAATTAAATTTTTCCTGTCAGCGAATGCCAAATAAATGCCAAAAGTCTGAGTGGATGGGCATTACTTTAAAGGCGGAAGTGATGTCGACTTTGGCCAGCCAAGCGCCACGACCCGCAATTTTGATCAGGGTAATGGCTTGGTCAATGTCGTGGTAGTGGAGGGAAAATTCTTCGAGCGGAATGAGGCTGTTAATGCTCGGGAACGGGGAATTGTGTGGTGATGATAAATCAATTATGAGGCGTTTTTTACCTGAAAATTTTCTGGTGGCTATGCCAATGGGGCTAACTCGGAAAATGTTGAAGGGGGGAACGGAAAAGGGGCCGATCATGAAGTTTGCGTCTATTTCTTTTTTGATTAGGATATCGACGGTTTCGGGTTCGGTAAGAGCGGACTGGAGATTGGGGCAGATGAGGCTTTGGGTGGGGAGATTTTCGATTCCGGGGTGGAAACCGTGTGAGAGACCTGATATGACATAATCGAAAAAATAAGGGTCGGGGTGATGGAGTAGTTCTGTGGATAAACGAGAAACATTTACAGGAGTCAATAAATATTTTTTTGTATTTTTATTTGCAGCTTTTTCACTGGACAAATCAAGCGGGCGTGAGCACCACCACAAAAATCACAGACGTGCATAAACCGGCAGCGCTGTCTTGAGCATCTACCCGTATTGAAGCTGATGCAGATCTGGCTGTCGGAGGAAAATGGGCGGTGGCGAAGTAGAGGAGATGGGTTGTTTGAAAAGCTTGGCACGTGGCTGGTGGATTTGGGCTGGGATGGTTCTGGGCAGGGGGGAATGGATGGATTGATGAAGGGGCATAAGGTAGTGGAGTGGGAAATGGATCGGCAGACGGCGCATGTGATGTTACGGCAGCCTAAAAATATCCTGTTGTGAAGTTCGGTGTCCAGGGCTCCCCAGTAAGGGGCTTGGTTCCACTGGGCCACGCGAATGGCGCATTTGGCTGCGAAGAGTTTGTGGTATGTATAGAAATGGGAGCCTCCGTATGATAATGCGAGTTCGCGATAGTCGCCGAGCTCGCGTCTTCTGTGGGGAAATTCAGTGCAAATGACTTCTGTGTAGCGGTTGAAAGCGATCGTGAATTCTGTGAATGATAGTATGCGTGACGGGTTGTTGACTGTGTTTTTTAAAGTGACTGAAAATTCGCCGCAGTCGATTTGGCGATCGGCGGACGGAGGTGAAATTGGTGACAAAAAGGAAAAAAGGTCTATATCCACACCTGACAAGATCTGTGTCCTGAAGGAGTTGGCTACGGGGGCTGGTTCCAGTGCGAGCGCGTTTGGCGGGATGGGTAGGGGAGTGGCTGAAGAAAGTGAAAATGGGCCTCGGGCGGAGGAAGGGGGAAAGGTGGCCGGCGGGGCATTTCGAGGGTCGGAGGAAAGGGAGGGGAAGAGAGGGGGAATGGTGGGCGCTGGGGCTTGCGCTGATAGCGGCTGCGTGCTCGCGCTTGGGTAAGCTCGGTGAGCGGAGGAAAGGGAGGGGAAGAGAGGGGGAATGGCAGGTGCCGGGGCTTGCACCGTGGTTAGCGGAGGCATGCTCGCGCTTGGGTAAGCTCGGTGGGCAGAGGAAAGGGAGGGGAAGAGAGGGGGAATGGCAGGCGCCGGGGCTTGCGCCGATTGCGGAGGCATGCTCGCGCTGTACGTGAGTGGTGGGGCTGCTGGCCATGGGTAGGGGAGGGGGCTGGGAGTGGGGTGGGGCCAGGGCTTTGGGTGGCTCCTTGCCGCTAGCGGAGGTGTGCTCGCTCGGACGCGGCGGCTTGTGGAGGTGAAGGCCAGCTCTTCGCCAGACTGGATTAAAAGTTCGGTGGCTCGAGGAGGAGGGTGGCTGCTGGTGGCGGCGGCATCCGGGGAGCGGCCTAGGCTTTCTGAAGGCCTTCTGGTGCGGCTTTGTGGCCGGAGGCCTGTCCCCGAAGGAGTGGTAAATTGTCCTTGGCGTGAGTAAGGAACGCCGCGGCCCTGACTTGTTTTAGCCACTGCTTTAGATGGAGGTGAAGGATTTGAAGGCTCCCCGGACTGGAGAGAAGCGTAGAGGGCGAGGAGATCCGGCTTGGTAGAACGGCTTGGGATGATGACGCCGGCGCTGGTGAGAACCTGGCGAAGTCCTGCCACGGTCCAATTTTCCGCGGCTGGGGCGTAGGAAACGGCTGATGTGAAGGATGATGCTGGAGAAGGTGGCTGACGCCTTGGAGAGGAAGATGACGGCGTGCTTCGACGCCTGGATGTGTGAGCAGGTGCTGCACGGGAAGGCCGGCGGCCCCGTGTTGCAGCCGTGGGCTGAAAGGTGATGTCCTGCGGAGCACTGGTACAGAGGACGGCAGCTGGTGATGCAGGAAGATCCGTCGTTTCGTTCGTATCCTCATTTGCGAACATTTCGATCTCTGCCATGATTTCTTCGAATGGTTTGCCAATGTCGGAAGACGAGAGATAATGACGGTAAGACTGCTTGGTTATTTATAGGGATACTCTCTCGTGCTGATTGGATAGGTGGTGTGATTGCTGATGATGAATTGGCCGTGTTAATTATCTGCGCGTGCTCCTCCCGAAATTTGTTAATAAAACATCACTAAATCTCTAAGAAGACAAAGGAAACGTGATCCGCGATGCCGTTACCTACACCGAGCACTCAAGAGAAAGACCGTCACCGCCATGGACGTCGTGTACGCTCTGAAACGACAGGGACGCACTCTGTACGGCTTCGGACGATAAATGACTTTGAGTACAATATAAAACAATGGCTCTTCTAAAACCATATTGAAAGATACTCTCTTTTACGGAAATGTGGGGGCTGTATTTTTTATTGTTTTTGTAACTACTAAATAAAAGTAAGTGGTGTTTTAAAAGAGTGAACTGTTAAAAATAGCTTATCAACACATGGTCAGTGCAGTTTGTCCCAAACTTAAAACCACTTACAACTTTGTATTTATGAAAGAGCTCTGTTGCTGGTTTGTCACAAAAAAAGTTAGTTTAATAACTGAATTTAAATTCAGTTATTAAATAACTGTCGTGGGAAGTCGTGGGGGGAAGTCGTGGCCTAATGGTTAGAGAGTCGGACTCGGAATCGAAAGGTTGCGGGTTCGAGCCCCCGGCCGGCAGGAATTGTAGGTGGGGGGAGGGAACGTCCAGCGCTCTCTCCACCCTCAATACCACGACTGAGGTGCCCTTGAGCAAGGCACCGAACCCCCAATTGCTCCCCGGGCGCCGCAGCATGGCTGCCCACTGCTCCGGGTGTGTGTTCACGGTGTGTGTGTGTGTGTGTGTGTGTGTGTGTGTGTGTGTGGATTTGTTCACTACTCACTGCTGTGTGTGTGCACTTGGATGGGTTAAAGGCAGAGCACCAATTTCAAGTATGGGTCACCATACTTGACAATACGTCACGACGACGACACGACTAAATAAATTTAAGATTAATAGTTACTGTCATTTAGTGAAAAAGTTTTACATTCTCATAGCAAGAAAAAAATGTGTTTGTTGTATGAGATGCTTCAATGAGAGACTGTTAGGATCAGAAAAAGAGTCAATTCAATAAGTTCAATTATCCTCATAATAAAATCATCTTCCATGTTAAACTGAATATAATGTACTGCATTTCTGAAAAACATGTTGATCCCATAAGACAAATTTCTGGACTATTGAAATGCAACAATGTACAGTTTTTTTTTTTTTATGCACCACAGTAAAGCTTATTACATGCCTCTCAAAAAATAAAAGTTGTAAGGACTGATGTTGCTGGTTATTAAGGTAGTTTTACACATTTTAAATGTTTTATTTTTTTCAAATAAGTCATTACATGAAGTTAGATTATTACATTAGTAGATTATTATACTCAGAACTCACGCAAACCAAAAATGTGTAAATTTTTTTGTAAAATGCTTTCTAGGTAAAATGTTTTCTAAGCTTAATGGCAGTAATTCCACTAGTGTCTTTGTTATTCTGGGGGGGGGGGGGGGGGGGGGGGGGTTAATTCACGGTTGTCAGGCTCAAACTCAAAACTGTTAGAAAACAAACACCAGTGAACTTGACAGCAATCGCTAACACTGCCTTCCACTGCCAGAAAAACAAAACTGTTATGAATGACAAATTTCGAACAAATATTTAATTTAAGTACTGTTGCATTACACTGCAACTGGGACGTTATAAAAGATACAAAAGCTCTGTAAATGAGAAGATGGGTGGCTCTTAAAAGAGCATTTGTGTGTCGGAGCGGAGCTCTACTTGGAGCTGGTGTACTTGGTGACGGCCTTGGTGCCCTCAGACACGGCGTGTTTGGCCAGCTCTCCGGGCAGCAGCAGACGCACGGCGGTCTGGATCTCTCTCGATGTGATGGTGGAGCGCTTGTTGTAGTGAGCGAGACGAGACGATTCACCGGCGATGCGCTCGAAGATGTCGTTGACGAAAGAGTTCATGATCCCCATCGCCTTAGAAGAGATCCCGGTGTCAGGATGAACCTGCTTCAGCACTTTATACACGTAGATAGCGTAGCTCTCCTTCCTGGACTTTCTGCGCTTCTTTCCTCCTTTAGCGGCGGTCTTAGTGACGGCCTTCTTCGAGCCCTTCTTAGGCGCGGACTTCGCTGGTTCAGGCATGATGAAGATGATGCAGACGAATCGATGATTATAATGAGCCGCACAGACGCATTTATTGACTCGCCTATGCTAATTTTCAAACAGACACTACGGAGTCTTCTGATTGCGTGTTTCCATAGACCACACCCATAAACTCGAATGTGATTGGACAACTCGAAGTATCACGAGCGGAACGAGGGCCAATCACAGGCGGTAAATAGATAGCCCCACCCACCGCTCCGTGTTTGAACATCAGCTGATGTGAATGAGATTAGTAGAAAAACTAAAGTTTAATACACGTTTAAAACAAACCCAAACAAAACTTCTTAAATGATTAAAGCAATACTATTTTCTACATAACGTTATAGCAGAAATTATTTCGTTCAGAGTGATTTTGGTGGCTCTGAAAAGAGCCTTTGTGTTTGTGAGGGTTGAGTTTAAGCGCGCTCTCCACGGATGCGGCGGGCCAGCTGGATATCTTTGGGCATGATGGTGACTCTCTTGGCGTGGATGGCGCACAGGTTGGTGTCCTCAAACAGACCGACCAAATAAGCCTCGCTGGCCTCCTGCAGGGCCATGACAGCGGAGCTCTGGAAGCGCAGGTCCGTCTTGAAGTCCTGAGCGATTTCTCGCACCAGACGCTGGAAGGGCAGCTTGCGGATCAGCAGCTCGGTGGACTTCTGATAGCGACGGATCTCTCGCAGAGCCACGGTGCCGGGCCTGTAGCGATGAGGCTTCTTGACGCCGCCGGTGGCCGGAGCGCTCTTACGGGCGGCTTTGGTAGCGAGCTGCTTCCTCGGGGCTTTGCCGCCGGTGGATTTACGAGCGGTCTGCTTGGTCCTGGCCATTTTCTCTTGCTTTTGGTCTAGTTCTCCTGAACAGAATGACTATGTTCTCGTGCAGGAGCTTTTTAAGCTCTCTTGCCGCGTTGGGCGGTGCGTCATCAGCAGCATTTGATTGGCTGTTGTTTTTACGTCAGAGCGTGAGGCGGCCAATCAGAGTCCGTTTTCTTTTTTCGAAAAAGCAGCTGCGGTCTGCGTTTCCCGCTCAAATGGTCTGTTCAGTGTCCCGTTTTTGTTTCCCTTTATGTTCACCAGAAGACTGCTCTGTTAGAATCAGAGCTAAATATATACAGGTCCTTCTCGAAAAATTAGCATATTGTGATAAAGTTCATTATTTTCTGTAATGTACTGATAAACATTAGACTTTCATATATTTTAGATTCATTACAACACAACTGAAGTAGTTCAAGCCTTTTATTGTTTTAATATTGATGATTTTGGCATACAGCTCATGAAAACCCAAAATTCCTATCTCAAAAAATTTGCATATTTCATCCGACCAATAAAAGAAGTGTTTTTAATACAAAAAAAAAAAAGTCAACCTTCAAATAATTATGTTCAGTTATGCACTCAATACTTGGTCGGGAATCCTTTTGCAGAAATGACTGCTTCAATGCGGCGTGGCATGGAGGCAATCAGCCAGTGGCACTGCTGAGGTGTTATGGAGGCCCAGGATGCTTCGATAGCGGCCTTAAGCTCATCCAGAGTGTTGGGTCTTGCGTCTCTCAACTTTCTCTTCACAATATCCCACAGATTCTCTATGGGGTTCAGGTCAGGAGAGGTGGCAGGCCAATTGAGCACAGTAATACCATGGTCAGTAAACCATTTACCAGTGGTTTTGGCACTGTGAGCAGGTGCCAGGTCGTGCTGAAAAATGAAATCTTCATCTCCATAAAGCTTTTCAGCAGATGGAAGCATGAAGTGCTCCAAAATCTCCTGATAGCTAGCTGCATTGACCCTGCCCTTGATAAAACACAGTGGACCAACACCAGCATCACTGACTGTGGGTACTTGACACTGGACTTCAGGCATTTTGGCATTTCCCTCTCCCCAGTCTTCCTCCAGACTCTGGCACCTTGATTTCCGAATGACATGCAAAATTTGCTTTCATTCGAAAAAAGTACTTTGGACCACTGAGCAACAGTCCAGTGCTGCTTCTCTGTAGCCCAGGTCAGGCGCTTCTGCCGCTGTTTCTGGTTCAAAAGTGGCTTGACCTGGGGAATGCGGCACCTGTAGCCCATTTCCTGCACACGGTGGCTCTGGATGTTTCTACTCCAGACTCAGTCCACTGCTTCCGCAGGTCCCCCAAGGTCTGGAATCGGTCCTTCTCCACAATCTTCCTCAGGGTCCGGTCACCTCTTCTCGTTGTGCTGCGTTTTCTGCCACACTTTTTCCTTCCCACAGACTTCCCACTGAGGTGCCTTGATACAGCACTCTGGGAACAGCCTATTCGTTCAGAAATTTCTTTCTGTGTCTTACCCTCTTGCTTGAGGGTGTCAATGATGGCCTTCTGGACAGCAGTCAGGTCAGCAGTCTTACCCATGATTGCGGTTTTGAGTAAAGAACCAGGCTGGGAGTTTTTAAAAGCCTCAGGAATCTTTTGCAGGTGTTTAGAGTTAATTAGTTGATTCAGATGATTAGGTTAATAGCTCGTTTAGAGAACCTTTTTATGATATGCTAATTTTTTGAGATAGGAATTTTGGGTTTTCATGAGCTGTATGCCAAAATCATCAATATTAAAACAATAAAAGGCTTGAACTACTTCAGTTGTGTTGTAATGAATCTAAAATATATGAAAGTCTAATGTTTATCAGTACATTACAGAAAATAATGAACTTTATCACAATATGCTAATTTTTTGAGAAGGACCTGTATATATCTCTACACTACACGTGACAGTCGGATGGAGGATGTTACTATAAATGTTTTAAAATGTCTGTCTCATCTTCCTGCTTCCTTTTTCCCCCTTAAGTTAAGAATTATTTTCTGCTGTTCACTCACTAATTGTGTACATAACTCCATTCACTCATGTGTTACTTATATAGAACGATGTAGAGTATTTACGGTGTTAACTTTTAGTATTAGTTACTTTTTCTTATTTGTAAGCTTTAGATAAAGGCTTCTGCTAAATAACTAAAAGGAAAGCAAAAGTAAAATACATATATATATATATATATATAAAAAATGGTTCAAATTGATCATGATTAAAACTGCTCTTATAGAGAAAGTGGGTGGCTCTTAAAAGAGCCTTTGGAGTTCACTGAAACCGGTTAAATTTATTTGCTCTTGGCGGGTTTCTCGGTCTTCTTGGGCAGCAGCACGGCCTGGATGTTGGGCAACACGCCGCCCTGAGCGATGGTCACTCGGCCCAGGAGTTTGTTCAGCTCCTCGTCGTTGCGCACCGCCAGCTGCAGATGACGGGGGATGATACGTGTCTTCTTATTGTCCCGAGCGGCGTTTCCAGCCAACTCCAGGATCTCAGCCGTCAGATACTCGAGCACAGCGGCCAGATAAACCGGAGCACCGGCACCGACGCGCTCGGCGTAGTTACCTTTGCGGAGAAGCCTGTGAACACGACCGACGGGAAACTGCAGCCCTGCTCTGGAGGAGCGAGTCTTAGCCTTCGCTCTGGCCTTACCACCGGTTTTACCTCTTCCACTCATTGTTGATTGTAAGAACGTCTACGAACGTAAAGCAGAAATAATAAATCCGTGAGCCCTGCTATACAGTTTTAAAGGAATCTGCCAGTCGCCCATTGGTTTAGAGATTGTAAGATTTTAAACCAATCACTGAACTTCCCTCCAACATACACCGCCAAAGCCACGCCTCCACAACTGGGCTTTATGATTGTGCTGCATTTTAGACACGTGACAGAAAACATTAAAGAAATTGTCAATTGTTGAATAAAAAAAAAGTTAATGCAAAAGGCGATATTATTTTTAACCTAATTAAATTTAGATCGGTGATCCATTAAAGCTGTTCATATTAATAAACGTGAATAACTTTGTGGCTTTTATAAATTCAGTCAACATGTAAAACACTGAGTGGAGGTAAACTCAAGTCTTACAATAATTTACTTTAAGAATCAAACTGCACTTTTGCTCTTTCTTTAGAGTGAGTGGGTGGCTCTGAAAAGAGCCGTTGGGTAATTAAACAGTAACGTTAGATAAAGTTACTTATTTCTTCTTGGGAGCTGCCTTTTTAGGCTTTGCCGCTTTAGGCTTGGCCGCTTTAGGCTTTGCTGTCTTGGGTTTGGCAGTCTTGGCTTTTTTGGGGCTCTTGGCTGTTTTCTTGGGAGTTGCCGGCTTCTTTGCCTTCTTGGGGCTCTTCGTCGCCTTCTTAGCGGCTGCAGCGGCGGGTTTCTTGGCCTTCTTGGGCGATTTCTTAGCGGCGGGCTTCTTTGCCGCTGCGCTCTTGGGCTTCTTGGCAGCAGCGGGTTTCTTGGCTTTAGGAGCTGCTTTCTTGGCCGGCTTCTTCTTGGTCTCGGTTTGATTCTTGTTGAGCTTGAAGGAGCCGGAGGCGCCGGTCCCTTTGAGCTGCACCAGGGTGCCTTTAGTCACCAGGCTCTTGATGGCGATCTTGACGCGGGAGTTGTTCTTCTCCACGTCGTAGCCGCCGGCGGCGAGAGCTTTCTTCAGCGCGGCGAGGGACACGCCGCTCCTCTCCTTGGACGCGGACACGGCTTTGACGACCAGCTCACCGACGCCTGGACCTGCTTTCTTGGCTTTGGCAACGGTCTTCTTCTTGGGCGCTTTGGCCGGCGGGGCGGCAGCAGCCGGGGCTGGAGCGGTTTCTGCCATTTATACGAGTTGATATTCAGTCGCTCAAACAACGATAAGTGTCGCTCGAGCAGCGCTGTGCTCTTATACAACACATGAGAACCTTATAGACTCAACCGCGCCGCTCGGTGCCTGCGCGCCTCTGCGAGCTCCTCGCGCTTGTGTTTTCTTCTCCTACATTGAAGGGCAAAACTCGAGTGGTAAAGCAGTTTGACGCAGTAAAAACCAAGCGAACACCAAGCAGAGGCTCTTGGCTTTCTTTGGAGACTAAAACACGCGACGAGGAAATGTTTGTTGTGCCCCGGTCAGATCAAACTCAAGGCGAGCATCAGCCACGGAACAAAGCCGCGTCTAAATCTAATGCCTTGTTTAAGTGGAAAGATTGATCAAATATTAAAATCGTTCTCTGTGTGTTTCAGAAACAGTTTGAAAGTCAATATAATGTAATGAGCATCAGTGAAGGCCGTGTGCAGTGTTTCATACAGCTGTTGTTTTGGGCAGCTTGAAGCACAAACACCCGGAGGCTGTGACTCAGGTCTGTTCAGCAGACATCTATAATAATAATCAGAGGTTCACAGAAATGAAGTACATTTACTTGAGTATTGTACTTAAGTACACTTTTGGAGTATATGCACCTTACTCACATTTACATTTAGTCATTTAGCAAAAGCTTTTTCTGGAAACTTAAGACTATAACTTCACTACATTTAATGTCCTCAAAGTAGAAAGTCGTTACTATGTAGCAGCTTTGAAAGTCAGTGGGTGACTTTCTCTAAAATGTCATTTTTTTTGTCAGCTTATTAGTAATCACTCTTCTAGGGTTATGAAGTGATTTCCCAGCATTTTTAACACTCACCAGTTGCAAATGTGATATTTACAATTCAATCATAAGTTAATATTGTGGTATATATTAGACACAATATTGTATTGATTTTGCAAAATTGTGTAAATGAAAATATTACCTATAAAGCCCCAACTGCTGTGCGTCTCCTAACAAAACACTGTATGTGTTGGACTTGAAGCAGCACTGCACAGACCGTGTTTGACATCAGAGCGATTATATCAAATAAATCTTGCCTTTTTGTTGTTGTTGCTGTTAAAGCAGTGTTGCTCTTGTAAAATTATACAGCTAGAGTTGTGTTGATTGAGTTGTAAAGCAGGTTTGATTTTTTTTTATCAGTCTGTATTTACAGCAGTTTCACTGTCCACTCGGTTTAATGTGGATGAATGGTGCACGTAGATGACTACAGACACTGCCAGAGCTGTCTGAGATTACTAGAACCAGGAAGTATGACCACATTAGTCCGGTTCTGTCAACACTGCACTGGCTCCCTATCAAACATCGTATAGATTTAAAAATCTTGTTAATTACTTATAAAGCCCTGAATGCTTAGCTCCTCAGTATTTGAGTGAGCTCTTATCACATTATAGTCCTCCACGTCCGCTGCGTTCTCAAAACTCTGCCCATTTGATAATACCTAAAATATCAAAATCGACTGCGGGCAGCAGATCCTTTTCCTATTTAGCACCCAAACTCTGTTACAATCTACCTAATACTGTTTGGGAGGCAGACACACTCTGTCAGTTTAAATCTAGATTAAAGACACATTTCACAGAGGGTCAAAGGGACAAAGTCACAGAGGGAGTTTTGGTTCCTTGCCGCTGTCGCCTCTGTCTCGCTCAGTTGGGGACACTTAATTTTTAGCAATTATCGTCAATTTGATTACACAGATACTATTTAAACTAAACTGAGCTATACAATGACATCACTGAATTCAATAATGAAATGCCTTTAACTGAAAATTGAGTGTTTAATCTTATTATTATACTGTAGAATATCAGAGACTGAATCAGACAAATTTAAGATGTGATCAGAACATTGAAACATGAGGAGCTGGAATTCCAGAGAGGCCCAAGGAAACAGGACGCCGTAAATCAGATTCCTAGCTCCAGCTAGTCTGAAGCAAGCAAACTAACCAGCAAGCTTCTTTCACAGAACAGCTTACAACCTTGAGACAAAAGAACACTTATTGATAATTCCAATTCACGAAGGAGATTATCAAATTTGGGGCAAGTAAAGACTGATGGTCAAAGAGATGGCCATCACTTGTTCCACGATTGAAATCACGAGCTTCCTTAGATTGACTTTTCCCCCACACATAGAAGACAAAGAACCAGACTGAAATTCCTTTGTTCACAGAGACTATCATTTATATGCACCTAAAATCATCTTAAAAGACTTTCATTTTCTATTTAATGGAACTAATCATTTTATATTATGTATGTAACCCACACATGTAACCCTATCATGTTTTAATCAAATATTATGTATGTATGTATGTTTTTTTTTTTTTTTTTAATCACTATTGAATAGCTGAAGGATTCAGATGCGTGTTTGGTATGTATGTGCTTGAAAAATCATGCTTTAAATGTTTCTTCTAATCAATTCTTTGTCAAATGCATCTTAGAAATGATGTTCAAAAGTATACTTTGCAAGAGCCTGTAAAGTTCGGGCCTCTGACTGAACAGATAACATGTTGATTTATTGATTGGGTGGAGGAACAGAGCAACACCCCAAGCAAGGACAGTATCTAATTGGTCAAGACGTCCAGATGGGACGGTCTGAAAGGCGAGTTTAAAAACTCAGGACACAAATCAAACCCTACTCTCTTAGGCCCTTCTCCTCTTCTTCTCTTTTGCCACCGTGTTTTGACGCTGCTCTTTGAGCGTGCTCTGGCCTACGTGCCAGCTGTCACCATGAGAAGAAAAACCACCTAGTCTCTTTTCATCCTTTTATCCTTTTATTTTAGTTTCTTTTCTTTTCCGTTGCGAGTTTTGTGTTCTCAGTTTAAGTTTTGCCACCATGCCTCGTCTCTGAGTTCACCTCGAGTCTGTGACCGCCTCAAAACTTCTACCAGCCACAACTCTGCATCTTCAGCCAACACCCAACCATTGGCTTCCCAAGACGTCACTTCAACGACTACTGAACATCCAACCAATCAGCAAACTTGGGAACCCAACCCCACACCCCATCTTATATATAAGATTTTATATATAAATCTTATTTATATTGAAAAGAGAAGTATCTTGTGTTTTGTGCATACAAGTTAATGTCTTAATCTGCCGATCTCGTTACTGTGCTATTAAATAGTGTTTTCACTTGTAACAGGCTGAAGAATCACACGACAGGTTGCAGTGCAATAAAGACCCCGGAGGGTGTGTTTATTGAATAAACAAGGAAGAAAAAAAGGATAGTGAAGGTGCCAACGTGTCTGTTGTGCGTCTTCCGTGCTCCGTGATCCGTGATCCTCTTCACTGGCCGGCTGAGTGCAGGGTGGTTTGGTGTCCTGTGCTCGGGTGGCAGGCTGGTCGATCAGCTGCTCTCTGGAAGGTCAAGCGACACAACATTAGACGGCTGCCTTCTGGAGACCTTGCTCACCTGTATGTGTTTGGTTGCTGCTTTTGTAGCCCTCTCCTAATCCTCCTCAGCTGGGATTGATCAGCCCGTGGTGATTGTGCGCATGGTTCTCCTCCGTTGCCAGGGCGACGCTGATAGGCACCCGGGACACGTGTCACACACTATATTTTGGAATTTAATATCCAGTGCAGAGTTGATGTTATATTTGCTTTAAATTACATATTAAATTTTTATGTTACAATACATTACTGACACTCTATCCACCAATTTGATACTGTTAAGTGCTTTGACACAATCTGTATTGTTAAAAGCGCTATATAAATAAAGCTGACTTGAATGAGATCATTACCATGCTGCTTTTGCTTTTGTATTTGTTTCAAATACAACTCTTTGTTTGTTTTGGTTTGCCAACTCACTTGTTTCATTTCTATAAGTTTTTAACATTATTAAAGCCCTTTATTCCAAACATACCACAAGCCAGTCAGTGTATTCAGGCGTAATGTATTGTAAGTTGCTTCAGAGGCATAAGACATTTTAAGTATTACATACAGCAATAATAAAACAGTGTGTTGACATAAAAAAGGTAATTTACTTTTGGTACTTAAAGGGGTAGTTCACCCAGAAATGAAAATGATCCTGCTATTTACTCACCCTCAAGCCATAGGTGTATATGACTTTCTTCTTTCAGACGAATCCAATCGGAGGTCTATTGAAAATTGCCCTGGCCCTTCTAACCTGGCCATTGCAGTCAGCAGGTGTTTGTGTTTCACAGGCCAAAACACGTCAAATAATGTGTGTGAATCCATAAAAAAAAAACATCCCTCACAGTCTCTGGGGGATGAATAAATAAATTGTGTGTTTGTTGGGTCTGTGTGCTGTGCACACGTCAGACTGTTACCTAAAACTGTGCTTTATGCTGGGCAGTATTTATTCATTTATATCCTCAGTTGTTCAAATCGCAGTAACCGAATACGGTTTTAATGATAATTAAAATATGAAACGGTAATGGTAACCATGGGGAAATTTATCATGATTTATTGTCAAATTCCCGTGGGCTCACCACCTACAGGAGGGACCGTAAGGGGCCGGTGCAAAGAGGATCAGGCAGCAGTCGAAGGCGGGGGCCTCGACGACCCGATCCCTGGACACAGAAGCTAGCTCTAGGGACGTGGAATGTCACCTCGCTGGCGGGGAAGGAGCCTGAGATTGTGCGGGAGGTTGAGAGGTTCCGACTAGAGATAGTCGGGATCACCTCTACGCACGGCTTGGGCTCTGGAACCACACTCCTCGAGAGAGGATGGACTCTTCACCACTCTGGAGTTGCCCATGGTGAGAGGCGGCGGGCTGGTGTGGGTTTGCTTATAGCCCCCCAGCTCAGCCACCATGTGTTGGAGTTCACCCCGGTGAACGAGAGGGTCGTTTCCCTGCGCCTACGGGTAGGGGATAGGTCTCTCACTGTTGTGTGTGCCTACGGGGCCGAACGGCAGTGCAGAGTACCCGGCCTTCTTGGGGTCTCTGGGAGGGGTGCTGGAAAGTGCTCCAACCAGGGACTCTGTCGTTCTACTGGGGGACTTCAATGCCCACGTGGGTAGCGACAGTGACACCTGGAGGGGCGTGATTGGGAGGAACGGCCCCCCTGATCTGAACCCGAGTGGTGTTCAGTTATTGGACTTCTATGCTAGTTACAGTTTGTCCATAACGAACACCATGTTCAAGCATAAGGGTGTCCATCAGTGTACGTGGCACCAGGACACCCTAGGCCGTAGGTCGATGATCGACTTTGTGGTCCTTTCATCTGACCTGCGGCCGTATGTCTTGGACACTCGGGTAAAGAGAGGGGCGGAGCTGTCAACTGATCACCACCTGGTGGTGAGTTGGATCCGATGGCGGGGGAGGAAGCTGGACAGACTCGGCAGACCCAAGCGTACTGTGAGGGTCTGCTGGGAACGTTTGGCCGAGTCTCCTGTCAGAGAGATCTTCAACTCCCACCTCCGGCAGAGCTTCGACCGGATCCCGAGGGAGGCTGGAGATATTGAGTCCGAGTGGACCATGTTCTCCACCTCCATTGTCGAAGTGGCCACTCGGAGCTGTGGTCGTAAGGTCTCCGGTGCCTGTCGAGGCGGCAATCCCCGAACCAGGTGGTGGACACCGGAAGAAAGGGATGCCGTCAAGCTGAAGAAGGAGTCCTATCGGGCCTGGCTGGCTTGTGGGACTCCTGAGGCAGCTGACGGGTACCGACAGGCCAAGCGAACTGCAGCCCGAGTGAAAAACTCGGGCCTGGGAGGAGTTCGGTGAGGCCATGGAGAAGGACTATCGGCTGGCCTCGAAGAGATTCTGGCAAACCGTCCGGCGCCTCAGGAGAGGGAAGCAGTGCCCTACCAATGCTGTTTACAGTAGAGGTGGGGAGCTGCTGACCTCGACTGGGGATATCGTTGGACGGTGGAAGGAATACTTCGAGGATCTCCTCAATCCCGCCGTCACGTCTTCCATTGAGGAAGCAGAGGCTAAGGGCTCAGAGGTGAACTCGTCCATCACCCAAGCTGAAGTCACCGAGGTAGTCAAGAAACTCCTCGGTGGCAGGGCACCGGGGGTGGATGAGATCCGCCCTGAGTACCTCAAGTCTCTGGATGTTGTGGGGCTGTCTTGGCTGACACGCCTCTGCAACATCGTGTGGCGGTTGGGGACAGTGCCTCTGGGGTGGCAGACCGGGGTGGTGGTCCCTCTTTTTAAGAAGGGGGACCGGAGGGTGTGTTCCAACTACAGGGGGATCACACTTCTCAGCCTCCCTGGGAAAGTTAATGCCAGGGTACTGGAGAGGCGAATACGGCCGATAGTAGAACCTCGAATTCAGGAGGAACAGTGTGGTTTTCGTCCGGGCCGTGGAACACTGGACCAGCTCTATACCCTCTACAGGGTGCCGGAGGGTTCATGGGAGTTTGCCCAACCAGTCCACATGTGTTTTGTGGATTTGGAGAAGGCATTCGACTGTGTCCCTCGCGGCGGCCTGTGGAGGGTGCTCCGGGAGTATGGGGTCCGGGGTCCTTTACTAAGGGCTGTCCGGTCCCTGTATGACCGAAGCAGGAGCTTGGTTCGCATTGCCGGCAGTAAGTCAGACTTGTTCCCGGTGCATGTTGGACTCCGGCAGGGCTGCCCTTTGTCGCCGGTTCTGTTCATAAGTTTTATGGACAGAATTTCTAGGCGCAGCCAGGGGCCGGAGAGTGTCAGGTTTGGTGACCACACGATTTCGTCTCTGCTTTTTGCAGATGACGTTGTCGTGTTGGCTTCATCAAGCCAGGACCTTCAGCAGGCACTGGGACGGTTTGCAGCCGAGTGTGAAGCGGCTGGGATGAGAATCAGCACCTCCAAATCCGAGGCCATGGTCCTCAGTCGGAAAAGGGTGGTTTGCCCACTTCAGGTTGGGGGAGAGTTCCTGCCTCAAGTGGAGGAGTTTAAGTATCTTGGGGTTTTGTTCACGAGTGAGGGAAGGATGGAACGGGAGATTGACAGACGGATCGGTGCATCTTCTGCAGTAATGCGGTCAATGTACCGGTCTGTCGTGGTGAAGAAAGAGCTGAGCCGCAAGGCGAAGCTCTCGATTTACCGGTCAATCTACGTTCCTACTCTCACCTATGGTCATGAGCTTTGGGTCATAACCGAAAGGACAAGATCCCGGATACAGGCAGCTGAAATGAGCTTTCTCCGCAGGGTGGCTGGGCGATCCCTTAGAGATAGGGTGAGAAGCTCGGTCACTCGGGAGGAGCTCAGAGTAGAGCCGCTGCTCCTTCACATTTAGAGGGGTCAGCTGAGGTGGCTCAGACATCTGTTCCGGATGCCTCCTGGACGCCTTCCCGGGAAGGTGTTCCGGGCGCGTCCCACTGGGAGGAGACCCCGGGGAAGACTTAGGACATGCTGGAGAGACTATGTCTCCCGGCTGGCCTGGGAACGCCTCGGTG
Organism: Barbus barbus; assembly: GCF_936440315.1. Classification (NCBI taxonomy): domain Eukaryota; kingdom Metazoa; phylum Chordata; class Actinopteri; order Cypriniformes; family Cyprinidae; genus Barbus; species Barbus barbus. Next base: position 1,932,756 of record NC_136728.1, on the reverse strand, counting down.
TCCCCCCGGAAGAGCTGGAGGAAGTGTCTAGGGAGAGGGAAGTCTGGGCATCTCTGCTTAGACTGCTGACCCCGCGACCCGGCCCCGGATAAGCGGAAAAAGATGGATGGATGGATGGATTATTGTCAAACCTATGTTGTGCCGAATTCTGACCCCCACCAGAATGTCTTTATATTTCTTAAAAACATTCAGTAAAGACGAGACGTAAACACTCTAATGCAGTGTTTCATTTATAGTCTGAAACGGCCTCATAGTACTAACTTACCAGTCGTAGACGTGCAAGAATCCAGCTATCTCTGTAGCCAAAGCTATCGCTACTGTAGCTATAGCTATAAGCTGAATAAAAAGAAACGTGAAGTAAACACATGATTTTGATTCACATGAACATTTGATTCTGAATAATGCAGTGCTAATTGATAGCATTTATGACACTTGGCAATAGAATAGGCTATAAAATATATCTTCTGCCTTATTCTGTTATAAAAATGGGGAGGGGTCAAGTCAAGTCATCTTTATTTATATAGCGCTTTTTACAATGCAAATTGTGTCAAAGCAACTGCACAATATCAAAAAAGGAAAATAATGTGTCAATAAGTTTAAATAGTGTCTTTGCAATGAGGTCGACGATATCGCTGGAAATGAAGCGTCCCCAACTAAGCAAGCCAGAGGCGACAGCGGCAAGGAACCAAAACTCCATCGGTGACAGAATGGAGAAAAAACCTTGGGAGAAACCAGGCTCAGTCGGGGGGCCAATTCTCCTCTGGCCAAACAAACCAGCAGTTCAATTCCAAACTGCAGCAAGTCAGATTGTAAGGGCTCCGCTGGTTCCAGTGGTCTTTTCCGATGGCTGTCTAAGTGGCGGGGTCCTCAATGGGGATCTGTCTCTGGCTCTCATCCAGGTGTCTGGCCTCCGCCTACGATCAGGGACACATACGTCATCTCCCGGCGCTGGTCCTCCATCTCAGGTGTTCGGTCATCTCAGATCATGTAATGGTTGGATCCAGACTGAAGTTCTGTAATTCCTAGCTACCACGGGATGTTAATCCCATGGCAGAAACGGAGAGACAAGCAGAGACATGATTAGCGTAGCTGCTGTTCCATCTAAGCAAAAATGAATGTTCAACCCAAGCTAAAGAATAATAATAATGTATGTCTGATCAGATATAACTGCAGTACAAGATTATAAGATGCATTATGTGAATGCTTGGCTAAAGAGATGTGTCTTTAATCTAGATTTAAACAGAGAGAGTGTATCTGAACCCCGAATGTTATCAGGAAGGCTATTCCAGAGTTTGGGAGCCAAATGTGAAAAAGCTCTACCTCCTTTAGTGGACTTTGCTATCCTAGGTACTACCAAAAGTCCAGAGTTTTGCGACCTTAGAGAGCGGGTTGGATTATAGCGTGGTAGAAGACAAGTTAGGTACGCAGGTGCTAAACCATTTAGGGCCTATAGGCAAGTAATAATAATTTGTAAATGATACAGAACTTAATAGGTAGCCAGGGCAGAGATTGTAAAATTGGGGTAATATGATCATATTTTCTTGACCTGGTAAGAACTCTAGCCGCTGCATTTTGGACTATCTGTAGCTTGTTTATTGAAGATGCAGGACAACCACCTAGCAGTGCATTACAATAGTCCAGTCTAGAGGTCATGAATGCATGAACTAGCTGTTCTGCATCAGAAACAGGTAGCATGCTTCGAAGCTTAGCAATGTTCCTGAGATGGAAGAATGCTGTTTTTGTAACATGGGAAATATGATTTTCAAAGGACAAATTGCTGTCTAAAATAACACCCAGATTTTTGCCTTTAGAGGACGTTACAGTGCATCCGTCTAGTTGCAAATTATAATCCACGAGATTCTGTGTAATGTTTTTTGATCCAATAAGTAATATCTCTGTCTTATCTGAATTTAGTAGGAGGAAATTATTGGTCATCCAATCTTTTACACTTTTTACACAATCTATTAGCTTAGATAATTGAGAAGTTTAATCTGGTCTTGTTGAGATATATAATTGAGTATCATCAGCATAGCAATGAAAACTTATCCCGTGTTTTCGAATAATATTTCCAAGGCGCAACATGTAAATTGAAAATAGCAGAGGACCTAGGACAGATCCTTGTGGTACCCCATACTTTACTGGTGATAAATGAGATGACTCCCCATTTAAATGAACAAAGTGGTAGTGATCGGACAGGTAGGATCTAAACCATCTTAAAGCCTGTCCTTGAATACCAATATAGTTTTGTAATTGATCTATGAGTATATTATGGTCTATAGTGTCAAACGCAGCACTAAGATCAAGTAATACTAGCAATGAGGTGCAGCCTTGATCTGAAGCAAGTAGTAAGTCATTCGTAATTTTAACAAGTGCAGTTTCTGTACTATGATTGGGCCTGAAACCTGACTGAAATTCTTCATAGAGATTTTTTTTGCAAAAAGGAGCATAATTGAGTAGACACAACTTCTTCTAGAATTTTAGACATAAACGGAAGATTTGAAATGGGTCTGTACTTTGCCAGTTCATTTGAATCTAGTTGTGGTTTCTTAATAAGAGGCTTAATAACCGCCACCTTGAATGGTTTTGGGACGTGACCTAAATATAACGATGAGCTAATAATATTGAGAAGCGTTTTTTCTGCTACGGGTAACAACTCTTTCAGTAATTTAGTAGGTACAGGATCTAATAAACACGTTGTTGGTTTAGATAACAAGCATATCTATAAGATATTCTTCATCCTGCCTCCTTTTCATCATGGTTTTATAAATTATATGAATGAGGATGATGAAGTAAGTTTTGTGGGAAAAAAAAATATCCATGAATGAAATAAACATAAACAGATGCACTGATAAGTTTATTTAGCTCTTCCTGTCTTATAGTTGTAAAGCACTGCAGTTTTTCTTTGGGTGCGATGAATGAAGCTGAAATACTAGACGCAGTAGAATCTACAATTGATATTGTATTTCTGATGTTATCTATTTTATCAGTAAAGAAATTCATAAAATCATTACTATTAAACTGTGGGGGAATATTTAGATCGGGTGGCGTCTGTTTATTTGTTAGTCTAGCCACTGTGCTAAATAAGAACCTTGGATTGTTTTGGTTATTATCTATGAGTTTGCGGATATGCTCTACCCTGGCAGCTTTTACAGCCTGTCTATAGCTGGACATACTGTTTTTCCACGCAATTCTAAAAACTTCTAATTTAGTTTTTCTCCATTTGCGCTCAAGAATACGAGTTTCTTTCTTGAGAGAATGGGTATAACTGTTGTACCATGGCGCAGTACGTTTTCTCTAACCTTTTTCAATTTGAGGGGGGCAACAGCTTCTAATGTATTAGAGAAGATAGTGCCCATGTTGCTAGTCATTTCGTCTAGTTCATGTGTATTTATGGGTACACAGAGCAGTTGAGATAAATCAGGCAGGTTATTTGTGAATCTGTCTTTGGTGGCTGGAACAATAGTTCTGCCCGGACGATAACGCGGAGCCATATAACTAATATCAGTAATAGGCAGCATGCACGATACAAGGAAATGATCAGTAACATCATCATTTTGAGGTACGATATCTATATCGGTAAGATCAAGTCTATGCGATATAATTAAATCTAGCGTATGATTAAAACGATGAGCGGGCCCGGTGACGTTTTGCTTGACTCCAAGAGAGTTTATTAGGTCAGTAAACGCAAGTCCTAACGCATCATTTGTATTATCAACGTGAATGTTAAAATCTCCGACAATTAGCAGCTTATCAACATTAACTAGTAGATCTGAGAGGATAATGTTATATGGCATAATGTTATTGCATTGAAAGTCGAGCGAGATCACGGAATAAAAAGGCGAAAAAGGCAAGGCCCTGTGTGTGTGTGTGTGTGTGTGTGATCTCAGTCTGGGTGTGTATATATATATAAAAACAGTATGTCCAGCTATAGACAGGCTCTAAAAGCTGCCAGGGTAGAGCATATCCGCAAACTCATAGATAATAACCAAAACAATCCAAGGTTCCTATTTAGCACAGTGGCTAGATTAACAAATAAACAGACACCACCCGATCTAAATATCCCCCCACAGTTTAATAGTAATGATTTATATATAAATCTGCAAATTCTTTTAGGAAATCTGTATATGGCCCTGGCGGTCTATACACAGTAGCCAGAGCAAGAGATAGGAGAGATTTCTTTTGCATATCTAACAGTGTAACATTAAGCAGAAGTAGTTCGAATGAGTTAAACCTCCTGTATCCTGTTTTCTGAGAAACATTGAGAATATCACTATATATTGTTGCCACACAGCCGCCACGACCAGTCGGGGCTCATGTTTATAACAGTAGCTTGGTGGAGTAGACTCATTTAGACCAAAATATTCATTTGGTTTCAGCCAGGTTTCAGTCAGGCAGAGTACATCAAAATGATTATCTGTGATCATTTCATTTACAATAACTGCTTTGGGTGCGAGTGATCTAATATTTAGGAGCCCAAGTTTTAAAAATTGTTTTTGTTCATTTATTTTGCGTTTTTCTGGTTTAATCACGGTCAGATTTTTTCTAGATCCTGCATTAAATTTATATGTTGACCTCGCTATTCGGGGAACAGACACAGTCTGTATAGATTGGACAACGCAAGTACTTCTATCTTTTAAGTGGGTAGAACAAAAGTCATCATAGCAGTTATTTGAGAATTGGCTTACTAGTCAGATGGAGCGTAGCGTCCTGGAGATGTTGTCCGACAGGAGTTCCGCTCCGACTCTGCTGGGGTGCAGGCCATCAGTACGGAAGAGCCTAGGACGCTCCCAGAAAAGATTCCAATTATTAACAAAGAGCAGTTTCTGTTCTTTACACCATGACGATAACCATTCGTTTAAAGCAAACAGTCTACTGAACCTTTAGTTTCCTTGTCGATACGTGGGAAGCGGTCCTGACACGATGATCGTCGCCGCGGGCGATGTGCTGTGTACCGTCTCGATCAGGCTCCTGTAGTCCCTCTTCAGTGTCTCCGTCTGCCGCAGCTTGATGTTGTTGGCCCCCGCGTGCAGCACGACAGCACCGATGTTCTCGTTGCCCTTCAGGATCGCGGGTATCTGCGCAGAAACATTGAGAACACGAGCACCGGAGAAACAGTGAGTGTGCACTTTACCTTCAGCTGACGTAGCACGGACGTGCCGGACGATGGAGCTTCCCACAACCACAGCATCGCGTTCCGTCTCGCGGAGGGGGGCGAAGCGGTTCCGGGTGGAGATGAAGGACATCTGGGAAGATCGCGTTCTGGGTGCACAGGATCTGTGCAGAGAAACACACAGAGTAGAGGTGGTGGGTATGTTAGAAGCGTGTACTTTACCTTCAGCTAGCGTAGCACGGACGTGCCGGACAATGGAGTCTCCGACGATCACAACATCGCGTTCTGTCTCGCGGAGGGGGGCGAATTGGTTCCTTGTGGAGATCTTGAAGACGGGGGGGGGGAGAAGTCGTCACCCGAGGCCTGGCTCGCATCCTCCGCTGCTGCAGCACCCAGGGTCCGTGGTGTCCCGGCGCCGGAGTGAAGGACATCTGGGAAGATCGCGTCCTGGGTGCACAGGGTCTGTGCAGAGAAACACACGGAGTAGAGGTGGTGGGAGTGTTAGCAGCATGCTGTATACCTACCCCGGATTTGTGAGCGTCAGCCCGGGATGTTTCCAGCGCGGCTCTCCGCTGTCTCAGCTGGGCCTGCTTCTCCACTAGGTCGCGGATCTGCTTCTCCACGGCTTCCAGCTCCAGCTGCACCGAATGCAGCTCGAACGTGTCCTCACCTGCACTCAAAGGTAGACACAAATCCGCCATTTAAGCAAGTAACAGTGAAACGATAGTAATGTGTGTGAATAGAGGATTTGCAATGTAAGCGAGATTAGCGGCAGCCACGCTGCCGATGCTAACGGGCTATAAGCTAATAGCAGACTCGAGAATCAGAATAAAACTAGTGATAACAAGGCGCTCTGATTGGTTTTGTTCTAGAACACTATAGTGGATATATTCACACGTTATAGAAAAAACCGTTTGAATAAGGCAGTCGAAGCCCCACTGTCGTCGTTAGAGCAGGTTCAGTGGCAAAAGGTTCCGTATGGCGTACTATCTAACAACCCGACCATACGTGCCAACCCGTTTGACTAAGGCTGTCAAGCCCCACTGTCGTCGTTAAAGCAGGTTCAGTGGCAAACGGTTCCGTATGGCGTACTATCTAACAACCCGACCATACGCGCCAACCCGTTTGACTAAGGCTGTCAAAGCCCCACTGTCGTCGATAAAGCAGGTTCAGTGGCAAACGGTTCCGTATGGCATAATGTTATTGCATTGAAAGTCGAGCGAGATCACGGAATAAAAAGGCGAAAAAGGCAAGGCCCTGTGTGTGTGTGTGTGTGTGTGTGTGTGTGTGATCTCAGTCTGGGTGTGTATATATATAGGCTAAATTATGGAATTACATTTGTGGCCATTAAAATTAATATCAATTTTCAAGAAACTTATGTAAATATAAATTAAAACGGAATAAGTTAAGTTAAGTTGTGACATATTGTCAAGTATGGTGACCCATACTCGAAATTGGTGCTCTGCGTTTAACCCATCCAAGTGCACACACACAGCAGTGAGTAGTGAACAAATGCACACACACACACACACACACACACACACACACACACACACACACACACACACCCGGAGCAGTGGGCAGCCATGCTGCAGCGCCCGGGGAGCAATTGGGGGTTCGGTGCCTTGCTCAAGGGCACCTCAGTCGTGGTATTGAGGGTGGAGAGAGCGCTGTACATTCACTCCCCCCACCTACAATCCCTGCCGGCTCGAACCCGCAACCTTTCGATTACGAGTCCGACTCTCTAACCATTAGGCCACGACTTCCCCCAAATGTCTATGTAAATGTTTCCAACTGTTTTCTCCTCTTTCATTCGCTGATCTGTATTTACAAACGCACTTCCAGAGATTTAATTTACTCTTCTGAAGTTTTCGTTTATGCTTCTGAAGTTTCCGTTCGCTATTCTGGCACAAATCTCTCGTGGGGGCGGGGCTAACAACAGTGTGTTCTCATTGGCTAATGAGTTTTTGATTGACAGCTTTTTGACCTGGAAGTGAAGGCGTCAGTATTTTTGCGCCTGTGTGGATGTGAGTGTCTGTTAGCGGCTTCCTATTTCATTTTAATGATATAAAGTTAGGAGTTTTGTTTTTGAATTCAATATGTATTCATCTGTTGCCAGTACTCTGTCAACATAAGCTTTCAGGAGCACAAGAGATCAAACGGGAGAGAAAAAGAAGGTAATATTGAGGTTTAATTATTAAAATACAGTATATACTAATGGAAACATTGTATAATGTCCAATGTTCTCGTAGGATATTTGTTTATTACTCTTGATTATTTGTAGGGTCTAATTAGGTTGAGCTGTTACATTTGAAACATAACACTATCATATTTACGTTGAAGATCAGTCGTGCCGCTGCATTCTGAATCATTTGTAGAGGTTTGATTGTGTTTGATGGCAGTCCAGCCAGAAGAGCATTGCAGTAGTCCAGTCTAGAAACAACAAGGGCCTGGACAAGAAGTTGCGCAGCATGCTTTGTCAGAAAGGGCCTGATCTTTCTGATGTTGTGTAGTGCAAACCTGCAGGATCGAGCAGTCTTTGTAATGTGCTCTTTGAAGGTCAGCTGGTCATCAAAGATTACACCAAGATTTCTGACCGAAGTTGATGTGGTAATCATTGATGAGCCTAACTGAATCGTGAAGTCATGCTGTAGAGTCGGAGTGGCAGGGAAGACCAGAAGTTCCGTCTTTGCCAGGTTGAGCTGTAGGTGATGTTCTTTCATCCATGCCGAGATGTCCGCCAGGCAGCCTGAGATCCGTGCAGCTACCGTTGGGTCATCTGGTTGAAAAGAGAGATAGAGCTGTGTGTCATCGGCGTAGCAGTGATAGGAGAAGCCATGTGCATGTATGATGGGACCCAGCGATGTAGTGTATGTGGAGAAGAGGAGGGGACCAAGAACCGATCCCTGAGGAACTCCAGTGACCAGTTGATGTGGTTTGGATACCTCCCCTCCCCATGCCACCCTGAAAGACCTACCGGTGAGATAGGATTCAAACCAGCGAAGTGGAATTCCAGTGATGCCCAGTGATGAGAGTGCAGACAGGAGAATCTGATGATTGACAGTGTCAAAAGCAGCAGAGAGATCCAGCAGAATGAGGACTGACGATTTGGAATCAGCCTTTGCAGTTCGCAGGGCTTCAGTGACTGAGAGTAGCGCAGTCTCTGTTGAATGGCCACTCCTGAAACCTGACTGTTTAGCATCCAGTTTGTTGTACTGTGAAAGAATCCGTGAGAGCTGGTTGAAGACAACTCGTTCGAGTGTTTTCCCTACGAATGGAAGGAGAGAGACAGGTCTGTAGTTATCTAAAAGAGAAGTGTTTAATGTAGGTTTTTTGATCAGTGGGGTTACCTGAGCCTGCTTGACATCTGATATATTCAGATGTCAAGAAAGTCTCATTCAAGCCAGGAAATCAAACTCATTTTATTACATATTCCACACAAAAAATGTTCTTGCTGTCAACTGTTGATCATTTTTAGTTATTTTATTTAGTTAACATTATCATCTAACATTTAAAATGGAGACGGTGGGAATGTTTCACCATATCTCAAGCTTAGCCAAGACCGTGGCAGGTAAGTTGCACTGGTTTGCTGTGTCCTTAATTGCCAGATTTCAACTTTAAGTGCAGGTGTTAAGTTACTTAATGTAATGATACCATTATATTTTATACATTATTATATTTATGATATCATTATACATAATGATATTTTGTAAAACTACAAAATACACACACACACACACACACACAGCAGTTCAAATGCTGACATCTTATAAAAGTGCGATTTTATATAGTTTATCGTCTTGACCATGGTGATCATCATACATAGACAAGTTTGCAACACAGATTTTTTTAGCCAGTTAAGCATAAAAATAAATCTGTGAATAAAAAAAATAAATACAGCATTGTACAGCTCGATGTTCAGTAGCAGCTTTCACAGCTGAACAGTGCTCTGTTTGGCCGGTCCCAGTCCTTCGGATGCAGCCTCTGATATAATTAGCAACAATTTGTTAATATTTTGACAATGCATGTTGTTAGTTTCATTTTCAAAATAATCAGTGTTGAACTGTAAGGAAGTACATTTGTTAAGTATTCTCATTCAAATGTGAAGTACTATTTTTTATTTATTTTTTCTCACATGACAGCAACACTAAAAATCACAGCGTCATCACGAAAGCTGTCCCAATTCAGGATGCACCCTCCAAAGACCGCAATCGCACTTCAAATATGCACTTTGGAGTCCACGCACTTCAGTTTGGGGCACAGCTAGAATGGGTCTGCCTCCTGAACAACACTAGTTTTTTTCAGAGTTTGGGCACTACATAGGAAAAGGATCTGCCACCCGCGATTGATTTTGATATTCTAGGTATTATCAAATGGCCAGATTGTTGCAATCGTAGAGGTGCTAAACCATTAAGGGCCTTATAGGTAATTAGCAAGATTTTAAACCTATACGATGTTTGAAGCCACTGCAGTGTTGACAGAGCCGGGCTAATATGGCCATACTTCCTGGTTCTAGTAAGAACTATAGCTGTTGCATTTTGGACCAGCTGGAGTTTATTTATTAAGCACACAGAGCAACCACCCAATAAAGCAGTGGTCTCAAACTCAATTCCTGGAGGGCCACAGCTCTGCAGAGTTTAGCTTCAACAAGCTCCAAATCACACCTGCTTGGAAGTTTCTAGTAATCTTGAAGAACTTGATTATCTGGATCAGGTGTGTTTCATTAGGGTTGGTGCTAAACAGTGCAGAGCTGTGGCCCTCCAGGAATTGAGTTTGAGACCAATGCGATAAAGCAGGGGTGTATTCCAGAAAGCAGGTTATGTGACATGCCCGAGTATGTTTGAGGATAAGCGAGCGGATAACCTCAACTTTCGCTTCCAAAATCAGAGGTTACTTTAAGGGTATGTAAGTAACCATAGTAATTTGCTCTCTGAAGATAACCTGTAAAACATTTTATTATAGCTTTTCATGTGACAACACTGAAGAAATTACACTTTGCAACAATGTAAAGTAGTGAGTGTACAGCTTGTATAACAGTGTAAATTTGCTGTCCCCTCAAAATAACTCAACACACAGCCATTAATGTATAAACTGCTGGCCACAAAAGTGAGTACACCCCTAAGTGAAAATGTTCAAATTCGGCCCAATTAGCCATTTTTTCTCCCCGGTGTCATGTGACTTTGTTAGTGTTACAAGGTCTCAGGTGTGAATGGGGAGCAGGTGTGTTAAATTTTGTGTTATCGCTCTCACTCTCTCATACTGGTCACTGGAAGTTCAACATGGCACCTCATGGCAAAGAACTCTGAGGCTCTGAAAAAAATAATTGTTGCTCTACATAAAGATGGCATAGGCTATAAGAAGATTGCAAGATACTGAAACTGAGCTGCAGCATGGTGGCCAAGACCATACAGCGGTTTAACCCTTTAAAACCGGCTGTGTCGTCGCCGACACACTAAACCAAGCATGTTACCGTAATTCTTCAACCGTTTGCACCATCACAATAATTCAAATTGCTCCTGACAGTAAACAATATGCGCTTTTCGGCAATATATTGCTTATTACGGTAATGTCTTGCGCTCCATCGACAAATGTCGGCTGATTTCCGGGACAGCGGGGAGGGAGAATTTGAATGGAGAGATAGGGAGCGCGGAGTTTTGGATTGCATAAAATAATAAACGAAACAAACAAAAACATGGTGAAGGTGGAGTAAACAGCACAGGAGTCGATTGGGATGATTTTTGATGAGACGAGACTTTGGGAGCAGTCTGAGTGAGACTTTTTCACATGTAGTGTGTGCATCGCTATAATGAGTCCGTGCGTGTAAATGTATGGGTGTATGCATGTACACGCATGTGCATGCATGTGTAAATGTATGCGTGTATGAACAAAAAAGCCTCCTGAATGAAAACTGTGCAACCCAGTGTCCCAAAACTACTTGTATATATGTAATATAGTTGAATTTTGAAGTAAGAAGTGTTGGATTATTTCGATCACGATTTTTCTCTTTTTTTTATAAATAAAAAACAGAAAATGTTGTACTGTTGTTTTTTATTTTTGTCTATTTAAATTCTGTTTACAAACTCAACACACGACATTAATGGTCAAAAACTGTACTTTTTTGAAAGCCGTCTGTTTTCTGAAAAAAATGACACCTTGCACTTGAAAATAGCACATTCTGTTAGAATTTTACAGTCAAATAAACAAAATATGTAAAAATTACCTATTTTACCCTTAGGTTTTAAAGGGTTAACAGGACAGGTTCCACTCAGAACAGGCCTCGCCATGGTCGACCAAAGAAGTTGAGTGCACGTGCTCTGCATTATATCCAGAGGTTGTGTTTGGGAAATAGACGTATGAGTGCTGCCAGCATTGCTGCAGAGGTTGAAGGGGTGGGGGGTAAGCCTGTCAGTGCTCAGACCATACGCCGCACACTGCATCAAATTGGTCTGCATGGCTGTCATCCCAGAAGAAAGCCTCTTCTAAAGATGATGCACAAGAAAGCCCGCAAACAGTTTGCTGAAGACAAGCAAACTAAGGACATGGATTACTGGAACCATGTCCTGTGGTCTGATGAGACCAAAATATACTTATTTGGTTCAGATGGTGTCAAGCGTGTTTGGTGCCATCCAGGTGAGCAGTACAAAGTCAAGTGTGTCTTGCCTACAGTCAAGCATGGTGGTGGGAGTGTCATGGTCTGGGGCTGCATGAGTGCTGCCGGCACTGGGGAGCTACAGTTCATTAAGGGAACCATGAATGCCAACATGTACTGTGACATACTGAAGCAGAGACTGGGCCGCAGGGCAGTATTCCAACATAATAACGAGCATGTCTCCAGACCTAAACCCTATTGAGCACCTGTGGGGCATCCTCAAACAGAAGGTGGAGGAGCGCAAGGTCTCTAACATCCACCAGCTCTGTGATGTTGTCATGGAGGAATGGAAGAAGAGTCCAGTGGCAACCTGTGAAGCTCTGGTGAACTCCATGCCCAAGAGGGTTAAGACAGTGCTGGAAAATCCTGGTGGCCACACAAAATATTGACACTTTAGGCCCAATTTGGACATTTCACTTAGGGGTGTATTCACTTTTGTGGCCAGCGGTTTAGAAATTAATGTTTGTTGAGTTATTTTGAGGGGACAGCAAATGTACACTGTTATACTGTGTGTCTGTGTGTCTGTGTGTGTGTGTGTGTGTGTGTGTGTGTGTTAGTTAGTTAGTTAGTTAGTTAGTTAGTTAGTTAGTTAGTTAGTTAGTTAGTTAGTTAAATGCAGGGCACAAGTTCTGAGTATGGGTAACATGTCACAAAAAAAAAAAAAGTCAGTCTCACAAGGCCTGCCGTTTTGACTCTCACCGCACTGTGATGTCACACTTCGGAGGGCTGGGCCAAATGGTTTGATTGGCAGCCCTGCATTGATATAGTCTCCTCCCTCAGTGGTTGTTGGTTAAAGGTGCCATAGAATGCATTTGATACAGCATTTTAAATTGTTCTCTGATATCTACACAGAAGGTATGTGGCTTAGGTAAGGGCAAAAAATCTCCAGAAACGATTTTACATGTCCATTTACAACCCTAGGATTTCTCCCTAGAATGAAACGGTCTGTTATTGGCTTATTTGGCAGGGTCATAAATAATAATGAGCTCTGCTCTGATTGGCTGTTTCACAGCGCTGCTCAATGTTGAGCTCTGCTCTGATTGGCTGTTTCACAGTACAACTCATCAGCAAGAAGGAAGCACAGGGAGGAAAATATATATTTAAATACTTTCTCTCGCAGTTATATCGTCGGGTAATTATACTGTATATAAAACGCAGGCATCAGGGAGCCGTTATTAATATGCGAGGCATTGAAACTGCTTTTGAACGATCCATCGATCGCGTTATAGTTTCACTTTCAAGAGACGCGATCACACAAACTATGTTTACATTATGGAGCAACAGTACTTACCACACATTTCACAAGATCAGATGCTTGTCAGTGGTGCTCAGGATCTGTAAGTCATTCGCCATCATCCTCATCTCTCCTTACTGAGAGTGAAATCTTATGTACTGTAACAGGCTACCGCTAGCAAGGAGCTAACCATGTCCCTTTAGTGGCTCGCGTTATTTGCTTTCTGTGCCTTTCTGAATACAGACACCAACCCATCCCTGCACTTCACACCCCCTGCACGGCCTGGAACATAACATTTATTGTGTTATTTTCGCTGTTGTCCGCGCTTGTTTATTTACAATACCTGCAGAGCTTCTGATGGTTCGGCCGGCTTAGAACAAGGGCGGGTTTATGCAAATGTTGGGGGCGTAGTGATCCCGACTGTTGCATCACAGTCGGTGTTATGTTCTGATTCGCCTGTTTTTCAGTGGTCTTTTTTAATCACGAGATTTACATATGAAGGAGAAAACTATGGTGTTTGAGGCTCACTGTATGTCATTTCCATGTACAGAACTGTTATTATTTAAATATGCCAGGGTAGAGACAGTTTTTCATTCTATGGCACCTTTAAGCTTTCCTCCATTTTCTCTGTGCTTGAGCAGCTGTAACATCAATGTCTCGCCAGCAATCCGAGTGCTCTGTGTTTGGATGTAAGACTGAACATAAGAGTCTTCATTTTCTCCCAAAATCCGAGCTGCTTAGGACGCTGTGGATTACTTTCATTTTTCAAGGTAATGCGCCTCAAAATCTACCTAAATACGTGTATCACTCCAGATACCTTTGTGAATGTCATGTCGTTATAGTGCTTAGCGTTTTAACCGTATTTGTGTGCGTACATTAAGTATTTTTAACTCATCTGTGCCGCACTTGTGAGATTAGTTCGCACCGATCATAGTGTGTGAAAGCACCAAAAATAAAAAAAGGTTTACTGGATTTAAATGGAACAAATACAATTTCTTACAAAGAGTTGCTGAACAGTGAATCAAGGGTTGCTTTATGAACACGGAGAGTGATCGTAACGAGTTGCATCACATTTCCAAATGTGTTTTCATAGATTATTCATAGCGTGAGCACTTACAAACTCAAGCTGATTGGAAATTATGAATTTGTAATAAATAATAGATACAAATGACAGCCAGATTTTGGTCAAGTTGTTTATTTTCACTTAGCAGCTTTCACAATAGTGTTGTTTCAAGCTGAAAACCATAAAATTGTGCTTCATTTTAGATTCGTTTTGAAGGGCAGATATGGCAGTTCATAACGCAGCAAGCGTTTCGCATTCCAATATGTTTTTAACTGTAAAATATAAATTTGAACCTCTACCTCCACTATTGCCCATTCTCTACTGTAGTGTCCGTGTTCCAAAGTCCCAGAATGCCGTGCGTTGCTGACGTCACGTTCCCATTCTCTATATTGCCACACCTCAAGACATCGATCAGATGATATTTTTCGAGGTATTTGTCCGTTTTTTGTACTTAAAATGTTATTGTGAGTAGGATTAATTTCTTCTGCATCTCATCCATTTCCTCCGATGCTAATTCCAAAATGTCATTTTAGACCTAGTAACGAGGCTTAAGCCATTTATAGTAGACTAATGCAGTTAAATACTTAGTTATTAGAGAGAGCAAGAGAAAGAGAGCATGTGATTTACCAACACGTTTTCACTCCCAACTCGTCACATATGAAGCTTAGTCAGGACCACTTGGCATCGCTTTTTGACATGCAGGTCCTCTGTTGTTCACCTTCAATTCAGCCACTCTGCATTGCTATGGGAAATACCTTTTTCTCGAATACTACTAAAACCTTATTGAATCACGCCAGTGAAACTGGCCAATGGTGTTCAATCGTGCGAAATATCATCGGGAATCCCACTCTATATAAGGCAGTGCTTGTACGTCATCCATTCAGAATCTTTTTCTTCAGCCAACATTCTACTAGAAGCAGAAAACCTATCAACAAGAAAGAACTACTCACCGTGATACACGCTGCAGCAGACACACCTTTTCGTCCCCTGCTGTGTTCTGGTGAGCTTCAGAAGCAAAGATGACTCGCAATTGTCTCTCCTGTGCGGAGCCAATCGAACTCTCTGATGGCCACGATTCGTTCATCTTCTGTCTGGGTCGCACCCACGCAGAGGCGGCGCTTGGGCGGGGTCGGACTCCTCCACTGCGGGGATATGAGTCTCCGGACTCTCCGGCTCCATGTGGCCATCGTCCAAGGCGATGAACTCGCCCAACTAGCTCTGCCTCTGCAGCCTCTTTCGAGCCAAGGAGGAAAGTCCCACTAGTTTCTGATGCGGATCTGTCAGGATCAGGTGACGAGCCCGCCTCGGCTCAGTGCCCACATGCTCCTCACCCCCCTGCTGCAGATCCCCTTCCAGTGCGCTTCATGAACGCTGATCTGCGCCCCTCCCCCGACGCTCAAGATGAGGTGTCTTTTGGTGCCATGGAGGGCACTGAAGAGGAGGATGATGCCATTTCGGTGGCAGCGTCTGCAAGAGAGGAGTGGTCCAACAGCCCGCTGAATTACACTGCACCCCCACGGCAGCGACGCGGGGGACCTCCATCACAGTGATGCCGAGCTCCTAAGCATCCTGTCCAAGGCAGTGGATGAGCTCGGGTTGGAGTGGGTGCCTCCTGCCGAGCCGGCCAGAAGCCGTCTGGACAAGTGGTACTTCCAGTCGGATCGCGGCCGCAAAGACACCCCGCGGAGACCCGGCCCCTTGTTCCCTGAGGTGCACGATGAGATAAAGTCGTGCATAGAGCTGACCAAGTGGGGTATGTCAAACTTCCCCCTGTGGAAACAGCCATTGCTGCCCATCTCTGTCCGTCAGCCGCGGCGAACTGGAGAGTGAGAAACAACGCGTCTCTCCCCTCTAAACTTTGCCGCGCCACGGCAAACTTCGCCGGCAAGGCTTTCTCCGCGGTGGGCCAGACAGCTTCAGCACTGCACGTGATGGCGATACTCCAGGTATATCAGGCCAAGTTGCTCAAGTCTCTGGATGAGGACGGGTTCGACCTTAAAGTGTTAAAAGAGCTCTGACGCTCCACGGATCTGGCCCTCAGAGCAACTAAGGTGACATCTTGAGCGATCGGCCGCAATATGGAGATATGCAGACCACCGGCACCAGAATCAAAGCAGCATTCCTGATGCTGTCTCTCGGTGGAGGAAAGCTGCACCCAGCGCCAAAGACGAGCCACTGAAGAAGTCCGCTCGCTCCGCTGTGTGTGCTCACCACGCCCCCCTGCCTGTTGCGGGTGGCGAGAGCAATTGTCATGTTTGTGTTTTGACTGTTCCACTATGCAGTGCAATAAAGTCGAAAAAAAACCCAAAACTCACCTCAATATCAGGGCAATTTTCCTCCCCTCTCCCCCATCACTCACTCTCACAGTTGTGTGGTATTAAACTCCCCACCCCTTAATGGCGAGTTATCCCTCACGGTTTGCAGTCCACCTCGCCCGCTGTCACAGTTCACAGAAGCGTGGCAGGCCCTGCCAGGGGTATCAGAGTGGGTTATGAAATCAATAAAGTACAGCTACACGCTAAAGTACGGCTAAAGTACAGTTCCTCCGCAGACCGCTCAAAGCACTCATTCAAAATGATTACGCTGAGACACATCCTCTCACATATCAGGCCGGGAGATTGGTTTATCTCCGTGGATAAAAAGGATGCTTATTTTCACATTCAGGTAGCCCCCCCGCCACAGGCGATTCGAGGGGATAGCATACCAATTCACGGTCCTGCCGTTCGACTTATCCCTGGCCCCTCGCACGTTTACAAAATGCATGGATGCTTCTCTCTCTCCTCTGAATCAGAGCGGAATGTGCATCCTGAACACTGTCGGCTGGCGAGAGACCTCCTTCTGTGGGCAGATCGACACCTCCTCTCCATCTGGGCAGTATATGTCCCCGGCCGCCTGAACTACGGTACGGATTTACTGTCGAGGAGCGGGGTAATCCACGGGGAGTGGAGATTACACCCTCTGACAGTCAAAATGATTTGGAGTGTATTCGGCAGGGCGGAGGTGGATCTCTTTGCATCACCGGAGAACACTCACTGCCCGCTGTTTTATTCACTGACACACTCTCCCCTTGGAGTGGATGCACTAGCTCACAGCTGGCCGAAATGACGCAAGTATGCTTTTCCTCCAGTGAAACTTCTGCCTCGTGTGCTTTGCAAAATCAGAGAGGAAAAGGAATCTGTTCTGTTAGTGGCACCAAAATGGCCCATTCAGCCGTGGTTCCCAGAACTGTTGGAGATGCTGGTAGCCCTCCCGTGGACTATCCCACTGAAGGGAGACCTCTCTCAAGCACAAGGAACGATATGGCACCCAAATCCGGAGTCATGGAGCCTTCATGTCTGGCCACTCGACGGAGCGTGCCAGTAACAGATGCACTTCCTCAGCGCGTGCTGAACACTATCTCTGAGGCTAGGGCTCCTTCCACGAGGCGTCTTTACGCACATAAATGGAGAGTTTTTTCAAGTTGGTGCGTATCGCGGGGCGAAAACCCAATCAACTGCCCAATACTAATAATTCTTGCCTTCCTCCAAGAGCGAATTGATAGTGGTCGTATGCCATCCACATTGAAAGTGTACGTGGCCGCCCTTTGTTTACTGTGTTGAGACTTGCTGAAATCGCGTTTGGTCTCATACTGTAACCAGGGCTCGCAAAATCGCTAGCCCGACGTCCCGGGGCTATTGTGTTTTCCAGTAGGGCTACCAAAACGTATCACTGCCCTGCCTGATGGGCTACCTTAAATACAGGGCTCACACGCAATGTTCCCTCTAAGCTGAGCGTGCGCGGGACCACGCTCTTCTTCCACCGCGGCCGCGCAGAAGAAATAACGTGCCTCGCACACACAAAACTGAGTTGGGAAGCCATTTGATTGAATGCCGCCAGTAAAAGGGAAAGAATAGCAATGCTCGGGCAAACCGCTATAGAGCTGATGTCACGGTTTACAGGTTTCATAGAAAGAGAACGATGTGCACCAAATGAGTCGCTGTAGAAACTGAATACTTCAATGGTTGCGGTGCGCTCAACACGAGAGTCAATGCAAACGCAATGACATGTGAAATAAAACGTCCTCATGTATTAAAGAAGAGTGGCTTGATTAAGTGCTGGAAATAGCGGAGGATGGGCAAAGAATGGTAACAAAACTCTGAAACGTACAGTCACACACAAGAGTATTGTACAAGCTGTATACTTCATAACGATGTTTAGACAGCTATAGAAGAATTCATATGGTCACGTTTTTTTTTATATATTTAACTTACAGATCTCAGCTTAAGTTTTGCTTCAGTTTGTATTCTATTCTATTCCATTCTATAAATTTAAATAGTTTGTTTTGAGCATATATTATGTTAGGGCTATATTATAAACCTGATAAATAATTGACCTTGTTTTTGAGTCTCTTGCTCATCAAGGCTGTATTCATTTCAAAAATACAGAAAAAAACAGTGATATAGTGAAATATTATTGCAATTTCTAATATTGGTTTCCTATTTTAATACCTATGCTTTAAAATAGCATTTATCCCTGTGATCTAAGCTAAATTTTCAGCATCATTACTCCAGTCTTCAGTGTCCCATGAGCCTTCAGAAATCATAATAATATGCTGATTTATTATCAGTGTTGAAACTGTTCAGCTGCTTAATATTTTTTTTGGAACCTGTGTTACTTTTTTCTTTGATTCTTTGATTAATAAAACGTTTAAAAGAACAGCATTTATTAAAAATATAAATATTTTCTAACAATAGAAGTCTTTACGATCGTCAGACACTCCTGGGCATTCGCAGTTGCTGCGTGGATGTTTTTGACGCGAAATTAGGAAATTTTCGCAGACAACACATACAGGAGCACTTTAAGAGACATTCCAGATTTTCTTCGCCGCTGGCCATTGGATGTTATCCCGAGGAAGCGTCGGAGAAGGCGTGGGAATAATTGTGACATTAAAGACTCACCTGCGAGCTGGCTTTTTACTCAGCTCTACGTCTCAGCCACGGATTAAGGATCTGATCCGCGTCGCGGTTTGGCATTCGCTGGTCCCGTCATCTCGTTGGCTTATATATACTCGGACTGATCTCCCTGCTCCTCCCGATCCTTCGGCTCGACTGCTACAGGATTCTGACTCACGGATTATTATTCGACCTCGCCCTGAGGGAGTAAACACTGCTAATCTTCATCCTCTGAGGAAAGCCTCGGCCTCACGCAGCTCTCTACACTCTCCAAAAATGGCGCTGATCAGCACACACTCCCTGGTTAATAAGACATTTATTCTAAATGATTTTATCTCGTTTTACAGTTTGGACTTCCTGTTTATCACTGAAACCTGGATGAAGGTAGGAGATCTGAGCCCTTATTCAGAACTTGTCCCAACAGACTATTGTTTTTATAATTCTCCACGTCCTGTTGGTAGGGGTGGAGGGTTAGCTGTCATTGCTAAAGAAAGATTTGCTGTCAACTGCTACCCTCCATCAATCCCACAAGCTTTGAAGTTCAGCTACTTGACTGGACTCAACCTATTGTGTTAGCTCTAATATATCGACCACCACATCTGATGAAAGGTTTTATTGAAGAATTTTTAGGGGAGTTTTAAGAGTTTGTAGGGGATCTTTCACTACACATGATCGGATTCTTCTTTTAGGAGATTTTAATGTCCATGTATGCTGTCCTTCGAAACAACTAGCGGTGGAGTTTTTGAATGTCATTGACTCTTTTAATCTGAAAAAACCTACACATAATCAAGGTCACACTTTGGACTTAATATTGTCTTTTGGTCTGTCTATAATTGATACTGAAGTGATCAAATCTCCTATTTCTGATCATTTTCCTATCATGTTCAAAATGTCTCTCCCCGCAATCCCTCATAAAACTGCCTCTGATATAAGACAAGTCCGAGTGTATGCACGATTCTGCGATGCCTTTGCTGAACGCTACAATGAAAACAGTTCTTCCGCCAAGTCTCTCTATTTTTCTAATTTGATCGAGAAACATCCTCAAACTCCTAGAGTTCTTTTTCTGTTATAAATTCGGTACTAAATCCTTCTGTACAGACTTTCCAAAATCCTACCAGTGCATTATGTGAAGATTTCTTGAATCATTTTGGGGACAAAATTACTAATCTGAGAGCTCAAATACAAGTGACCAATGATGAAATGATGACGTTAATGAGTCCATCGGCCTCTTGGACCACTTTTAATTCTATCTCCCTGCAATCTTTAAAGGAAGTAATCACAAAACGAAAACCCTCCCCAAGCCCCCATGATATTATACACCATCGCTACTTGAAGCAAATAATTGATATTGTAGGATCAGGGCTTGTATCTCTACTCAATAAATGTCTGCAATCAGGGTTCACCCCTGATAGTTTAAAAATGGCCACAGTCACCCCTGTGCTAAAGAAACCCTCACTGGATGCTTCTATTTGAGCAAATTTTCGGCCTGTTTCTGTTCTACCTTTCATCTCTAAGGTGATGGAAAAAATTGTCTCTTTACAACTCCAGTCGTTTTTAACTAATAATCACATCTATGAGACTTTTCAATCAGGCTTTAAATCACTGGATAGTACTGAAACTGCCCTTGTAAGAGTTCTTAATGAATGAATGAATGAATGAATGGGTCTGGGAGGGGCGGTTTTAAATTGGTTCAAATCTTTCCTAACAAATAGAACTTAAAATAGGAAATTTATCTTCCTCTTTACGCAAGCTAACCTGTGGTGTACCTCAGGGGTCTGTTCTTGCACCTACTCTCTTTTCTCTCTATCTACTTCCCTTGGGGTCCATCTTTAGGAAACACAGCGTTTCTTTCCATTGTTACGCTGATGATATGCAAATCTATCTGCCTTTGACCACGGAAAAAAACCTTGTTCTTAATAGTTTATCAGCGTGTCTGGATGACGTAAAATCATGGCTCTCAAAAAATGTCCTTTTTCTAAATTCAGATAAATCGGAAGTTATTATTTTTGGCCCCTCTGAAACTAGAACACAAAATATACCTAATCTTGAGTTCTTAAATTTTGCTATTTCATCCCAAGTGCGAAATCTGGGTGTGGAAATCGACAACGGCTTGAAATTTGACAGACAAATCAGCTCTGTAGTAGGCTCTAGTTTTTTTTTTTTTTATCTTCGCTCTCTCTCTAAAATTAAAACCTTTCTTTCTAACGCCTCTTTAGAGGTTGCTATCACATGCCTTTATTACATCTCGGCTGGATTACTGCAACTCTCTATATTACGGTGTTTCAAAGACTCAAATTTCCAGTTTACAAGTCGTTCAAAATGCAGCAGCTAGATTCCTGAAGGGATGTAAAAAATTTGATCATGTTACACCCCTTCTGAGATCTCACATTGGTTACCTGTTCAGTATAGAATTGAATGTAAAATTGTATTACTTGTCTACAAATCTTTAAATAATCTTGCACCATCTTATCTGACGGATTTACTCCACCCATACACTCCTAAGCGAGGATTTAGATCGGGAAACAAATTCCTCCTTCAGATTCCCAGAACCCGCTTGAAAAAAAAGGGAAATAGAGCCTTTGAAGTGGCTGGCCCCACTCTCTGGAATAATCTCCCGACCCAAATTAAAATTTGGTAGAGTTTAAATCTGCTCTCAAAACTCATCTGTTTGTCTGGGCTTTTAACATGTAATTGATCCTGTTTTTATTGTTTCTAAGTGATTATTGCTTGTGTTTCTTTCTTGTGTATCTATATTGTAATTATTGTACAGCACTTTGGATCGGCTGGCGGCCGTTAGTAAATGTGCTTTAGAAATAAACGGAACTTGAACTTGAACTTTACTATCTATTTTATCCATTTAACACATAAAGTTTATTTAACTTTCTTTAAACTTTTTTTAAAGTAAAAAATTTCTGACCCCAAACTTTTGAATAGTTTATATTGTAACACAAAATCTCTATTTTGACTAAACACTATTCTTTTTAACTTTTTATTTTTTTTAAATATCACAGGTCCCAAAAAATAAAGTATAATAAAAAAAATAAAAAGCAGTACAACTGTTTCCAACATTGATTAAAAATCAGCATATTTGAATGATTCCTAAAGGATCATGTGACACTCAAAATACTGCTTTGCTTCACAGGAGTTAATTAACAGGAGCTGCAAACCCGCATTAAACCCCAAAGGCTCTTTTAAGAGCCACCAAAATCACTCTGAACGAGAGAATTTCCGCTGTAATGCTGAATATAACGAGTAGAAAGTAACAGTACCTTAATCCATTAAGAAATGTTGTCTGGGTTTTAGTTTCCCGTTAAGAATACACAGACAGACAAAACTTTAAAAACACTGGTTTCCAATGACACACTTAAATCAGTTCAATTTAAATATTGCTTTATTGGCATGACTAAAAAATACAATATTGCCAAAGCTTGAAATATATATAGAGAAATATAATGAAAATATCAAAATAATAGAATAAACTATAAACTCAAGTAAACAGTGTAACAAATAAGAACTTGTGTGAACCTTTCATGCCACAGTGTTTAACATATAAACACACACAGGCTGAGCAACCCGGTCTCATCCCAAGTCATAAGGTTGCATTATTGCATATATGTAGAGGTGTGATTTTTGAATGTAAACAGTCAAAATAGTGACTTACCCAACCCCTGCCCCTAAACCTACCATCTGTGAAGAAAACGCAAGATATAGGAGGCAGATGCAAGTACTGGCATAATTTATTTAAAGATGATTAATATACGCTAAGTGTTTCCTATTTAAAAAAATTACCTTCCCTTCATGTCGAAAAGTGACGCGAAAGGGGTACCTTGAGCGTCAAAAAGCGACGCAAAAACCAAGCGTCAATATGTGACGAGTTGGGATGTGACTGTGGCTGTGTCCAAATTCAGGGTCTGCATCCTTCGGAGTACTCATTTGAAGGATGTTACGTCACAGCGCCGCGACGAAGGCTGTCCAAATTCGTAGGATCCTTCAAATGCGGCCCACAAATACGTCCTCCTTTTCCCCGAATTGGAAGGATGGGTGTGGTGGATCCTTTCCCGTCCTACCTATCCCATAATTCTTTTCGGCAGAGATGGCGGACGAAGCGAGCGGTAGCGGAGTGGGAGAGGAGTTTCTCTGACAAAACAAGCTAAAGTTTATGCTTCGGCTCAATGAATTTGTAGGAGAAATTAGTAGAATACTTAAAAACTGTCTTGTAGTCTGATATAAAAAACTCTCCGACAACGAGCAAAGAAAGGATTTAATTTATTTAATTGCTTTATTTCTTCCAAAAGAATTAAAATGAGGAGAATAACTCTTTGTTTGTCCATTTTCCCGCTTCTTGCTTGGAGCTGTCACGGTTGCTAGGCGACAGGATATGAGCAACGGGTAAGGGAGGGAACTGAAAGAAGGGTAGGCTGTCCAAATTCACAAACACCGACTTCCGGGTTTTGCAGACGTCGGAGAATCCCTCCTCCTTCAACCGGGTAGGAAGGATCCTAAGGAGGATGCAGACCCTGAATTTGGACACAGCCTGTGTTAGGCTGAGGGTCACTGTGGTAGACATAATGCATATATTACACACATTCACCTGCTGTCTCTCGTGATGATGGTTAATGATATGAAAGTCAAAGCATCTGCCAAATGCATTCATGTAAATACTTTGTAGACATTATCTTATAAATCATCTTTATCAAATTTGAAACCTTTTGAAACACAAATGTTCATAGGAGAAACAGGACACACTTGTCACTTCTTCGATTTTATGGCAGGTAGCACCAACATTAAGGTGCATTATCACCACCTACTGTAATGGAGTGTGGACCAGAATTTACCCATTTCATTAAAAAAAAAAATCTCTTAATCAGCTCTGTTCTCTTGAGATAAAGAAATAAACTCTCTAGTCCATAAGTAACTATATTTTTAAGCTTTAATTCATCCATACCCATCTTTCTAAGTTCAGTTTTCACTATTTCTCGTTCATTAGTATACTTTTGACAAATGCAAATAACATGTTCTACCGATTCTTCTACTACACAGTGCTCACATAATCCTGTTGGATGTTTATTTATTATTTTTAAGGTTTTATTCAGCATAGTATGTCCAATCCTTAAACTTGTTCAAATATTTTCCTCTTTGGTGCTTCTTTTAGTTATCCTCACTACTCGTTGTATTTCATAATGATGACGTCCTGTATTTACTGTATACCATTTATTTTGCCACTCCTTCGTTGTATATGCTTTAATTACTGCTTTTGCTTCATATTTACTAAGTTAAATATTCATGACCTCCTCATTTTCCAAAGCCTGTTTTGCTAACCTATCAACCGTTTCAGTACCTTTTATCCCCCTATGAGCCGATATCCACATAAATATTATCATGATGTTCATATTCTTAAATACAGCTTTTCATATATCTAATTTACTATATCCTGTCGACTGTGCGCTGTGAATGATTTCAATGACTTTAATGCCAAACATGAATCTGTACAAAGTATAACCTTTTTGATTTGAGTCTCTTCTATCCACTGTAGTGCTGCTATCGCCATCATCTCTACGCTGTACACTGATAAATGATCTGATGTTCTCCTATTAACAGAAGTGTTTAAGGATGGAATACTGAAAGCAAAACCTGTTCTCCCTGTATTAGGATCTTTATATCCATCAGTATATATACTGGGACAAATGCTTGATATACAGTTTGTAGTCTATCTTCCACAACAGCTACAATGTTTCCAGATTCTTTCATTAACGCTAGCATATCAAAATCTATGAGTACTGCAGGAAACAACCAAGGGAAAGTTATTGATAATGGTACTGTAGAGATGTATCTTTTCTGACTTAAAATAATTTCTCTAGCTTCTTTGTCACTATTCCATGCAAAACACCTCTGTTTACAGACATTGTTAGATCAAGGTTGGGGCTTATAAACCATATTCCTTCCTGCATATTCCTAACTAGAGGGGGCGGAGCACACGTCATGTGACAGGGGGTGGGGCACACGTCATGTGACGCAGGGTGGGTTTCAGTTAGGTCCTGTAAGCAAATGTAAAAGGCCTCCCGTGAAATTGAGTGTCACACATTCGTCTTAGTAGTTTATAAAGAAGCATTGTAATCATGTCTGGAAGAGGTAAAGGAGGTAAAGGACTCGGGAAAGGAGGCGCTAAGCGGCACCGGAAGGTTCTGCGGGATAACATCCAGGGTATCACCAAACCCGCCATCCGTCGTCTCGCTCGCCGCGGCGGAGTCAAGCGTATCTCCGGTCTGATCTACGAGGAGACCCGCGGTGTGCTGAAGGTGTTCCTGGAGAACGTGATCCGCGATGCCGTTACCTACACCGAGCACGCCAAGAGAAAGACCGTCACCGCCATGGACGTCGTGTACGCTCTGAAACGACAGGGACGCACTCTGTACGGCTTCGGAGGATAAACACGTCCGTGTTGTCAGAAACACACAAAGGCTCTTTTAAGAGCCACCCACACTATCACATAAAGAGTTGAAGTAATGTTGGTGTTTTATGCTTTCAGTGAAAACTTAACAAGAGTCCGGTGGAATATTTTTATAAACCCGAAATTAGTCTTTAGTTTGTGGCTTGTAAGCATATAAAGCCTATTGCTATGTTTTAGAGCCGGTGATTGATTGTCAAAATAGGAGTTGGAGAAATTTTCTTCAAAAGTGCACAGAATGAGAGCGTGTTTATTTTTGTATTGTATGCAGTTTTTATTCGCTTGTTCAGCGTTTTCTTTGAACCGAAGTGTTTTAAAAACTAAAGGGAAAACAATCAGATGGCAATGATATTTAAGTTAGAGCAGAAGTGAAACTGGCAGGACAGCAGAGGAAAAATAAAGTATCGAGTCCTCATTGCTCTTTCTACTCTGAATGGGTTTATTAAGGGGCATGAAAACTTTGCTATTTGAGACCCATTTGCTTTCTTGTAAAAAAAAAAAAAAAAAAAAAGCGGGAATTGAAACGAAACTTATATCAGCTGATGTTGTTCAAACACGGAGCGGTGGGTGGGGCTATCTAGTCACCGCCTGTGATTGGCCCTCGTTCCGCTCGTGATACTTCGAGTTGTCCAATCACGTTCGAGTTTATGGGTGTGGTCTATGGAAACACGCAATCAGAAGACTCCGTAGTATCTTCTTGAAAATTAGCATAGGCGAGTCAATAAATGCATCTGTGCGGCTCATTATAACCATCGATTCGTCTGCATCATCTTCATCATGCCTGAACCAGCAAAGTCCGCGCCTAAGAAGGGCTCGAAGAAGGCCGTCACTAAGACCGCCGCTAAAGGAGGAAAGAAGCGCAGAAAGTCCAGGAAGGAGAGCTACGCTATCTACGTGTATAAAGTGCTGAAGCAGGTTCATCCTGACACCGGGATCTCTTCTAAGGCGATGGGGATCATGAACTCTTTCGTCAACGACATCTTCGAGCGCATCGCCGGTGAATCGTCTCGTCTCGCTCACTACAACAAGCGCTCCACCATCACATCGAGAGAGATCCAGACCGCCGTGCGTCTGCTGCTGCCCGGAGAGCTGGCCAAACACGCCGTGTCTGAGGGCACCAAGGCCGTCACCAAGTACACCAGCTCCAAGTAGAGCTCCGCTCCGACACACAAAGGCTCTTTTAAGAGCCACCCATCTCATCACTGCAAGAGTTTTTATAATGTCCTTGTTGAAAAAAAAAAAAAAACTATTTGCAATGGTTTACTGGTTATTATGGGGATTTGGGGTTTAAATTAATCTTTGGGGTCTACCAAACTGGTTTTGTTACCTTTTGGTCAAAAACTAAGCTAATTTTAGTACAAAATGTGTGTATAATGTATGTTTCTTTATTACAGTTGTTAAAACTGGTCAAGGATTCATGAACTAGAAATTTGAGCGTACCACATTATTTTCAATGGGTTATATTTGGGGCCCCCTGGTCTAGATTTAGTGTTTCAGAGTCCTAAAAATTGCCAAGAAGATTTTTCCAGGTTGAGAGCCATATATTGGATTACCTATGTTTATATATGACAAACTGGGTTCACCCAATATCACATTCAATATGATACATGAAGACAGAAATGTACATTTGAAATTGAATGCAGAGCAGCAAAGGATGTCATGATAGTAAACCAGTTATCTGTCCTGAAAGACTAGTCTTTATACAGTATACATGTATACCATAAACATTTAGCTAATACAAACCTAAAATGATCTTTTCAGGAATAAAACAAATTCACCTGAGAATGCATAGTGACTATTATACATTAATATTAATACATTAAACTGAACACATTATATGCCTGAATACATGACAAATACATTAAATATTTGTTGCTTTGTGAACAGAAAAAATCAACACACTGAATTTTATTCTTTATTTACGTTTTCAAATGCATATTAAATAATTGGTTAAGATAACAAAATTGCATTCTATAAAGCGTATAAAAGCACCGGATACATCTATACACCGTTGAAAGCATCAGAACACAAAATCACATTGCTATGATTTCCCCTGACCAACAAAAGTGCCCGTCACATTTTTTGGTGATTATACAAAAGAGGCGTTCATTGACATTTAACTGTTCCTTTATTCTTTTTTATTAATTAAAACTCTTCTCTCTTTTAATGATAAATGGTACATTGTGGCATTCAAAACAGTATTAAAATGCATTTGCGTCAAACAGGTTAACATTAAATAAAAGGCAGCACCTTCTAAGATCAGCCTCTGTCGTAAAGCCTTCCTCAGCGAGAAAGTTAATATATATATTGGGTTTTTTTTCATCTAAATTTAGCAACTGTTGTTCAATCCATTAGTTTTGTTTTTTTCTTGATTAGGAAATCTAGAGGTATAAGCTGTTTAGGGAGCACTCACATGGAAAGGACTTCCTGGTATAGTTTCATCCCCCCATTTGACAATAACAACATAGTTTCCTTTCTCCTTCACTGAGTAGGTTACATTGTAAAGCTTGTTTCCCATGTGTTTAACAGCCACATCTTCACATGGAGTTCTGGGACCATGCACGCCAACCATTAGCATGTTTGTTCCTGAAAGGAAATAAAAAAGCAAAATAAATATCCTGTATAACTATTTTGTTGGTGCTAAAACCATTATCGGCTTTATTTTTGTTTTATTTTACCTGCTTTACTACAGTCAACAGAAAAGGTGTTCTTCTGACCCACGAAGGCTTTGGAGAGGCCGGCACCTTGACATACAACCTTACTGGCATCTGAAGTTGACTTGGAGCTGGACAGAGTGCTGAAAGCTCCTGCCATCTTTGAGGTTTTGGTAACCGTCTCCACAATGACTGATGAAGTTTCATGTAGACTGTGGCCTCCAGACAGACGCATACCTACAGCAAAAGACAGACGTGTTAAAATCCACGGCCTCTTGCAATTAAACTAATATTATATACCTGAAAAAAATACACTGGAAGTCTGATGATTTAGTTAAGGCAAAATTGTTCCTGGTTTAGTTTACAGGATTTGGGGTATATTATTGATTGCCAACAAAAAAGTCAAGGGATATTCCTTTACATTTAAGAAGGAAGTTTAATCAACTGGTGTTCGTCTTACCTGTAACCTTTGCTTTGAAGGGACTGCCAACAATATGCTGTGGCCCACCATATCTGATGCATATAAGGTAGTTTCCTGGTGCCATAGGCGTATAAGAGACTTTGTAACCTTCTAGGCACTCGGTACAGTCCATTTTGACCTTTGAGGGACCGTCAATGGTAACAGATAAGGCACCTGAACCAGCCTTGCATGTGCTTACGACAAACTCAGAGGGGACCCCTACAGAAAGGTAAGAACACAACATTACATTTGGATCAGCTAGTAGTGTAGTACTGACTGAGCAAGAAAACGTTATACTAAAGCAAATTTATACTAAATCCTGGACCAGTACCTGTGCGTCCACCCTCAAGTCCTGGACCGAAGGCAGTCACCATTCCCGGATCTCCCACGCTTTCTGTTTCTCCAACACGTACTTTGAATGGGCTTCCTGGTATATGGCTTCCATTGAACTTCACATCAATGCAATGAACACCATTCTCACGTGGAATGAAGCGAATTGCATTCTTGTCTATGAAAAGGAGGGAATCATGATGTTAGAACAATTAAGTGTTGCCTATTCAATGAAAGTTAAGTTGAGTGCATGACAGCAGTGTACTTAAAACAAAAAATCTACAGGTTTACAACTTACCGCTATCCAGTTCAGTCACATAACACTCCTCTACTACACCAGAGGGGGCGTGAACTTTTGCATCTATGACACCTCTCGCCCCATTCCTCTGAACCGCAAATGAGGCTTCCTGGTTAATCTTCAAATCCTTCTCCTGCACGTGATAAGAGGAATGAAAGTTTGATTTCCCACTCAAATGCACAGCAATACATTCATGCACAGAGAGAGAGACAGACAGAGAGGTAGATAAATAGATAGAACACTTAATCCCTGCTCAACAAAGTAATAGCATGGCCCTGGATATACATGGAGTCCAATTACAGCTCATGGACAAAGATAACTCAGCCATGACTCAAAGAGCAAAAAGAGTTGTGGCAAGCTTGTATTGTACTGTTGCAGTAGTTACTACCATCATTTGTTATATGTGACTCTGGACTCTCACAAAACCAGTCATAAGGTTCAATTTATTGAAATTAATAATAAGCTTTCCATTGATGTATGGTTTGTTAGAATAGGACAATATTTGTCTGAGATACAACTATTTGAAAATCTGGAATCTGAGGGTGCAAAAAAATCAAAATATTGAGAAAATCACCTTTAAAGTTTTCCTAATTAAGTTCTTAGAAAAGCATATTACTAATCAAAAATTAAGTTTTGATGGTAGGAAATGTAAAAAATATCTTCATGGAACATGATCTTAATATCCTAATGATTTTTGGCATAAAAGAAAAATCTATAATTTTGACCCATACAATGTATTGTTGGCTATTGCTACAAATATACCCCAGCGACATGACTGCTTTGTGCTCCAGGGACACATTCGATCTAAGCATTCCTGTTTGTTCTCTAAGGTATAGAGCGGTTGTGCTTAGCTGTGGAGCTTATACCTGAAGACTTGTAACAGTAAGTCGACGTGCATCATCAGACAATGTAGCAACAGGAACAACGAAGGGGCTATCTGGGATATGCTCGTTATTGAACTTGATGGAAACTTCATAGTCACCTGAGAGAAGAAATGGAGAATGGGAGCGCAATGATTTCAACTGGATTTGCAAAATAAGTATAATTCAAATCATAGCAAGTTCTGTTGTAAGCCTCACCTGGCTCCTGCACAATGTAAATAACACCACAGGATCCATCTTTTCTGTCTTCAAAGGAGATTTCAGCCTTACTTGGACCCTCAACAGCAATGGACAGACCACCTGCTCCAGCCTCTCTAGTCCAAATGCTGAATTCAGCTGTCACAGAGTAATGAAAAGAGAGATGCAGACGATGAGAGGAAAATCTATGACAGTATTTATCCTTACAAAAAATCAGAAGAAAACAAAACTGTTTAAAACATACCAGGAACTTTTGCGACAGCTCTCTCTAGGCCTGTGCCTCCAGCCCGGACCTTGTGAGAGCCTCCTTCCCCTAGGGGCCCAACAGTGAACTGGAAGGGGCTTCCAGGGACATGCTCACCCCTGTATTTGACGTTGACTGTGTGAGAACCCATTTCAGAAGGTACGAAGCGGACTCTGTAGGTACTGTTCCCGCTATCAACAACCTCTGCATCGGCTACATTTCCACCAGGGCTGGTCACCTGAGCTGTCATTGCCTGAATGCCTGTGTCAGCTGGAAATGGGAAAAACCAATGAAGGTAAGCAATAAAACAAAAGCTAGGGGTGTTTTAGGGAGGGAGGGAGCTTAATAATGGTTTATCCTTACCCTCTTGCCTTACTGCACCAAAGCTACCCAGTCGTTCTCTTCCCAGGAAGGACTCAAAAACATCTCTGAAAGGGTCACTGCCAAGCTGTGTACTCTCTTCTACGTGTACCTCCCGCTTAGTCTCACCTCCGTGGGTCTTGCTGATTTCTGTGCGTTCTGTACGTGTGTAAGTGTGGCTACTGCGTGTGAAGGTACGAGTTAAGCGCTCCTGTGCTGACAACATCTGAAACCAGTTTCCTGTGTAGAAATGCATCGGAGAAATTTTAAGTTGTTGAAACTTTAGTTGTTTAAAAAGTGTTAACTCTGTCACTGTTTATTGTATTCCATTTAAATCCATTCCATATAAAAATCATATATAACGCTTGTTTTTACCTGGGATTTTGAGGTTTAGGTCACATGCACTGCCTACTGAGGCAACAGAGGCAGCTTGCCTTTTTCTTGTTATACTCTCCTTCATCCTTCCTTCTCCTGTTACCTTCACTGTAAAAGGGCTTCCTACGAAGTGGGATGAACAAACAAATTGTTATAAATCTCTACTATTGTCAACTGCCGGTCTACATGAGTATATAATTGTAAAGAAACACTGGGAAAGTAACCTGGTATGTGTTTGTCTGTAAACTTGATGTTGATGATGTAGTTGCCTGGTTCAGTGGGGCAATATGTCACTTTACATGTTCCATCTTCCATATCCTCACAATTGATATCCACTTTACTTGGACCCTCAATTGACAATCCAAGTCCTCCATATCCTTTAAAACCAAGATGGTGTGAAAATCATTTAAATTAGGGGTATTGCATTAGGTTTAAATTTGAAATCAGTGTTGGGGGGTAATGCATTACAAGCGATGCGAGTTACATAATCAGATTACTTTTTTTAAGTAACTAGTAAAGTAACGTATTCTTTTTTTAATTTACATGAAAATATCTTTAAGTATTTAATCCCATTTTATTAACCAATGTCTTTGCTGCTGACCTTCAATGATCAAGTTCAACCATACTATTATGGCATACTTTAGATAAACAGTGTTGAACTTTATTCTTTTGCATCCTATTCTTAATGCAATCCAGAAGAGCAGCACAGCTGAAAGGCTTGTTTGGCTGCACCCTCTACTGTACAGATGTGAATTTACATTTTCTGCTGCTGAGATTTATTCTTTCACTTTTGGTGTGAAAGGACTTTTACATTTGCCAAAATATAACTTTGTTTTACATTAAAAATAAACAAGCAACCCCAGCCCAGATGAGGAAAAAGTTACTTAACACATTACTTTTCATGAAAAGTAACGCAATTAGTTACTTTTTAGCAAGTAACGCAATATTGTAATGCATTACTTTTAAAAGTAACGTCCCCAACACAGTTTGAAATCATGCGTAAACAACTGTAAGTGCAAAAGAACTGCAACAACATACCAGCATTTCTAGTGTCCACAAAGAATTCGGCCACTTCAAAGGTATGTGCTTCAACGAGACCTTTACCAAAAGCCTTGACCCTGCTGGCCTCCCCGATTTCAGATGGCCCTACCATAATCTTAAAAGGGCTGTTGTTCACGTGTGTCCCACTCTTCCTCACACTGACCTCATGCTCCCCCACTTCCTTTGGGGTGAACGAGAGACCTGGTGAGGCAAGGAGAGCAGAGATTATTTAATGCAAATGCAGTATATGCAGAAAGTATTTTATAGCCTTTTATGTGCTTACCAATGTGCTGGTTGGGCAATCTCTTCAGCAGGCATGGTTCATCCTTTCCTGATGGAGCTTTAATACTAGCTGTTAGATAGCTCAGGTCTGTTTCTGTGATCTTCAGTGAGACATCTGCTGCCGTGCCAATGTTCATCTGAGACCTTCGGAGTGAATCGTCACCTACATGGACATGACACATTAACAGAGAGGATGGTAAGTCACCATACGCAAGAGTTTGGCTATTTTTGCCAGGTCAGATTTTTAAAAACTCAAGTGCTTGTCATACCAGTGATCTTTGCTGTGAAGGGGCTGCCAGGAATATGACTGTTATCAAATTTGACGATGATGTTGTAATCGCCAGGTACAGTGGGCAAGTAGGACACAGTGCAGGTGCCATCTTTATTGTCCTTACAACTGATTTCTGCTTTAGATGGACCCTCTACAGCAAGGGACAATCCACCTGTGAAGGGCAAACAAAATGAAGTAATTGTTACGTTTTTTGTTTGTTTGTTTTTTTTTTTTGGGGGGGGGGGGTGTTTTGTTTTGTTTGTATTAATATATTTACATTTAATTTGATGCAAAACAAAACCTTTATGTACCTTGTCCAGCATTCCTGGTAACAACAGTAAAAGTGGCTGGTTTATTGACTGTCCCATGGCACAGACCAGGTCCATAGGCTGTGACCATTCCACTGTTCATTACATCTACATAGAACTGCAAAGGACTTCCTGTGAACATAATTGCATTCAAGTCATGATTCTGTAACAAGCCTTGTGCAATTTATCATTCCATGGATGTTAAATGAAAATTACAGTGGTATTAATATGTCAATTTGAACATTTAAGCTTCATAAAAGTATTTCATGTCATTAACAAGTGAAACTCTCTGCACGTATTGTGTGTTTGCAAATGCCAATATTATCAAATAAAAGTTCTGTCATGACAACTCTCCTAGGCATAGTCATGGTAATGTACATGGCAATGTTAATGTTTTTGGTCTTGGCGGAATAGATCTGCTACGCTGCTGCTGCTGCGACAGAGCAAGTACTGAGACTTGCTACTGCCAATACGTCCACAACATGCTGCTGTGAGCATGTAGGAAATGCTGCGGCTGCACATATAACATATATGAAATAACCCTCATATAGCATAAATGAATACCCCATAGCAGATCTATACAGGTGGAGCTGGGGAGGTGGAGGGATTCTGAAGCACGCTGCAACTGCTACAGCAAGCACTAGCCAAGTATTTGAATGTTGAGCAGTGAGCTCACTGGCTGCTGATACAAAAAGAACCAATCAGCTGCGGCATGTGATAATAATGTCACTATTGTCAGATTGAGTTTCACCTGTCGGACTGCACCATCTAGAGTTTCATGCCAGAACTTTGTATTTATATATTTTTTATATATTTTAACTTTGGATTGTGTGTCCAAAAACTTTTTTGGGCCATTTTGCAGATAATTCCAAAATGGAGTCCAACCTGGGATATGGTTGCCATCATACTTTATATCCATTTCATGCAGGCCTCTCTCTGTAGGCTGAAATTGCACGGTGAGTGTTCCATCTTTGTTGTCCCTGATGAAAGGACGAGCTGTCTTACCAGAAGGCATACGCACTTCCCCTGCAAACAAAACAAACATGGTGCACTTCAGAAAACAGTACATAAGAGTAGTGACATTTTCTGCTCTGAATGAATATGATTAAAGATGTTACCCCTGAGCTCTCCTTGCTGGACAGTGAATGGGATAACTAAGTTCAGCGGCTGAAACATGGGCTTTGTGTCATCTCTTGGTACAACAGGCTGATCTGTAGCCTGAGATAACATAAGAAAGACAATCAACAAACCACAATGTTTCAAACAGTGTGCTGTTGTCTTTCCACCACTTCAACACTGAATATTTTAACCATGTCATTTAAATCCCTTTCTGTTGTAATGTCCCTGGTATCAGTATCAGTAGCTCTATCTATCATGGCGTTATCATGACAGTGATACACAGTCTGATACACCTGTTCAGTAATATCACTCACCATGACTTGAAAAGGGCTTTTAGGAATGTGTTGCCCACCAAAGCGGATCGTGATGACATATTTTCCCGGCTCGGGTGCAGTATAATATATGTCGAAGGTGCCATCTGGATTTTCTGTAACATCCATATCCAGCTCCATGCCATTAGGGGTCAGAACCGTACATGTCACCTTCCCTTTTCCAGCAGCTTTGGCATCCACAGTGATGAATGTCTCTTCTGCGAACTTAATATTGGGCCCAAGGCTTTCTGCTCAAATAAAAACATTGTTAAAACCAAACAATTAAACCTTGGAAACGTATTACTTGGTGTAATGGTAGAACATTTATAATGGCAGAAAATATTCCACCATTATACAATAATTAATTAAACTATCTTAAATTAATTTCCTGATTTCTTACCAACACTATGTCCTCCAATAGACACTGAAAATAAAAAGCAAGCAAACATATTTTTAGTAAAACCAGAGTAGCCAAAAGAAATCACGAAACTTTGAAAGCACCAAAATGGAAAAAATACCTGTGAGCAGGCACTTGCTGGCATCACCAGTAGGAAAGGCTTGGACATTGTAAGGTGAGTTTGGGATGCTATCTCCACCGTACTTAATGGTTATGGTGTAGCGGCCAGTCATGTCTGGCACATAAGATACAGTGTAGGTTCCATCTCTATTATCTTGAATGCTAGCCTTTTTTGGCTTTCCCTCTGGATCCTAAATGCAACACAACGTTTAAATGTGCCGCTTTGGTAATATATGCCTTGTTTTGAGGTTTTTGTTATAAGAAGAGAGGCTTACAAGGATTTGAACTGTCAGAAGGCCTTTTCCTGCATCACGAGCATCAATGGTAAACTCCACCGGAAGACTGGCAGCCACTCCTTTAGTGTCCAGACCGGGTCCGCTAGCACGCACCTTACTGGCATCATGTGTGGGGGCTGAATTGACTTTGAATGGACTGTTAACAACCACAAAGTGAAAGAGACATGAAATGATTATGTTTGTATTACTGACATGCGGTGACTAAAATCTAAAATGCATGACTTTATGATCTTACCTGTTAGGTACTTCGTGGTTGGCGTATTTGACAGACACGGTGTGTGGACCCTCCTGTGCAGGGGTGTAGTTGACAGTATGTGTTCCATCCCGGTTGTTTTTAACAACTACAGGCTCCAGGGTTCCTGTAAGACGAACATGTTCACGATTTCGAAGGGAAAGCTCATTGTTCAGCGGTAAGTATTGAGCATAGGGTTTTCTACAGTAAATCTCCAGTACAATGGAGGGCTTTTTGTTATGTACCTTTTGGTCCGTACAACTGCACCAGTAGAGGAGCCACTCCTGCTTTGCTGCTGTCCACAGTGAAGGTTTGTGGAACATGTGCGGTAACTCTGTTAGCGAGTCCAGGACCTGAGCACTTCACCTTACTGACATCCACCACATCCTTGACCTGCACCCGGAATGGACTGCCTGAGAACAGCAGAAGAAGAACACAGCTCTCAACCCAAATACAATAAAGCAGTAGCAATAAAGCAGCTATAGAACTATACAGTTACTAACTATACAAGATAATCCAGTAATAGTTGAAGTATATATAGGTATTTAGATATTTAGATATTTTACCTGGAATAGGCTGGCCTCCATAATTGATATTAATATCATAGTCTCCAGCAGTGAAAGGCATGTATTCAACACTGCAACTACCGTCTTTGTTATCCTTACAGAACATTTTGGCTTCTGATGCTCCTTCGATGGTCAAGCCCAAACCACCGGTCCCAGCACCCCTTAAAATCATAAGCATGGATGTACGATGAGACATAAATAACTCAAATATCATCCATCTTTAAAGCAAATATGAGTTTCTCTTCAGGCACCAATGATTATATATGCATACAGTATAGACCCCATACCTTGTCTCCACTGTGAAGCAGTTGGGTTTGTTAACTAGCCCACCTTCTAGGCCTGGACCATAGGCTCGAACACGTGTTGGGTCACAACCTTCGACAACTGACACCTTAAAGGGGCTCTTAGGAACAGCAACGTCATCATAAAAGACCTCGATCATGTGCAAACCTACACAAAGCAAAGAATTACTTTAATTTGAAGAATTCTGGTTCATGTCAATCCTACTTCACAGGAAATAGCTGTGTTAAACATGTTTTTCTATAGTTATAGTATAGTTAATATTCAGAGTTTTATAGCATTTAGCTTTTGCTATCTGCTCTGTTTTAACTGTGAACTGCAGCTGTCGCTGGTATAAATACAAGCTGTATTTCTGTACAACTGTGTGGTGGGCCCTAGACAGGCACACAACTATTTAATGATCTCTTTTTACAATGCATTTCCTATTTATAAACTCTCCCTGCATCTGTCATATGCTCTCATTCAGTTCCCCTGCTAAGCACTGAAAGCTTCTAAAAACATGCCATGGTCTGTTTTTATATGTACCCAATCCCAGATTTATTATATATATACATGCATCTCTTTCTGATAGGATTCCTTCACCATCTACTACATATCTAATGTGAAAACCTACAACTTGCATTCACTTGTATTAATATATAAAATAATTGGTCACACTTTAGTTTGGGGACCAGGTCTCACTACTAATTTATGTGCTGCTCATTAATAGTTAGTAAGGCAATTGTTAAGTTTAGGTATCGGGTAAGTTTAAGGGATCTAAAATATGGTCAAGAGTAAAATAGTCATGTACAATATGGTGCAGAATAAGCCATTAATATGTGCTTTATAAGTAACTAATAAACAGTCAATATGCTGGTAATATGAATGATAATAAGCAACTAGTCAATAGTGAGAATTGGTCCCTAAACTGAAGTGTTGCCAAATAATTCAAACACTTTTTTGAAGGCCTTCACTCATTTGTTCAGTGTTTCTGTGACGTACCATCCTCAAAAGCAGTGTATTCCACTCTGTATGTGCTGTCGCCCTTGTCAGTGATATATGCATCTGTGTTTGCGCCTGATGGGTTGATAATGCGAATCTTAACATGATTTCCTCCTTTGGTCTTAGTCTGGGCCCGGGCATCCACAATGAAGTGTGTGGTCACCTCCTTAAGGACCCCTTGAGTGACAGAATAACAGGACAATAAGGTATAACTGATAAATGTAAAGACAGAAAGCTATCATTAAGGATTTTAAATACTACCTCTGGGTTCAACTCCTGGTCCGTACACTTTAATCCCACTTGTGTCCACAGATGGCTCCACCTGAACACGTATGGGGCTCTTGGGCACCTGCTGACCTCCATATTTAATGGTGATGGTGTGTATGCCATGAAAGAGAGGGGTGTAGGTGACAGAAAATGTTCCATCTTTGTTCTTTTGAATACAAACTTCAGCTTGAGCCCCTGAATCTGACATAATCTCAATGGTGAGTTCAGCCTCTCCGGCTCTACTGCAGTCCACTGTGAAAGTGGCCACCTCACCAGCTTTAGCCCGCTCCAGTCCGGGTCCACTCACTATAACTTTGCCAGCATCCAGAGCTGGCTTGACAACAGCTTTAAAAGGGGAGCCAGGGATATGAGCTTCCCCATATAGGATGTTGATGTTGTAGTCACCAGCCTCTGTGGGCAGGTAGACAACAGAGCAGGTTCCATCACCTTTGTCCTGGCACTCAATCTTAGCCTCACAGGGGCCTTCCAGTGTTAGACCCAGACCACCAGCACCAGCCCCTTTTGTGTCAATAGTGAACCGTGCAGGCTGACCCACAACACCACCCTTAAGTCCTGGTCCAAAGGCACGAACCTAGTAGGAAATCCAGTAACGTAAAATTATAGAGCTCATATAATATTGCAAAGAAACTAGAGATGCACCGATTGCAATTTTTTTGGACGAACTGATTTAAACTAATTTAGAAAGGGAACTGAAGAATTTTTTTTTTCCGATTTTCTTTCTAAGAACTAATTGACAGCATATACTAATAAAAATCTATACTTTTGTTCAATACAAAAATGTTTTCACATAATAAAAGAAATGATTAAACAGTACAATTCCCAAAATCTGGACTAAGTTACAGATGTTCTCTCACTTAAACAACTCTACTTAAAAGGTAGAAATAAAACCTCCAGTAGGTGGCGCCAAAATACTGTTTTAATGAGTCATTCATTCAACCAATTCCTTCAAACGGCTGATTAATTCAGAAATTAGGCAAATGACTATCTTTATGAATGGGTTACTGAATCATTGACTAGATTTGTTCAAAATTGTGGATTCATTCATTAACGAAACATTCTGCTGTGGCTTTGATTGGAACTATTTTCATAATCTGTGCGCACACTTTCACAATCCATGCCCACGGGTTTGTAAACTGTACTCACGGTAGAGTTCCCACGTAGGCCACATATTAACAAATCTTTACATTGTTTTATTGTGTATTATTAAGTGGAATACATCAAATGGTCTTAACTGCTTACTGTAGCGGGTACAAGGTGGAATACAACGATTTAATAAGAATGATGTGCGTCAAAATCTTTATTTGTGAGAATCTTTTTTATTATTGTCTTAAAAAACATTGTTATGACTGAATTTTGACTAATTGCTTTGTTCCTCTTTTATAAATCCTTTTGGATTAAAGCTTCTTCTAGACGCATATGTAGCCTAAATGTAATAATAACAATAGCCTAGTAATAACAATAAAATAATAATAATAATAATATTATTATATTAATTTATAACTATAAATGAGTGCACTTAAGATATGAATGCTTTAATTTTTTTAAATAACCTTTTACAGATTTGGAAATGTGTTTGTGTAACATTCATGCTTAACATGAATTTATTATACTAAGCTTTTTCCTCCAGACTTAGATGCATGCAACAAGCTTCACTGGTTAATGCTGTTTTTAAATAACTAGGCCTATTATCACATTGCATTCAGCCAGGATGCAATTTAATAAAAAATATAGCATGTACATTATTTGTTTTGTATTGTGTTTTAACTTCTCCTCTCGAAACTCTATTGTTTTTTTCAGAAAATTCAGGAAATTCTCCATTTTGAAAAATAAAGTTTACAAAGCCATTTGCACCGCGCTTTTCCATCACTTAGCCTAATATTTTATTTTGGTGCATTTTTAGCGTTTATTTTACATTTATCACTAAAAGGATAAAACACAGGTGACAGTGTTTTATCCTGGTGATTAATGTAAAAATAAACTATGAAAAATAAAGTTTAAACACAATGCAATGCATCCTGCACCTAAACAGGTGGCCTGAACCTGCCGGCAAAGACTGGCTGTGTATTGGCAAGAATCTGGCGATACGATACGATACACGATACAGGGGTTGCGATACGATATATTGCGATACTGTAAGCAAGGCGATATATTGGGATATTTCTTATTTTAGGAATAGGATATATATATTTTTAGGAAAGCTGTCATTAAGGACACACCACCATATGCAAACCTTAGCATATGGTTTTAAATAAATAAAAATAGTTTAACCAGAACACACTGCAGAACACACTGGGATCTGCATTTGCAATAATCAGTCCCTGTAACATTCAACATTACTGAACCACTTTTTGTGCAGGACGAGTAAAGGGGGAAATATTCAAGTGCTTGCACGATTCTTCAGTTAAATGTATGTATAAAATGTATTTTATAAAAAGATAAAAATATATATTTATAGACTGTACTTTAAAGTTTCACAGTTTAAGTTTATAATTAAATGTCATAACATTTGATCTGAACCAAAAATGACATCTGCTTAATACCAATGAAAAATAAAGTGCTTGCAGGATTCCTAAAGAAAACAAAACAATTGTAAAACAATCAAATAAATACAGATGTTAAACATTCTCTGAACTTTTCAACTTGGATTTCTCAGGTTTTTCAGTTTGTATTTATGTTCCGCGTGGAATCGCCGAGACCGCGACGCGCCGCCCGCCGCGCAAAGGCTCTTCAACACGGGACGCGGCAAGCAGCAGAACCGAGGTTGCGCTCGCGCCTCGGTCCCGGGGCGGACATTACCACAAAAGCCCAAATGGCGCCACACTTCAGCTTTGTACACCGAAACGAGTACTGGATCAATTCTTTCATCCTCCATTACTGCCAGCGAAATATATTAACGCTAACATTAGTGGAGTGCCCTGATGCTAGTATTTCCTGTCACTGTTTAAGTTCAGAGATGAAGACTGATGTCTAGTGGTCGGGATATGAACTCAGAACGAAACAACTGCCATGAATCTTGTATGATTTCTTTCTTCTTTTTTTTAAATATCGATATTCTGTTTTGGAGAATCGATACAGTATCGCCAAACAAAATATCGCGATACTCGCGTGTATCGATATTTTCTTACACCCCTACTGGGGGTGGGGCCACAAATCCGTGAGTTTACAAACCCGTGGGAATGGATTGTGAAAGCGTGCGCACTGATTATGAATTTGTGGGTACGGACTGAAAAACCAAAGGTACGGTTTACAAAATCTGAAAGCATGGATTGGAAATTTGTGGGTATGGTTTATTAATCCGTGGGCACAATCTGTTAAACCAAGGGAACAGTTTAAGAATTTGTGAGTACGGTTTATAAACTGAAGGAACGAATTGCAAAACCATTGCCACAGATTGTTTTTTTGTTGTTGTTGATTGACGTCCTGGGCTCCATAATAACTTTCTGTGTTGCTCATTAGTTTTGATTTCTGCACGAGTCTCTCTCTCATTCAGGCTGCGCAAGCCTCAACTGCAAAACATGTTTACACGTGGATGTGAGCGTAAGTGCGATGTCAAAACGGACCGTCCTGTCACCGGTCCGATCATGCGGAAAATTGGCTAATTCCAGTCCCCTGGTGGTCAATCTGTGCATCTCTAAAAGAAACCTATTATTTCCAATAAGCTCTTATCTTACCTTTGAGGGATCAGCAGGCATGAGTCCCTCTACAGCGAAGGGACTTTCTGGAACGGGGTTCCCATCATAGCTGATGTCCACCTTGTAATGACCCTCTTCGGGTGGGATGTATTTCACACAGGTGGCCTCTTTGGTCTTGTCTGATTCCAATTTACAAGGTATTGTTCTACCAGAGGGTGAGGTTATGGTCACATTTACCTTACCCTGTCCACCTGCCCCTTTCGTGCTAACAATAAACTCCTGGTCCTTTCCAACTTCCACTTCTGCAACACAAATAGCAGTTTAGTAAGCATTGGAGCAGTATGCATTTATGGTTGATAGCTGAGGTTTAACTGTTGAGTTAAAGTGCTTACTTTCATTAAGGCCTTGAACTTTGACTTTGCCAAGATCGAGTGGAGGGGCAACTGTGATCATGAAAGGGCTTTTAGGAATGGGATCTCCGCCATGTGTGACCATGATAGCCATCTCGCCCTATTTTGCAGAAGATTAGGCATTTGGTAAGATGTAACATTTCCCATCGTAATAACATTCGCGTTCAAAGTAAAACCAAAATGGAATAGATGTTAGTGACCCCTGACCTGATGGAGAGCAGTGTACTTCACAGTGTAGGAGTAGTCGTGATTATCAATGATCTCAAAATCTTTAACAGCGTTTCCTTTGGCAGAAGTTTTGAACTGCACCTCTGGTTTAGCCTTTCCTGCTCCCTTCGTGAAGATGGTGAAATGGGTTGGAATATCGACTTGAACACCTGTAATACAGGGCTTTGTCAATTAAAACTCATTTCTCTGGGTCTTAAGGTGTTAATGTTGTAGCTTACACCCACCTGTCTTGTTCAGTCCAGGACCTTCAGCACTGACTTTGCCAGCATCATGAGAAGGATCCACCTTGACTTTGAATGGGCTAGTGGGGATTTCCTGTGTTAAGCAGAGAAGAGTTTGAGATGTTCACTTAGCCTTAGTGTACAATTGGTTTTTGGCAAGAAGGCTGCTTTACCTGATCTGCAAAGAGCACCATGATGGTGTAACGGCCAGGGCCAGGGGGCATGTATTTGACAGTGAAGGTGTCATTATCATTTTTAATGATGTCAAAATCGATATCTGCCTCTGCTGGACCCATCACTCCTGGGGCACATTTGATCCCAATGCTGATATCACCTAAGATATAGTCAGAATGGTTAGCAACATTTACACTGTGTCATATAAAGAGAAAAAAATAAG
Source organism: Barbus barbus (assembly GCF_936440315.1). NCBI lineage: Eukaryota > Metazoa > Chordata > Actinopteri > Cypriniformes > Cyprinidae > Barbus > Barbus barbus. The sequence goes on along the minus strand of NC_136728.1, from coordinate 1,890,124 downwards.
CTTGTTTTGCAAACCTTGGCCAGCTTCACTGCAGTCAACAGTGAAGTAGGTGGGCTCATTCGCCTTCAGGCCAGTTTTCTCAACTCCAGGCCCAAAGACCTTCACTTTGTCAGGGTGACAGCCTTCACCAACAAGAACCTTTAAAAGACAGAGTTTTAAGCAATAATGAGCAAACAACAAGTTTAAATCTCAAACAATGACTCATCTAATGGTGTTGCTCCATCACAGCATAATACAAACTAAAATACTACACTGGGAATACTCACTCTAAAGGGACTCTTGGGTACATTGACCTCCCCCCAGGTAATTATGATGGTGTGCTTCACTGGTTTGGTAGGAACATACGTACAAACAAAAGTGCCATCTCCCTTATCAGTAATCTGAATGTCAATCACACAGCCTTCAGCATCCTAGAAGAAAAGCCCAGTAGGTCACCATTTAGCCAGTTTGCAGACACAAAATGATTCCTTTTCAATGATTCATTGGTTTGATTGGTACATGTTATGAGTCTTTGTCCTCTGTTATCTTGTAACACTGATTCTACTTACAGGACTGATGTTTAGCCTTAGTTTAGCCTGCCATCATTTCCAAAGGAAAACATTGAGACTATTACACATGGACACACCTGAGCATAGATCTTCAGACTGCCTTTGCCAGCTTGTCGAGCGTCAACAGTGAATTGTGTTGATTTGTTGACAATAACTCCCGTAGGCTCCAAGCCTGGCCCGAATGCTTTGACCTGCACATGAGATCCTTCAGATCAATAACACTGACAGCAAAAATTAAGAAAATAAGAGGTGACTGTCATTGAGCAGTTTTTCACATGTTATTCACCTTCTCAGGGAAGACATCATTAGCTGCTGGAAGTATATGGGCCATGAAGGGGCTGTCTTTGATATCTTCATCATCACAGATGACATGAACCGCATAATCTCCGGGTTCAGTGGGCCAGTAACGCACATCACAGGAACCGTCACCTTTATCATCACACTCTATCTTTGCTTGAGAGGGGCCCTCAACAGAAAACCCTTTAAAGAAAGTGATGTCATGTAAAAATTTGTTGTATGCATACAAGAAAGTTATGTTCTTCCTCATCTAGAATTACCTACCTAGAGATCCTACTTCTGTACCAATAGCCTCAACAACAAAGTCAGCTGACTTGCCAACCATTCCAGTCTTCAAGCCAGGACCCCAAGCCCGCACCTTCTGAGGTCCAGCTTCCTTGCTGACCTCCACTATAAATGGGCTAAAATAAACACAATACATAAATATAGTGCTGGAAACTTTGACGTAAAAATTTGAGTGTATTTGTATTGTAATGGATATACTAGGTTATCATATTAGCTCCCACCTTTGAGGAATAGGTTGGCCTCCCCATGTGATGTTTACATTATATTTTCCAGGCTTAACGGGACAATAATCACACTTGTACACTCCATCACCAACATCTCGTACTTTCACAGGCACCTCTACTCCTCCTGAAAACATTCACATTCAACATTTTCTAAACACAGGCATATTAAATGATGAGCAAACAAACTAAGAATTACACCCTTGAAAAGCAGCAAATTTAAAAATGACTCACCAGGCCCTTTCACTGAGACCTTCAGTTCTCCAGTTCCTGCTCCTTTGGTAAAGACAGTGAAATCTGCCACCTCCTTTACCCGAACACCCTTAGGCTGCAGTCCCCGGCCAGTGGCACGACAAGCATTTGCATTGCTGGCTGATGGGGAAAATACAAAGCAAACAGATTATAAAATGTCCAAAACGTCTCCAAATGCACAGACCGAAGCAGTGTTAGTAAGAGCAAGCGAGGTGCTGTGCTTCTGATGAGTTGCTTTGATGACGAACTGGAACACTGCAATGCTGCTTTGTTCAGTTGTCACAGATCCTCATACAAAGCAAGTCAAATATGATAAATGGAAATATGCAGTACACAGAACATCCATAAAATACAATATCAGCTTTTATAATGCCAGATTATTGGTCATTGATGACTGGAAAGGTCATCTTATAAACAGCCAAACCGACAATGTTACATTCAAGCCCAAAATACTCTGCTCTATTACAAGCTGTATAAAAATATATTAAAAAGCAGTTTTTTTACATGGCATTCAAATATCCTGCACTTCACGACTTCAGAATTTAGTGTAGTGTTGTATAAGTTCATGTAGTCAGTCTTTGCTGCTCTGCAATCCTCCAATACAAACACACTAACATTTATCTTATTCCTACTATGCCTCAAAGTGGGTGTTTTGACGCATGGCAGGAATCAAGCTGCTGCGACCAAGCAAGAAGCTAAGCTTAGATACTGTTGCCAGCAGAGGAATAAACAAAGAGATTTGGACCCAAGTCGAGCGGCAGCGCACCTTTCTTTGTAAGAGCGAGTACCTGCTTCGGAGCCCCAGACGAAGGTTTAGGGTGTGCTACAAAATAAACAATTGTTTTTTGGGTTGTGGGGAGATTTTTTGTCTGTTTTTGATTGTTGCCCATGTACTGTTCCAATATGACGGACACATTTAAAGATATTTGAGGAATATCTTAATAAGACAGCAAGATATGTAAGAAAGGAAAGTTAACAGATGCTCACCCTCAGAGACTTGCACTTTAAAGGGGCTGTTGAGTATTGGCTGCCCAGCAAAGCTCACATGGATGGTGTGCAGCCCTTCTTGCAGAGGTTTGTAGGTGCAACGGAAGATGTTATCACCCTTGTTTTCCAGAAGAACTTCCACAGTGTTGTTTTTATTCTGAGGGTCAACAATGACCACACTAACATCTCCTGCCCCAGCACCTGAAAATGGTGAGACAGGATCTTGAGTTCACCTTCATATAGAAAAGGCTCGTCTAAGACAAGACAAGTGCGTTCTGCTCACCTGCAGTGCAGATGTCAAAATAAGTAGGCTTATGGGCCACATTGCCCACTGGCTCCAGACCTGGACCTCGAGCCTGAACTTTTTTGGGATCACCCAGAGCCTTTGCCACGTTCACCATGAAGGGGCTCTTATCAATGTCCTGACCAGCAAAGAGTACTTTCACCTGTGATATATAAGAATAAATAAACAACCATGCCACTGGAAGCAAACCGGATTACTTGCTAAAATGGACACTGAACCATGTTCTTGTACTAATGCTTACCTTGTGGGGCCCCTCAACTTTGGGCAGATAGGTGACAGAGAATGATCTTTGCTTGTCATTGTTGGGGACAACTTTAGCCTAACAAAATTAAAATATGAATTCTAGTTTAAAATGTGATTGATGGTTTGTTTCACATTGATGCGATAATTACAGAGCATTAGAAATGAACATCTGTCTTGTCTCACCTCCTCAGTGTGACCCTCTGGGTCCTCTACATACACGATCACTTCACCAAGTCCTGCCTCCAGTGTTTCCACAGTGAAAACAGCTGGCTTCAAAACCATGTTCCCCTGAGGCTCAATACCTGTTTTCGTGAAAAAAAAAAAATCAATACAGATAAAACTGTCACACACAAGCTTGCAAGACTGCATGCAAACAAAGTATCCAAAGTGCAAAAATAAAGGCTAAATAACTGATATTTTAAAATTTAATAAACTTAATCATTTTTATGTTTAGCGCAAAAATGCTCTATGAGCTTGTGTTGACAGAGCACTTTTTGTGTTTCAAGACAACTGCACTTGGTTTATGAGCCTGTAGTTTGCTCACCTGGTCCATAGGCCTTGGCCTTTTTGGGGTGCAGCTGCCTTGGCTTGACAGGAGCTCCAGGCTTTAGTTTAGCTTTGGGAAACTGAGAGAGGTACGTCATCACTGAATGCTCATCCACATCTGGATCCACGATTTCCTCTGGAGCTATCACCTATAGATCAAAGATTTATTATAGTATTGCATGTATAGTGGTCCTTATTCAGTAATCATTGCTTTTAAGTTGCATATGTATTTGCTCAGAAAACCACTACATTAAATTTCCACTGGAGAAGTAACTAGTGAACTAGTCGTAAGGCCCATTTATGATGAGAATCATAAACATTGCATTTTCTTTTCACAATCACGTCTGTTCTACCATCACAAGGTAGTGGCAATCTCTTCAGATAGCCTACTATATTTATCTACAGAGTGCTGAGGTTTGAGAGCAGCCTTCAACAAGTCAAGGACAGGATTTACAAGGACCCAGACCCCTCCCACATCCCCTCAACAGTCAGCAGGGAATTCAGCACCAAGAATTTATGACACATACCCTACACCATGCGTGGCATCTCACACTTATCCCTTGAGGATAATGGAGCAGGCAGCACTGTGTGTCAAATTGCTGGAACCTCTAACATTTTACACAACCCCATGCCTTCCTTGTAGCTGAAGTAGAGTAAAAATTGTATTGGCTGAACATGTGGAGTTTATGTTGTTCACCTGAGGCACGCCGAGCCAGTCATCGGCCTGTTGCATGGCCTCACGAGCATTTGCAACGGGCTTGTTGGGGTCCCATGCTTGCCAGTCAGGGCACAGACCTACACAAAGAGTTAAAATTATATGAGTGTATAATTGAAGTTCTTCTAAAGATTTAGGCCTCAGAAAATACATAAAAAATTGAAATCAAATATGACATCCGGCCTCCCATAAACCTGGTCGGTTGTTTAGAAATTGTTTGTAAAATATGTCTAAAGAGACTTATGATGTTACCTAAATATATAATGATAACAGTTATGCTGTGATTTGTCAAAAGCCAGCAGCACCCTGTATGGTCATGACTGTCTCGCAGGGACTGTTTCATTTCAGCTACACCGAAGTAAACATTTTAGTTCATTACCCCTCTCCTCACTAGCAAAGAGCAAAGAGTTGCTCAGAAAACAGGTCATGTTATTTTAAAACTGGTTTAGATGCACTAAATATATGAAGCTCTCATTCTCTGTTGTATTGTATAATGTATCCATTCTTATAATACAGGTTTTACTTTTACTATTTTATTTTACTATTTGTTCTTGCTAATGGCAAAAATGGGCTGAGCTCTCTAAAAGGAAAGAGAAGAAGAGGTTATAAATATCCTCACATTATCACTATTACTCCTCACAGCATTACTACTCAATTTATTACATAACTTACTGTATATACTTTACTGATTTTATATAGGCACTGGCACTGTAAATTATATTTATTAAATTAATAATATTGTGTTCTCGCCATAAGTTCTTGACATAAGTTCAGAAAATTAAACACAAATGAACAATGAAATATGGTCTAAAAATGCTGGGTAAAATACAACCCAGCGATGGGTAAAATATAGACAAACCCAGCGATTGAGTTGTTTTCAGCCAACAGTTGGGTTAAATGTTTAACCCAACCTTCTGGGAAGTAAACCAACCGCTAGTTGAAAACAACCCAATTGCTGGGTTTGTCCATATTTTACCCAGCGCTGGGTTGTATTTAACCCAGCATTATAGTGAATCTAAACTACCTTATTAGTAAGAACCCAAAATCTTGGTACAGCCTTAAAAAAAAAATTGTTGCATTTCCTCACCCAATCATAACTGCCCAAAATCAAACCATACAAACTTGGTTATGTCAGAATGTGAACTTACCAGGGGCACAGTTGTCCACGAGGGCACCGAGGGCCTTGCCATCCCTCCAGTCCTTGTTAAAGTTGTTAATAGGCAGCTCCGGTACCTTGTTCTGAATCCAGCCCAGCAGCCTTTGTTTGGGAGTGAGTTTCTTAACCTCTTCATCGTCCTCATCATCCCACATGGGCATGGAGATGGAGTAATGGAGAATGAGTGTCCAGATGAGACCCAGAATCAGCTTCAGGTTCCCATCTACAATGGCTTTGCTGTCTGCACAGATCCAAGACAATCAAAAGGAAACCGAGTGAGCGAATGGACTAACAGCTGGCATTATCATGGTACTTTTACAGTACACCATTATATTCAATGACAACCACATTCAAACAACATTGTACTTCAAAGAATATAAAAGTGCACAAAATAGTTATTTGAATGAATAGTAGTCCTGTCTCAGTTTACTTTAGTGTCTCTGATATCCAGACGCAGGTTGTTAGGAGTCAGGTCTCCCCTAAACACATTCACACCACTGGTTTACAGCGAGTGGTTTTCTGTACAAGCAGCTCTAAACATTAATCACAATGAGGTAACTTCATTGCAATTTACTCAGCATTCATTAATACTCTATTATCATATGCCTGGACAGATCTGATACAACCTTTCACCTTTACTCAGCAAACGAGCTGTAGCCCCTCATAACTATTTTCCATCTCACTGACACATGGAGGTCCAATGTGAGCTACATGCTGCTGATATACTGCTCCCAGACTCTGACAGCTCATCTTTAAGAGCGTGAGGTAAAGTAGTGAGCTTTTGACCGCTGATAAGGTTTATGAGCAGGCTTGTGTGTTTGTGACAGGTTTAGCAGTCATGCTTACAGTGCAGATACAAAACACATTAGTGTGTGATAACTTCACGTCTATTAATAAGCTATTAATAAACAATGAGTTATGAATAAATCAGAAGTCATAAGATAACAATCAGAAGTCATTTATAAGATGTTTTAATGTTAAATAGATTGGTTACTGAAGTACTTTCAAACGTAAAAAGGGGAAAGTTGTTATATTAAGGAGCTTTTATACCTAAAAAAACAAACTTGAACTCACTTAAAAACGACTTGCACTTCTGGTCTGGTATAGCCTAAAATAATGCTGTTTTATTTGGTCATAATTAGTGAATAAAATTAGCTAATATAAAGGTTTCAGATTTTTAGTCTACATTTATTATTATCATTATCATTATTATTATTATTAATATGTGACCCTGGAGCACAAAACCAGTCTTAAATCGCTGGGGTATATTTGTAGCAATAGCCAACAATACATTGTATGGGTCAAAATTATCCATTTGTCTTTTATGCCAAAAATCATTAGGATATTAAAGATCATGTTCCATGAATATATTTTGGAAATTTCTAACCGTAAATATATCCAAACTTAATTTTTGATTAGTAATATGCATTACTAAGAACTTCATTTGGACAACTTTAAAGGTGATTTTCTCAATATTTAGATTTTTTTACACCCTCGGATTCCAGATTTTCAGGTGTATCTCAGCCAAATATTGTCCTATCATAACTAACCATAAATCAATTATTCAGCTTTCAGATGATGTATAAATCTCAATTTAAAAAAACTGACACTTAAGGCTTGTTTTGTGGTCCAGGGTCACATATTATTATATGAGTTATTATTATCATCAGGTTTTTAGAGTCAAAACAAAAAAAAAGCATCAGGCTTATTCCTGTTTAATGCGGATCTTACCTATTGAGACTAGTTTGATTCGCTCCCGGTCCAGAAACTCCAGCGCCACCGACACGTTCTCCAGCTTCATTTGTCTGAAGTTTGGTCTGACATTATGCTTTCTGTACATTTTCTTCTGGCTGAGGACCTCCAGGAGCGAGATGAGCTTGAGGCCATCGCCCAGGTCTCTCTGGAGGTCAGTGAGGCCCTTATTGACGCATTTGAGATGTTCATTGCACCATCTGGTGAAGGTGTTCTGCTGGATCTTCTTCCACGGCGCGTCCTCGGCCAGCTCTTTCTCTGTCGCTGGCATCTCCTCCTCTTCCTCGTCCCCGAAGTCTGTGTCCTGGTAGTACTGTGGCGGCAGATCCTCTAAATGTGTGTAATTGCTCATGATGAACTCTTGCTTTTATACTTGTGATGCTGGAAACTCGCAGCTCGTGGCTTTCGCGGGAGAGTGCCAGAGGCGCGTTCGCTGTAAAGCAGATCAAAACCTGAAAAAAACAGACAGGCTTTCACGGAAACTTGTGAAAAGTGATCTTCTGTCGGGACGATGATGGATTATCCGATTCACGGTTTACACGGCGGCCGGTCCCCGTTTTTTAATTCTCAGCTCCCTGACGAATGTAGTCGCGACTTCTTAATGGACACTTTGAGTTTGAAGAAGATGACTTTTTGAAAAATGAAGATGTGCTGCTCCACAGTTCTCTGTTTGAAATGAGGAGAGAGTGAATGAAGGGGGTTTAAATGCACCCAGGACCCCAGGGATTACATCACACTGATGTCATGCTGTATACTGGAGTATGACGAGCTGTTTTCTAATTCTGCGATTGGCCAATGGAGACGCACTTATTTCTGGACTGTGGGGGTAAGTGGGCGTGGCCTCTCATTTGTAAACTGTGCGGTCACCGGCTCTGAATGACAAAGTCGCGGCAAAAATAGAGGGTGACGCCGGGGCAACACTTTACATTATAGCGTCCATGACACATAGGCTCTTACATGTTATTATAAATTATTAGTACCCTTACCAAAAAAGTAGTATTCTTCAAGTTTACTGAGTATACTTACAGTTTTTTCTGAATGCTTAAGCGCTAATCGTGATTCTTGTAGCACAATTTCTAAAACTATTAATACGTATAGCAAAACCACTCACTGAGTTTGCAAAACTAAAAGCACAAACACTGCTTTGCACTCAGTTTGCAATTTTGTAACACACACTTTGCAAAACTGTAGGCACAATTCACTGCACAACACTCTTTTTGCAGAACTTTAAACACAACTCACTGCTTACACTCAATTACCAAATTTCCAACACACTCCTAGCAAAATTATACACATGTATGGCTATCATTAACACTATTTTGCCAACTGTCTGGCACACTTTCACATGTGAAAACTGTTTTAGATAATTACTTCACTTTGCAATCAGCCTAAGCACTATAAGTAAGCCACAGGTAAGCTGTCTGTGTGGAGTACAATGGAAGGAGCAGTAAGAGTGAGAAGAGTGAGAATCAGAGGAGGCCGAAGAGGCCGAGGGAGAGGACGTGGAGGTGAAGAAGCAAGAGGGTTAGAGGACGTTAGAGGAAGAGGAGAAGGAGGAGCAAGAAGAGGACGAGGAGGGGAAAGAGGAAGGGTAAGAAGAGTAAGAAATAGAATAACTGATGACATCAGAGCTACAATAGTGGACCATGTCATCAACCATGGGATGACCCTGAGGGAAGCTGGCCAACGGGTTCAGCCTAATTTGAGCCGCTACACTGTGGCAAGCATCATTAGGACATTTCGAAATGAGAATCGGTAAGTACTTTGTAGCACTGCCATACTCTAATGAGAAACACAACAGTACCATACATGCAAAAATACTGAAATTGTTACTTTACAGAATTGCTAGACGTCCAGATGTTGGGGGCAGAGGAAGAATGTTCATTCCAGAGCAAGAGACCCATATAGTGAACATGGTGATTGCCAATAATGCAATAAGACTGCGCGAAATACAGCAGCGCATAATTGATAATGACACCATCTTTCAAAATATACACAGTGTAAGCATTTCTGCACTAAGTTGTGTACTTGTGTACACAGAATAAGAATGAAGCAAATTTACAGAGTTCCTTTCGAGAGAAACACAGAACGTGTAAAGCAACTGCGATATGACTATGTGCAGGTAAGCTATAGTGTCATTGGTTCTGAATTGGGAAGTGCATACTGTAGTGCTGAGCATGGGCCTGATGTGTTACATTTGTTTTGTCTTGTCCAGAGAGTGATGGAACTAGAAGCAGATGCCATGGGACATGAGCTACTTTTTGTAGATGAGGCCGGTTTTAACCTCAGTAAAACCAGGAGACGTGGCAGGAACATTATTGGACACCGTGCCATCATCAATGTCCCAGGACAACGTGGTGGTAACATAACCATGTGTGCAGCTATAAGCCAAAATGGTGTTGTTCACCATCATGCAACCATAGGCCCATACAACACTGCACACATTATTGCATTCCTGGACACCTTACATGACATGCTCACTGTTCAGAGACCAGAGCATACCCGATATGTCATCATATGGGACAATGTTAGTTTCCATTGGGCTGCTTTGGTCTGCAACTGGTTTACAGACCACCCATCCTTCATGGCACTCAACCTCCCTCCATACTCTCCATTCTTAAATCCCATCGAGGAGTTCTTCTCTGCCTGGCGCTGGAAAGTGTACGACCGTCATCCTCATCAACAGGTAGCCCTTTTACAGGCAATGGAGGAGGCATGTGGAGATATTGACCAGGCATCATGTCAGGCCTGGATACGGCATTCAAGGAGATATTTTCCCCGGTGCCTTGGACTGGAGGATATCGCATGCGATGTGGACGAAATTTTGTGGCCGGATCCAGAAAGACGACATGATGTAGGCTGATTGTCTTTTTTTTTGTTGTTGTGAAATTACTACTTTGTGTTCTGACTTTGTCTTGGTTTTGATGAGTGTGAATAAACACCAATACTTGAAGTTTGGATCCTTGTATGTTTACATGACACTATGACAAAAGTATGACCTCAAATTGACATCTGTACACAGAGAAAGCAAAAGCCAGATGTGTTTTGTATTCATACCATCAGTGTGTAGTTGGCACATTGTGTGCTTAGTAGATGATGGCTTGTGTTTACTGTTTGATACGAAAACACCATTTTTACGAAGGTGTGAAGAGTTAATCTAGCTGTGTTCGCTTTTGCAAGAGAACTACAATGTTTTGATAATTGGGTGAAAGGTTTTCTTATTTGTGTGTAGAGTTTTGCAAAAATAGCCAATAGTTACAAAAAATGTGCTTAAGCAATCAGAAAAAACTGTAAGTAAAGTTCAAGTATATTTTCAGTATGCTTTATGTATTAAGTATACAAATATCAGTGTACTAGTAGTATACTTATAAGTGTACTATTTCAATACTCCATGGGACTAAATTGACCCCCTTTCTAGTATATAAAAGTATACACAACTAGTTTACATCAATGTTCTTAGCTTGTACTGCAGCTAACTAAAAGTGAACTTATGTAAACTGTTTACTAATTTACTATAGTTTACTGTTTACTAATTTACTATAGTTTACTAATTAAATATTTGTAGTAGCATTTTAGTACACTTTGAAGTATAGTCTCAGTAAACTACGAGTTTAGTAGTTTTATACTGCAAGTATACTTGTAAGTTTTATGATGTAAGTAAACTTTACATCATACTTTAAGTGCACTACTATGTCCCTATTTAATTTGTACATATTTTGTTATATGAATATCTGAACATACAAAACATCAAAAGAAAGAACAGGGTATCTGCTTGTAAACAGAAACATTGTATTCTAGCTTCCTGCACGCTACCCACACTCTAGCTTTTACCCACTCTTGAATGTGGGTAAATTTCATAAGAAATAAAGAAATAATCATTTGAATTGGATTCAGAATGATAATCAGAGTCAATCAACACCCCAAAGCATGACAGTCATTATTACCTCTTCACTGGTCAACATTTCATTTCTTAACGTTACACAGTTTTGATGCTGTTTTATGTCTGATGATCGTGTCAGGTTACATGTGGAAGTATCTGTTGTTTCTTTTCTTCTTCGCTTGTTTTTTGGAGATTCTGTACTGAATATGGAGGACCAAACCTGCATAAATTAAATATGAATAAATGAATAAATAAATATATTAATATATGTGTGTGTGTGTGTGTGTGTGTGTGTGTGTTCACTGCTGTGTGTGTGTGTGTGTGTGTGTGTGTGTGTGTGTTCACTGCTGTGTGTGTGTGTGTGTGTTCACTGCTGTGTGTGTGTGTGTGTGTGTGTGTTCACTGCTGTGTGTGTGAGTGTTCACTGCTGTGTGTGTGTGTGTGTGTGTGTTCACTGCTGTGTGTGTGTGTGTTCACGGTGTGTGTGTGTGTGTGTGTGTGTGTGTGTGTGTGTGTGTGTGTGTGTGTGTGTTCACTGCTGTGTGTGTGTGTGTGTGTGTGTGTGTGTGTGTTCACGGTGTGTGTGTGTGTGTGTGTGTGTGTGTGTGTGTGTGTGTGTTCACTGCTGTGTGTGTGTGTGTTCACTGCTGTGTGTGTGTGTGTGTGTTCACTGCTGTGTGTGTGTGTGTGTGTTCACTGCTGTGTGTGTGTGTGTGTGTTCACGGTGTGTGTGTGTGCACGTTGGATGGGTTAAATGCAGAGCACGAATCCCGAGTATGGGTCACTATACTTGGCAGTATGTCACTTCATACACACTGAGTAGCATATACAATAACTTTGTGCTTAATCTTTTCACAGCACTTTACAAATTTACATAATCTGTGTAGTGTGGCTGACACACCTTTAAATTATACTCCATTATTATATTATATTGCAATTAAATCATGCTTCTTTTATTTTATTCAACTTTTATTCAAAATATAGTCATTGCCAGCCCTGCATACAACAGGTGATGAACCTGCATGTGAAATATTAGAAATCTTGTTCATAATCAGTTCTCATAATAATAAATAAATAAATACTTTATTTCAAGGTGTATTTGTTGCATGTTACATGTACTTACTATTAATAATAATTAATTATGCATAATAACATGCGAGCAAGCCTAAGCCAAACCCCAACTCTAACCATATAGTAAGTGCATGTAGTTAATTAATATTACTCAGTACTTAAATGTATAGTTACAGTTAAACAAGGGCAGCTTAAAATATTAAGTGCTTTTATAAAGACCTTGGGCTCCTACAAAATCATAAGAGTTCAAACTGTGACTGGTTTCGTGTGTCACATGACATAAAACGCTTTCACATTTGAATCCAGTCACAGCATGGCATGTGCTCTTGTGCTTCTTGGTAATGTGAGAGCAGGCGATAGTAATCTGTTTGGGGACACGAGTGTCAATACGTTGCGAAAACAAGTATTTTAAGGAAATCAATTATATGTTTTCTTAGAACAAAAATCATACATGTATCAGATTTCTTGCTTCATCTTGACGTGTTCTAGAATGTGCTCTGATTCTAAATGTCTTGAGTTGCAATAGTGTTTGGCAAAGATTGTGTTCACCAATGTTTATTTTGGGCTGTTCCCATCTTTGCAGAGCAATGACCAGACAAAATGACTCAGCATGGCCATTTAAGATAAATGTTTATGGCTTTCTGACACATCAGTGACACATCAAATGATTAACCTGTGTTTCACACGGGCATCAAAATATCAGGTTTATACCCCAGATTCCATGGATGATAAAATATTATCTTGTAAGAGACAATAAAGCATGTGCATATCTAATATTTTAAATATCAGCTTACTAAAGTATTGAGCTTGGGTCCAGCCTTTACCGAAAAAATCTTTGCATTTTAAAAACACTGCCTTCCAAATTTTGGAAATATCCTAGTCATTAAAGTGACTTTCAGTTATCATTGAAGACCAAGCGATAATCATTTAATTTTTTTATTATGTCATAATGGCATACATGTCACAGATAGACATGCCTCTTTTGTAGCCTGGTTAAGATTAAACTCATTTTTGGAGGTGGTTCAGAACAATTTTAAAAGGTTTTAGTGACTGATTGCTAAATAAGGTAAGAAGAACACACAAACAGTTGTACTTTTCAAAATTGTATTGACAACATTGAGTGATCACTGACAAGATAGGCAGGGCAAAGTAAGCAAACCCTTAAATTTATTAACTTAGATTTTCCTTCATCACTCTCACAAATCTGTTGAACTGCTGTCTCCTGTAAAATATCTTGATACTCTGATACCGAAGTGTCCAGATCCCGAAGCAGCAAAGCAGCATTAAACCGTGACCATGCTTCATTTGGGATCAGGTTTTGATAGCTTTGTGAAACATCCAGGTGGTCTTGCCAAATATTTTTTTTTTTTCTGACAGTGGATACATGAACAAACAATTCTGCAGTTATTTTCTTAGAGTGATCTTTGCAGGAGAGAGAATGAACAATCCTGAATTGTCCACATTTGTAGACAGGGTCTAGGACTGATGAGCACCCAGGTCTTAGTGATGCTATTATAGCATTTTCCAGCGTTAAGCATTTCAGTAAAGTGTTATTTAAGCTTTTAGCATCCAGAGTCACACTACCTCTGGGGAGAGGCAGGGAAGGTGTAGGTCTCTTTCTTGGTTTCATGTTGAAAGGGTGTTTGTTGTGAATATTTAGATCTGGTCACTTCATTCATACATTCTTTGTTTAGCTCACGGGAAGCATTTAAAAACAACATGACCATCTGGGAAATCTACTGACCTTCAGATAAAAGTTAAAAAAACATATTTCCAATATTTGGAGGGGACTTACAAGTTTAAAAAGTTATTGTTAAGCGTTAGCCTATTACGTTTATGTTGAAATTTTATTAATTTAATTTTACTCTTTGTGTGTTATTTACTAGTAGTAGTCACATTGTGTTATTATTCTTGCAGCTGTAGTTTAGAGATATAATAAGTAGCTCTTCTTTGCTGAAAAAAAAAAAAACCTTTAACAACTTTTTGCTGGTCTGAGCAGGTTTTCCAACTTGATGAGGTTGATCTCCACAATTAGTGCTCTTCTTCTTCCTGACCTAATGTTTCACTTGATACTAGCAGTAGTATAAAAGAAGAGCCTTAGTCAACATACCTAGCAGCATGGAAGTTTGGCTTTGATATAGTATGACAACTTATGACACTAAATTCTGAGTATATAAATAAATCAGTGTAGTGAAGTGTGCGGTGTCATCCAGGAAGTCCAACTCATATTTCTCTTGAACTTTGAACACATTTATGAATGTTATCCCTCACTTTCTAACACTCCTGCTGTTATTTTTCTGAATAACCCAATAAATCTTAGAAAAGATTGATTTGATATTTGATATTTTTCAGCATGGTACACGTAATACTCAAATGAGGTGTTTTTAGGAAGTAGAAGTTTGCTTTAGAAGGTCTAGGTTAGAGATCTTTATTAGCTGCTGGAAAATTCTGACTTTAAAATATTTTTCATACTGTTCTCTAGTGTTAAATAGTGTTACCCAGTTTTTATATTCTTGACCTGTTGAAAAGAGATGGTCTTCATCCCTCCTGGGGTGGTGGTCCTGGGGTCTTCTCTCTAGAAATATGGCACATAGTGTTAGAGTTCGTACTTGACTAACTGGGGCCCAGGACAAGAAGCAGACAGACTGGCTAAACCGACCATCTGCTAGCCGCCTCACGTCACAGAAGTCAGTTCATTCTCAGCACATAGAGACTCCTTCACCCAGATATCACACTATAGAGACTGTGTCTGTCAAGTCAAGTCAAGTCAGCTTTATTTATATAGTGCTTTTACCAATACAGATTGAGTCAAAGCACTTAACAGTATCAAACTGGAGGATAGAGTGTCAGTAATGTATAATAATAAGATTAAACACTCAATTTTCAGTTAAAGGCATTTCATTATTGAGTTCAGAGATGTCACTGTCTAGCTCAGTTTAGTTTAAATAGTATCTGTGAAATCAAATTGATGATAATCGCTAGAAATGAAGTGTCCC
Organism: Barbus barbus; assembly: GCF_936440315.1. Lineage (NCBI taxonomy): Eukaryota > Metazoa > Chordata > Actinopteri > Cypriniformes > Cyprinidae > Barbus > Barbus barbus. Next base: position 1,874,871 of record NC_136728.1, on the reverse strand, counting down.
CAACTGAGGAAGCCAGAGGCGACAGCGGTAAGGAACCAAAACTACTTCTGTGACAGAATGGAGAAAAAACCTTGGGAGAAACCAGACTCAGTCCAGTTCTCCTCTGACCAGGATATTATTGTTTATTTATTGTTTACTTATTGATTTAATTAAAATTATAAATGTATAAATGTATATTTATACATTTAAATGTCAAATGCAGAAATGCTAATTCATGTGTTTATGACCTCAAGGTTAGACTATTGTAATGCTTTACTGGGTGGTTGTTCTGCACGCTTGATCAACAAACTACAGCTGGTCCAAAATGCAGCAGCTAGAGTCCTTACTAGAACCAGGAAGTATGACCATATTAGCCCGGTTCTGTCAACACTGCACTGGTTCCCTATCAAACATCGTACAGATTTTAAAATCTTGTTAATTACTTATAAAGCCCTGAATGCTTAGCAGTATAGTCCTCTCTCTACGTCTGCTGTGTTGTCAAAACTCTGGCCGTTTGATAATCGAAGTTTGAAAATCGACTGCGGGCGGCAGATCCTTTTCCTATTTAGCACCCAAACTCTGGAACAATCTACCTAACACTGTTCGGGAGGCAGACACACTCTGTCAGTTTAAATCTAGATTAAAGACACATTTATTTAACCTGGCTTACCCATAACACACTAATACACTTCTATTATTCAAATCCGTTAAAGGATTGTTAGGCTGCATTAATTAGATCAACCGGAACCGGGAACACTCCTCATAACACACAATGTACTCGTTACATCGTAAGAAGAATGGCATCTACACTAATATTGGTCTGTTTCTTTCGTATTCTGTTTCTCAGTCCGTGTCTGGATCAGATGGTGGATCGGCATCAGGAGATGATGTCTCCCTGATCGTCGGCGGAGGCCGGACCCCTGGATGAGCCCCGGGGACATATCCCCAGTGAAGACCTCGACTTAAATACAATAGAACTAAAAATAAAACAAAATAACAAAAAATATAATAAAATACATAACTACATAATACTATTATTGTTATAAATGGCAACAATATTAAAATAGAAATATAATACATTTATACATTTAAATTTTTTATTAAAACAATAATATACTAATATGAAAACTGAATAAATACATTTTAAAATAATAAATAGTATTAAAAAAAAAATTATATATATATATATATATATAAAACTGAAATATATTAAATGAATTAAACTATAAATTTAAATTGTAATAAACAAACAAATATATATTATTAAAATAGACCGAGAAACAATAAATGCATTAAACTATTCATTACAATTATAGCAAGTGAATAAATCATATAAATGAAAAACTTCAAATAATGAATAAAACACAAATATAACAAATACATTAAATTATAAATTTAAATGCCCCATCGGGACACGACCACGGGAATCAGATAAGCCGTTTGCACAATCTGACATTGAACCGTGGTTTTTCGTCTGGTCAGAGGAGAACTGGCCCCCGACTGAGTCTGGTTTCTCCCAAGGTTTTTTCTCCATTCTGTCACAGAAGTAGTTTTGGTTCCTTGCCGCTGTCGCCTCTGTCTTGCTCAGTTGGGGACACTTCATTTCTAGTGATTATCATCAATTTGATTTCACAGATACTATTTAAACTAAACTGAGCTAGACAATGATATCTCTGAATTCAATAATGAAATACCTTTAACTGAAAATTGAGTGTTTAATCTTATTATTATACATTACTGACACTCTATCCTCCAATCTGATACTGTTAAGTGCTTTGACACAATCTTTAAAAGCGCTATATAAATAAAGGTGACTTATAAATATAGGTGAAGCAATGATCACAGAATTTAGAGTTCATGAGACATTGCAGGCTTATTTCAGTATGAAGGTTTTCTTCAACCACTGCCATTTTTATTTCAGGGTATGACAGCTAACTTTCAGATCTTCCAGATCGCTATTTAAAGAAAGTTCAGGAGAAAAGCCATGCACCGTTGTGCAACAGACTGATGCTCTTAAGTTGGAGTGCAGGTGGAAAAGTAAAAAAAAAAAAAAAAAAAAGGTATTTGAGGCTCTAAAGAGTTGTGAGGTCTGCATATTTCAGCCCACACTCATGGAACAAAAATAACAAAAACAATCCCAGGAATTTATTTACAACACAGCATATATAGGCTGTGTGTGCGTGTGTGTGTGTGTGTGTGTGTGTGTGTGTGTGCGTGTGCGTGTGTGTGTGCATGTTTATGTGGTTTATGAGGACACAAATTTGTATAATGACATGGGTATGACAGAGGTATTACAATATGAATGTGGTTTATGAGGACACTGCCTATGTCCCCGTAATTCAAAAGGCTTAAAAAACATACTAAATGGTGTTTTTTTTTTTTATCTAAAAATGCACAAAGTCTCCTGTGAGGGCTAAGTTTAGGTGTAGGGTTGGTGTAGGGCAATAGCACACACAGTTTGTTCAGTATAAAAACCATTACGCCTATGGAGAGTCCCCATAAACCACAAAAACCAACATGTGTGTGTGTGTGTGTGTGTGTGTGTGTGTGTGTGTGTGTGTGTGTGTGTGTGTTATTTAAATAAATAAATAAATAAATTATATATATATATATATATATATACACATAACCCAAATTCCGGAAATGTTGGGATGTTTTTTATATTTGAATAAAATGAAAACTAAAAGAATTTCAAATCACATGAGCCAATATTTTATTCACAATAGAACATAGAGAACATAAATGTTTAAACTGAGAAATTTTAAAATTTTATGCACAAAATGAGCTCATTTCAAATTTGATGACTGCTACAGGTCTCAAAATAGTTGAGACGGGGGCATGTTTACCATGGTGTAGCATATCCTCTTCTTTTCAAAACAGTTTGAAGACGTCTGGGCATCGAGGTTATGAGTTTCTGGAGTTTTGGTGTTGGAATTTGGTCCCATTCTTGCCTGATATAGGTGTCCAGTTGCTGAAGAGTTTGTGGTCGTCTTATACGTATTTTTTATTTACTGATCCACCAAATATTCTCTATGGGTGAAAGAGCTGGACTGCAGGCAGGCCAATTCAGCACCCGGACTCTTATACTATGAAGCCATGCTGTTGTAATAGCTGCAGTATGTGGTTTTGCATTGACCTGCTGAAATACACATAATCTGGAGGGGATCATATGTTGCTCTAAAACCTTTATATACCTTTCAGCATTCATAGTGCCTTCCAAAACATGCAAGCTGCCCATACCATATGCACTTATGCACCCTCATACCATCAGAGATGCTGGCTTTTCAACTGAACGCTGATAACACGCTGGAAGGTCTCCCTCCTCTTTAGCCCGGAGGAGACGTGATTTCCAACAAGAATGTCAAATTTGGACTCATCTGACCATAGAGCCATCTTAAATGAGCCTTGGCCCACAGGACACGACGGCACTTCTGGACCATGTTCACATATGGCTTCCTTTTTGCATGATAGAGCTTTAGTTGGCATCTGCAGATGGCACGGCAGATTGTGTTTACCGCCAGTGGTTTCTGGAAGTATTCCTGGGCCCATTTAGTAATATCAATGACAGAATCATGCCGATGAGTGATGCAGTGTCGTCTGAGAGCCCGAAGACCACAGGCATCCAACAAAGGTCTTCGGCCTTGTCCCTTAGGCACAGAGATTTCTCCAGTTTCTCTGAATCTTTTGATGATGTTATGCACTGTAGATGATGAGATTTGCAAAGCCTTTGCATTTTGACATTTTTTAAAGTTTTCCACACTCTTTCACAGATTGAAGAGCCTCTGCCTATCTTTAATTCTGAGAGACTTTGTCTCTCGTCTAAGACATCTCTTTTATAGCAAATCATGTACAGACCTGATGTCAATTAACTTAATTGGTTGCTAGATGTTCTCCCAGCTGAATCTTTTCAAAATGTATTGCTTTTTCATCCCTTTGTTGCCCTCGTGCCAACTTTTTTGAGACCTGTAGCAAGCATCAAATTTGAAATGAGCTCATTTAGTGGATAAAAGTATAAAATGTCTTTTAAACATTTGTTATGTTCTCTATGTTCTATTGTAAATAAAATATTGGCTCATATGATTTGAAAGTCTTTTAGTTTCCATTTTATTCAAATTTAAAAAACGTCCCAACATTTCCGGAAATTGGGTTGTATGTATGTATATATATACACATACATATATAAATATATATGCATGCATATACACAGTCATGGCCAAAAATATCTGCACCCTTGGTAAATATGACCAAAGAAGGCTGTGAAAATTCATCTGCATTGTTAATACTTTTGATCTTTTAATTAAAAAAAAAATCACAAAAATCTAGCCTTTCTTTGGATAATAAGAATTTAAAATGGGGGGGAAATATCATTATGAAATAAATGTTTTTCTCAAATACATATTGGACACAATTATTGGCACCCCTAGAAATTCTTATGAGAAAAATATCTCTGAAGTATATTCCCATTCATATTCACAATTTTGATCACTCCATTATGAACATGAAATTATCCAGCCATGGAATTTAAAATGTTCAATTCTTATTATCCAACGAAAGGTTAGATTTTTGTAATTGATCATATTTACCAAGGTTGCCGATATTTTTGGCCATGACTGTTTATATATATATATATATATATATATATATATATATATATCAGTTCAGTCAAATGATTAATATATATATATTATATATATATAAACGTAACATGTTTTACCTAAATATATACAAGCATGTTTGTTTGTTTATATATACATAATAAATTAAAAGTTATAAATAAGAAGTTATTAATAAATGTTATTAATAAACTTTTAATAACTTTTATAAAATAACTTTAAAAAAAGTTATAAATTTAAAATACATTTATTTCATACTAAGTATATTTCAAATTGATTAATATATTTACTGACATCGCTCAAGACTTACTGATATAAAAAGCATAATTAAACTTTATTTGGAGTACTATAGTGCCCAATGCACATTTCTTAATATTAAGCCTGAAATGTGTTTAATGCCACTATTGATGAGGATTGTGTGATCTTTGAACAATATCGGTCATTAAATGCAAGCAATGTAAGTGCACCTAAAGTATACTTGCAATAGTTACACTTTAGCACAAATATACTTCAGTATATCTTTCGATGGACCTCAACACAAAAAGTGCACAAAATTAGTTTAGTTTACCAACAGTACAAATGCAGGGTATTTTTATTAAGTACATAATGTATTTGTAGTATACTTATCATGAAATAAATGTATTTCAAATACATTTTAGTATATTTATTTTCCACACACAAACATTTAATCTAAACATTTAGTATTATTTATAAAAATATCACAGGAGATTTTGATAATGGACAAATGAAGTTATGCAAACAAGAAACATGTGTTTAAAGATGATTTATTTTTAAAAGTATCCACAGGGCAGAAAGTGCCCATATTTAAAGAAACACCCACAAATGCTTTGGAAGGGTGGAACTCGTTTGTCTTCATCAGATGTAGGGATACAGTGGATTTCAGTTCATTGCTCATTCAATACATTAAACACCATTAATGGTTCATCTATTTTACTCTTCAAAATATACAAATATTCTAGAATATTTTACAAATTGAAATACAGCTTTTGGTACCACTGTCACAACAGAATATAAATAATAATTCTATTTGTTCCTAGGCTTCAATCATCTCAGCTAATCTTTGCTCACTCAGATGTTAATGAATTAAAGAGATCACACGTATCAGATCAGTCATAATACATAATAAATAGAAGTCTGACTTAGATATTTAGCTTTTACACACATTTTATATCAATTCTACAGTTTTATAACCAAATCTAAATTCTATATATTTTATCATATAAATTCTAGAATTTTATAAACAAACAATGAAGGTCATTGGGAAAAAGTAAAAATATTACTTTCTTGATAAAAAGCCTTTGATAAAGAGTTCAAAATATTGATATAATTTTTGATCACCTGCTCAAAATAGTGTCCTTCTGTTGCAACGCATGAAAGAGATTTCAGATGACTTTAGAAAAGATTTGTTCAAGTTTAAACGATACAAACAATATTTCTAATCATTATTTCGCCGTTATCATGACCCTATTGGACTGGGCATCCGTAGAATTTGGGTCATGTGACTATGATCCAAATCACGTGAGTAAATGACCAGCTTCAGATAGACTGAAGCGGTTTCTAGGTCGTTGAACTAGTTAATAATTATCAGTTTACATTTACTTTTTACATCAGTGACCTCAAGTGTTTATGCACTATATGTTGACAAATTATGATAAAGGGGCACACAAGATCATTTTTTCCAGAACTGTATAGACACATTGTTGAATATTCTCATCAGTGTATAAATCTATATGCAATCCTCTGTATGACAATATAGTGTTGCCTCATGCTGAAACATGCATAAAAATATACAAAAAGACTAGATTAAAGCACTTATTGCAAACCAATAGCATTGTGTAAATTCACAAAATGTATATTGTATAATGTATAAAATCAATTTGAGCCTCCTTTACTGTATTTTTTGGCCTGTTGCAATTAATACATTTGTAATACTTAATCTCATATACTAGGAAGAAATATAATATTAACTTATAATATTAAAGATATTTACAAAAAGCCAGCACAAGGCAATAAGTAGCTAAATGGCGAATAAGTCAAAAACATTTGCTAAACTAATATGAAGTACGTGAGAAATATTATAGGAAAAATATAAGCGGGACCTTTTTGTCTTAGAAGGTAGTTATTATTGCAAAAACCCCATTAAGCTCCAGATGTTACTGTAGATGCTGTGATGAGTGTTGATCGTAGCGTGTGGGTTCACAGCTAAGGAAAACACAATCAGTCTGGCTAGTTATAATAAAGTATTTCCAGCATTCATGGCAATGTGCTGTCCACAAAATAAATGAATAACAATATGACATTGTGCAATTTAGTCAATTATTAGAAAGCATAACATTTCTGGTTTGTTTTTACAACAGATAACATAAAAAACATCATAAAGACAAAAAAATAATAATAATTACAGTGTTTCAAAGTTTAACGGTACCTTTTGCTCTCCACAATATAGTTCAGACCGCCAGCAGCAGCAGTCGTTTTTATTAGCATCATTCCTAGAAAGTAAGAAAGAAAGAGGTGATGACGGCGTGAGAGAAATGGCATGGAGAATAAGACCAAAAGTAATGACTAAATGAATGGTGCACTATATTAAAATGTATTTAATACTGAAGATGTATTCCTTACAATAGTTAATACAGTTCCTCAGCCATGCTAAAACACACAATACACGGTAAAAAATACAACTGCACATAAGTCTCAAATACAAAAAAAATGCTATTTTCTTGAAACGACATAAAAATCCTTGTCAGACCAACAAAATGACCCCAAATGTTGTCCCAACTAGTCAAACACAGTTGTCTGAACAAAGAATTTCATATTGTTGAAATATTAAGGCTTTGTGAGTTCCCAGCATGAATAAATGATGCCGTTACTGATATAGGATTATTGTTTTGCTGTTTGCTGATTACATTTAAACTGTTTTGTTGTTGTTTGATCATTATTGTTAGTTATTTGTTGTACTGTTAGGTAAAGAGCTCATCTTTTTAACATTTGTTGATGTTTGTGTGTCTAGTTTTGAGGCCTAGAGTATATTTAACCACTTTTGTCTATTTTCTGGATATATTAGTCTTGTAAGTTGTGTTACAAACAAAAATAAAGCTGTGTACTTCTTAGACTGATTTATCCATTAATGTGTATCATTTGTGTGCAGACATACATTTGATAATGTGGTGACTTTTAACCTTATTTTTTTCTTCCAAGAAACAAAACAAAATGACATCAACATTCAAGATAATAAGCAAAACTTGAAGCCTGCAGTTATAGTTTTATTTTATAACATTGTATAAATGCTAAGTAGAACAAAACATCTTTGTCCATAAAACTAACAGAGCAAAAAGTTCACAGAACATAATTTGAGACACATTGGAAGAGCTTTTAACTTACAAACCTGTGTTAGCTGAACAAAAAGAGACATGTGACTTTACTTGATCCAAAGTTGAGTAAACTCAAAAAAGCTGTGCAGCAAGTTGCCTTGAAATTGTCTAGGTCTGTGGCTCTGAGCATGTGAACTTAAAGGATCCTTTCATCCACTCGAACATTATCAGATCATGCTGTAATATGATCATCAGGTTTTGTCTATGCCAAAGAGCAAATTTGCCCTTAACCTTAGCGCATAACGTTTGTGGCGTGTAGTGTTGTGAAATGTGAAATGAAATCCAGAACAGCACAGAAAACAGGTGAAGTCATCAATCTATGGATGAGTGATGATTATAATAACGAGCGTACTTCTACTGTCATTAGGTGCGCACACAATCATGTCTAAATTAACATGCCCTGATGGTCCGTGTCCTTTGCAGCTGTCACATCCCGCCACTAATGTTTCATTGAAATCATCACTTGTTGATACATCGCTCTCTGCCACACAAACTCTCTGACCATGCCTTTAACTGAAAACGAGTGTTTAATCTTATTATTATACATTACTGACACTCTATCCTCTAATGTGATACTCTTAAGTGCTTTGACACAATCTGTATTGTTAAAAGCACTATATAAATAAAGCTGACTTGACTGCTGCCCGCTGTCTGTAAAGCAGAGGAACGAGACTCTCTTTGATTTGGAGGGCTGACCCTCTTTTAGTACAACAGCACTGAACTAAATTTACTGCTTAAAGCATGTGTTCTGTTTAAATTAATATGTTATTCAATATGGAAATTAAAAGAATTTGTCTAGCAATAAAATCCCAGATCGTAATTTCATATTTACATAATAAAACACTATATATTCAGATTTTATATTCAGGCATTTGAAACATATGTGACCATAGGCCATTGATTTTTGGCATAAAAGAAAAATCAATAATTTTGACCCATACAATGTATTTTTGGCTATTGCTACAAATATACCCCAGCGACTTAAGACTGCTTTTGTGTTCCAGGGTCACACATATATATATATATATATATATATATATAAAACAAAATGATTATTTATTTGCAGTGTAAGGTATCAAAGTGAATCAGAAAATAAATAAATCAGATCCTAGCACCAGCCCGTCTGAAGCAAGCCTAACCAACCAACTCTTTCACAGAACAGCTCGCAACATTAACACAACAGAACACATTAATAATCCCAACTCAGGAAGGAGATTGTCAATTTTGGGGCAAGTAACCAAGATTAATGGTCAAAAGAGCATGGCCATCACAAGCTAAAGACTTCCCCGGATTGGTTTCCTCCACCTAGAAGACAAGAACCAGACTGAGATTCCTTATGAGACCTTTTAACCTCTTTGGTCTTCACAAAACATGTCCTTACGTTCACAGAAAGGCACAGGACCTGTCTTTTACAGATGTAGATGCACCAAAACGATCTCAAAAGGACTTATAAGTGAATATCAGTCCATTGCTTAACTCCATGTCTACCATGTTGTAATCACTCATTGTGTAGGTCTTTTTAATAACTATTGAATAGCTTAAGGGTTCATATTCATGTTTAGGATGTGTGTGTTTGAATCTTCTTGCTTGAAACATTTCTTCCAATCAATTCTTTGTAAAAATGTATTATATTCTTGTTATAGAAATCATGTCCAAATTATACTCTGCAAGAGCGGGAAAATTTGGATCATGTGACTGATAAGATAACATGTTGATTTATTTATTGGGAGGAGAAACAGAGCAACACCCCAAGCTAATACGATGTCTAATTGGTCAAGACACCATTTGGGATGTGTCCAACAGCCATGTTTAAATACTCAGGACACCATCAAATTATGCTTTTTAGGTTTTGCTTTTAGCCATGATTTTGCCTTTTGCTTGTGAATCCATCCAGCATGCTTCGGTCTGCACGCCCGCTGCTACTTAGCCATGATGAGAAGAAAAACCATCTCGTTACATGCCTTTTATTCTTTTACTTTAGTTTCTTTTCCGTTGAGAGTTTTGTGTTCTGGGTTAAGTTTGCCGCAATGCTGTGTCTCCGAGTTCACCTGTTATCTGTCAGTGTTAATAGATTTGAAATGTACTTAGTATGAAATAAATGTATTTTAAATATATTACTTTTTTTACGAGGAAGCATAAGAGACTTCTCTTTAAAAAAATGCATTAGAAATCTTTTGAAAAGCAGTGTATGTGATATCCACTCCTACTTTGATATGATCAGTGTACCTCTTTAACATCAGCAGCTCTCTCCAGCTCTTCCCTGCAGCGCAGTAACTCCAGCTCCAGCTCGGCTCGCTCCTTCTGACTGGTCTCATACATTTCCCGCAGATTCTCTAGTTCATCCTTTAGTCCATCGCACTAACAGACATCATTGAGCAAAGTTTAGAATGCATGTTCTCATGAAAACGCTCGTATATGAATAATGGATGTACCTCTCTCTGCACGTGTGTGGCCTTCTCTTCTGTCTGCTTGAGCTGATCTCTCAGTGAGAGGATCTCTGAGAAACCTCCTGTCCAGCCGGTGGGGGTCACAGGTTTGCCATCAAACGATATGTTCTTCTGGATCCCAGCGTCCACCAGCCTGCAGCTGGAGCTCATATAAGAGCTGTCCGTTTCTGTCTCTGTGCCGCACTGCATGTGTTTTCCCGCTTCTGTCTCGTCCTGCTCTTCTTGAACAGTGATGCAGGTGCTGCCAGAACTGTAACATCACAGCCAAAATAAGACGCTAAAATTTAGGATATATCTTTCATCTTTGGCGTTGACTGTGCTATTGTGTCACTAAAATAGGCATTTCTCCATCATTATTTTTTCTCTTTTAAATTTTCCTTTGTAGAAATCCTACTGTGTCGTACTATTTTAGCTTGAACTATATTCACAAATGTCGTTTAAATAAATTTTGCAAACCTGAATTTGGGTGTAAAAAGCACCCCTCAAACTATTTGACAATGTGCAAAAGAAATTATGAATTAAAAAGTTCCAGATGTTTAGCTTTGAAACACTATCCCATCATCGTAACCAGTCAAATCTGAATATAATGGCACAGAGCTGTCTTCATGTTAATCAATGCTTGTTCATATTATGCAGAGATCTACAAAAGTTTTTGTCAACAAAACCAACAAAAAAAGTTAATATTTTAGATAATTTCACAACACATTTGCATATTTGCATGTTCTCTGATGTTGGTCAATGGTCATATTAGGTAAACAAATAAAATATTCATACATTTTTATAATTAATTATTATCTTTTAATCAACTCACAAACTCAAGGCAGTTCTTACATTAAGCCCACTTTGGGAGACCCTAATTTAATGTAATGTTTAGTGCTTTATATGATATTGAGATCAAAAAATGAAATATTTCTTTTTGGGGGGAGGGGTTTAATTTTTGGTTTTGTTGTTTTATTAGTATGGTACATTTAATGGTACGTTTAAAACAAGTTTGATAAACAAAAGCACTCTAAAAAGTAGTTACTTAAAGCAAGTAACCTAGATTACAATGTTCATCACGTAATCTGTAATCAGTACCCAGCTCTGCTATAAAAAAATTCAAATATACATTTGATTTATTTTTATTAATAGTAACAATAACCATTTTATTTGCTCATTTTGTTGTGATAAATCAAATTTAAAAAATAGTCAAACAAAGCAATTGCACAATTTATCCATGCTGCGATGCACACTGCGGTCAGTAATTCTGAGTAGACATACTACACTCTTAAAAATAAAGGTGCTTAAAAGGTTCTTCACAGCAATGCCATAGAAGAACCATTTTTGGTTCCACAAAGAACCATTCAGTCAAAGGTTCTTTAAAGAACCATCTTTTTCTTACCTTTTTATAATCTGAAGAACCTTCTTTCGCCACAAAGAACATTTTGTGAAACAGAAAGGTTCTTCAGATGTTAAAGGTTCTTAATGGAACCATTTAGACAAAAAAGGTTCTTCTATGGCATCGTAAAGCACCTTTATTTTTAAGAGTGTAAGTCAAGAGTAAACCTAAATGATCAAGCACTACAGTTCTTTTTTAGTTACTAGAACCTTTGTGAACTACACTAACTAAGCATTTGTCAGTACAACATACTATTTCTATTTCACTTAGTAGGCAATCGGTTTTTTGCATGTTTTTTTTTCTAAGTAAGACTAACTAGTCAACATTTGAAGTGGATCAAAACCTTGTCTCGCATAGCCAGACCTTCAGACTGATGGCTGAAGGTCTGGAATGTGTGGTAGCTTTCATTGGCCATGAGGCCGTTTGACCGACCGATAGTTTTGAAACTCCAGCGTTTATTGACCCTGATAAGCGTTCGTCGTCACAGTTGTGAACACGACGCCTTTCTTCTTTCGTGAGGGGGTTTGGCGCCACGGCTTTGTTTCCCGGCGGACCAAAAATAAACGTGACACTCGTGTCTCCCGGAAATCCAGTTTAATTCAACCTGTCAGATGACGACTTCGACATTCCTGAAGTGTTTCCAGAAAAGTGTGCCATATGCATCAGCCGTTTAGCCATCGGTCCGTGGGTATGACGTCTGAGGCTGAGACTAATCAAAACCTTTCATCAAAGTTGCCCTAAAACCAAAACAAAACCCGTTCTTATTTTATGACAACTTTAATGAACTTTTTTGATCCACTTCAAACGCTGACTACTAGTGTATACTGCACAGATTTGATTTGCAGTCGGGTGAATCAACACATCAGGGTCAGTCTGCAACTTCAGTCAGAATAGACAGATTTCAGAAAAAAATCACAGTGTATGAAGGGCACAGACAGATTTTTTTAGACTCGTTTTTGTTAGACTAGTTCTATCCAGTCCAGGGGATATCAAAACATGTTTGATATTTTGACCCGGTTTAACAACACATTGTTTTCAGTCATGCATCTCCTAGTATAGAGGCACATGTTTCTGTGTGAGTTTGTTTTCTGAATGACTTGAAATGCTTGCTAGTGTTTGATCCTCAACTGTTTAGTGTATGACGCCCAGTTTTCCGGCAAGTGTATGATGACTAGTGTTTTAAAATCTGTAGCAAATTTTGAAATTATGGGATTTTGACATTTTGAAATCTGATTATCACATTTTTTGACAATTTAACAAATATAAACATAGGTTATTTTACATAAATTATGTTTTTGTTGTTGTTGTTGTTTATAAGTATGAATAAGCTTTCATTCTATGTGCAATTTTATGATTTCCGATGTCAGAACTGGAGTTGCTCACCTCCTCTTCTGCAGCATCTGCAGTCTGTGATTCAGTCTTGTGTTTTCATCTTGCAGCGCATGACATTGTTCCTTCAGATTGTTACAGTCATCCATCAACAGACCCACCTCACCTAATCAAGTAAAGCAAGAAATTAGAAAGCTATGACATTTACATGAATATTAACCATAAGACACTTCTGATTAAAGCAAATTAAAAATAAATTGTACATATCCTGAAATAAATATGTTGGTTTTGCTTAAAAAAACCTTGCCTCTGCACAGCCATCTCTCAAGATTTTTACTGCACCCAGTGCCCAATTGTACCATTCTTCACCCCTTTCTTGGCCTTTCATTGGGAATGATCATTATAACCAGTGGGAAGCATGCAGTCATCCTCGCTCTCAAAAGTTTACTGCATCTTCACATAACATTGAGAATTACCCACACTATCAGCTATTCTCCAGGAGCTCTTCCCACTGGACACCGTGTGCTGCAAACTTTTCCGAAATGCTTCAGGGCTCCACCCTTTATTAAAACTACTGTGATTTATGGCCATCACTGCAGGACGCTAACCAGCTTCACAAATTGAGCGAATCCATCATGCATTGATTTTAAAATGATGTCAACATGGACATCAGTGGATGTTTCAGACATAGTCTAAATAAAAACCTCAACATATCTGACAGAAAATGTACAGTTAGTTGAATTTATTGTGAAATCTGAATCAATAAAGTTTGAGATTATCAGCATTTCATATTAAATAACATCGTATCCATTAATCCTCTATTTTAGTTTTTAAGACCACATACATACATTGTAATTTATTATTGCCCTGTCAGGTCTCATAAACTGTCCGAGAGCAGCTGGCTGAAAGGAGAGCAGAACGGTATTGCTTTAAGTAATAAAATATAATATTATTATTTAAACCTAGCGGTAACACTTTAAGGACCAATTCTCACTATTATAATTGCTTATTAGCATGCATATTAACTGTTTATTATTATAAAGCGCATATTAATGTCTTATTATGCATGACCATATTTTAGATCCCTTAATCCACCACATACCTAAACTCAACAACTACCTTATTAACTAATAAGCAGCAAATTAGGAGTTTATTGAGGCCAAAGTCATAGTTAATAGTTAGTTATAATGAGGATTGGTCCCCAAACTAAAGTGTGATCAAACTGGTGGGACATCTAGTCATCTCACATCATCTCACTGGGGATTGTTATAGTTCTTAATTGAATATTGAATATATGTCTACAAAGGAAAAAAAGCAATGTATGTGTTTTTTTGTTTGTTTTTTGTTTTTTCTGCTTCAGTCTGCAATGCGCCTGCATAGGCTGCTTTTTGGATTGAATTTATGACTGTGATGTGTATGTTCTGTACACTGTTGTAGATTTTCAAAACTCAACATTTTATGCTGCTTGTTGCATTGAAAATGTTTAGCCAATGTTAAAACATGTTCAGTTCACAGAATTAAATTGATTAAACCAAGAATGTTAAATGCAGCAAGTCAACAACATTTTGAGTTTAGACCACCAAAATATTTTACAGTGTACCTGCTATATTTTTTCCCCTGAGGTCCACCTATAATTATTTAAGGTAACACTTTATTTTAAGGTGTATTTGTTACACGTTACATGTACTTGCTATTATAACAACAATAAACTATGCATAATTACATGCAAGTAACCCTAAAACAAATTTAGTTAATTAATATTACTCAGTACTTAAATGTATAATTACACTGTAACAAGGACACCTTAAAATAAAGTCTAACCGCACTAATTACATTTTTAATACACAATAGTTCCTAATGTTGTAATTGTCTTTGTCACCTTGAATCAGTTCACTTTTTAAAAATGTATAATAATGTTGATAATGTTCACACAGTTGTTCATGTTTGACTTATCTTCATTAAAGCAGTATTCAGACAGTCTCAGAGCTCTTTCAGTGTGTTTCTGTTCTCACCCTGCTTCCTCTGCTGCAGACGGCTCTCGCTCTTCATCTCTATTTCCGCTCGGAGCGTGACGATCTCCAGCTCGTACTCCTGTCCCGTGTTCTCCAGTCGTGAGATTTCGGCCCGTAAGCGGCAGAGCTCCTCCTGCAGACTGGCGATGTCGTTCTCTCTTTCGGCCGCGGCCTCCTCCGCCGCCTGCTGCTGCAGCAGCACCTCCTCCTGCGCCGCCCGCAGCTCCTCCTGCGCCTCCAGGAGCTCGCTCTCCTTCTCCTCCTCCAGACTGTCCATCTCCTCCTGGACAGAGCGAAGCTGTGCTACAGGGGTCGGGAGATCATAACAAATTAGGGGTGTAACGAAACACAGATTTGTACTGAACATTTTCGGTATGGGTCTTTCGGTTCGGGATGCATGTGTACCAAACAAATCATTCCATTATTTTCAGGAAATACGCACTTTGATGTGACACGACATATCGCTGTATACTAACGCCTCAGATCGATCATCCCTTCCTCTTTACTACTAGTTATAACACAAAATAAACATGACTTAGCATCTCATGCCTCATGTAATCGCTCAATCGGTGTTTCAACCACGGAAAGACGTCATTAAAACAGCTTGTAAACAGCATGACACGTACAGTAGCATTTCATTCACCTCAGGCACGTCAGTGTATACAGCTCGTTATTTACTAGAGAGATGAAGTCTAGTGCAAAATATTAGACTATATATACTCATTATATTTAACTTTACCTGTTAGTCGTGTCTTAATTATGTAATGTATATGTTTAAATAAATATGACTCTGTAAATTATTATATTTCAACAACAAATAGAAATTGTATAATTTAAAAGTTCATTCAAAAACAATCTACAAGTTTGCAAATATTTGTTTTATTATTTTAGTGTTATTAGAGTTAAGTGTTAATATATTAACTTTGAGCTCTGTTGTTAGTTGTAACCTTATAGTAATGTAAAAGGGCTCCCTATAGTTTAGAGCAGAAGCTGAGGTAGATTTTTATCTGTAAGAAAATTTGAATTATAATTTATTTATTTTTTTAAAGAAAGAGCAATTTGTTTACTAAACCACTTTATGGTTTTACCGAAACCATACCGAACTGTGACGTCAAAACCGAGGAATGTACCGAACCGTCATGTTTGTGTAAGAAATGCATGATCTTTTGTTTGACAAGTGTGGTAAGTTCACTTCCCTCCTTCCCAGAATTTTGAAAGAAAAGTTTACTCCTCACAAATAGACAGCGGTCACACTTTATATTCGGTGGCCTTAACTACTATGTACTTACATCAAAAAATATGTACAATGTACTTATTGTGTTCATATTGTATTGCAAACACCTTTGCTGCTACTGAGGTGGGATACGGGTAAGGTTAGGGACAGGTTAAGTGGTATGGGTAGGTTAAAGCGTGGGTTAAGGTGAGTGTAATTATAAATGTAATTACAGAAATTAATTGCAGATGTAATTACATAAAGGTATTAAGACCATGTATGTACACAATAAGTGCATTGTATCAAATGATTAATTTAAAGGTAAGTACATAGTAGTTAAGGCCACCTAATATAAAGTGGGACCTAGACAGCATATGCTTAGTTCTTTTGTCATCTAATCTAATGATAATCATCACATCATCTAGGGTTTGAGTACCCATAGTCTCTGTTACCTTGCAGACGCTGTATCTGTCTCGTGAAGGCCTCGGCCTGATGAGCACTACCTAAACGCTCCTCCTCAAGAAGACCTGGATAGAGATTGAGAAAAACATTTGAAATAGCTGAAATATTTAGCTTCAATGTAGAACATTTTAACAACACAATTATGTATAACAAGCTACATCACACACAAGCAAGAGCGTTGTTTTATCTAATATCATCACAGATAAACAATCAAATGATGTCATTTATTTCTGCTCTGACAATGACAGTTAGTTTGAATCAGATCTTTACATGTTACCAAATTAAGTGTTACAGATACAGTGATAATTAAACTGCACTCTTGGGACACTGCTGGACCAATGAAATCAGATGACCAGAACAACTGTTGTATGAGTGTAGTGTACCCCAAACCAGTGAAATATGTAAGTTCAGGGCAGGGCTCGAAATAGGCCGTTCTCAGCATTACTCTATATATTGCCCATTTTTGACAATGAACAGTTGTACCTTTATTAACTAACGTTAACAAAGATATTAAATACTGCAGCAAATGTATTGCTCATTTTTAGTTAATGCATCAAATATTAAACATAGTTAACAAGTGGAACATTTTTGTAAAGTTTTACCAAAATGTCTTCTATTTAAAAAAAGAAATATATTTATATATATATATATATATATATATGAGACTGATCTAATGCTCTGTCTGTGA
Organism: Barbus barbus; assembly: GCF_936440315.1. NCBI lineage: Eukaryota > Metazoa > Chordata > Actinopteri > Cypriniformes > Cyprinidae > Barbus > Barbus barbus. The sequence continues at coordinate 1,857,361 of NC_136728.1, read as the reverse complement.
TCAGAAGAGAGCGGGAACAGCAGAGCGGCTCACTGGAGACGATCCAGTTTGGATAAAGGCATCTGCTGCCCTAGAGCTGGTCAGGACAGCCGTCTGGAAGCTTCCCTCAGCGCAGCTGTCCTCTCACATGCCTGTCATGTTACACACACACCCCACGATCACAGCACAGCCAGATCATTACAGGGTCCCAGGGGTCTGTCTGATACAGCAGGTGACTCATTAAAGAGCTTTAAAGGCTATATATAGAAACTGTTTTACTGGGCCTGTCATTGAGTAAAACGAGCTAAACGTTCAACTATATCCCTGACAAATAACGTTCTGTAACATCTTTTTTCATGACACCGTGCAACAGGGTTCCTACAAGTGTTAGTCATTTCAGCAGTCACTGTTATCTAATGCAAATTTCAGGACAATTAAACATAAATATTAATACACAGATTCTCTATTCAGCGATTTTAACAGCACTGCCATCTTAGAATGGTTTCAGATCATATAATATAATAATTATAATATGTGTCCCTGGAGCACAAAAGCAGTCTTAAGTCGCTGGGGTATATTTGTAGCAATAGCCAATAATACATTGTGTGGGTCAAAATTATCCATTTTCCTTTTATGCCAAAAAACATGAAGATATTTAGAAAATTTCTTGCCATGAATATATCAAAACTTCATTTTTGATTAGTAATATGCATTGCTAAGAACTTCATTTGAACAACTTTAAAGGAGATTTTCTCAATATTTAGATTTTTTTGCTCCCTCAGATTCCAGATTTTCAGATAGTTGTATCTCAGACAAATATTGTCCTATCATAACAAACCATACATCAATGGAAAGATTATTTATTCAGCTTTCAGATGATGTATAAATCTCAATTTAAAAAAAATTGACCCTTATGACTGGTTTTGTGCTCCAGGGTCACATATGTTTCAAATGCCTGAATATAAAATCTGAATATATCGTGTTTTATTATGTAAATATGAAATTACAGAATCAGAATCAGAAAGCGCTTTTATTCCCGAGTATGCTTGCGCATACAAGGAATGTGTTTTAGTGTCATAAGCTTCCAGTTCACAGAGACAACAACGACACACAGACAATAAAAATCAAACATAAATATAAATAAACAAAAACCCGGTTTTGTGGTCCGGGGTCAAATGTATATCATGAACTAAATATACATGTATTCTATAATATATACATACAGTAGTTCAGTTACTGGTTTGACATTTAATCATTATTTGCATTATAAAAACATTTAGTAAATGCCATAACTCAAAACGTTCCGGTGCAAAAACAACAAGGCACAAATCTGAAAATGCGCATAAATAGTAGGCCAAACCCTACCCATCACGCAGCATATAAGGTTTTTTTGTGCTGTTGTTGTATTACAATTCTATGTATTCTTGTATGTGAATATTCCTTTATGTCCAAGACAAATTTCCCTAGGGATAAATAAAGTAATCCTATCCTATACACGCCAAAGTCCATTTTTGCGTATCAATACCACCGGTTTTTGTTTTTATTTAGCGTACTATTTATATGCATTTTCATCAGATCGGGTTAGGAGAGAGAGGGCGTCAGGTTAACACACAAAAAAAACATTATACTTTATTTTAAGGTGTCCTTGTTACAGTGTAATTCTACATTTAAGTGCTGAGTAATATTAATTAATCACATGCACTTACTATATGGTTAGGGTTAAGATTAGGGTTTGGTTTAGGGTTACTTGCATGTGCATGTAACGTGTAACAAGGACACCGTAAAATTAAGTGTTGCCTTAAAAAATGATAGGTGACCTGCAGGGGAAAATAAAAAATCAAAATCAGAAAGCATGACACGAGCTCTGTAACTGTCAGGTCTCTGGTGTGTTTCTGAGGGAGTCTCACCTTGCAGCTCCAGAAAGCTCTCCTCGTGTTTCTGAGCCGTGTCTCGAGCTTCTTCCAGCTCAAGCAGGAGCTGCAGCACCTGAGCCCTCAGCTCCTCCAGCTCCTGCTCCTTCTTCACAGCCGGCTTCTCATCCTTCACCTCCTTCTCCTCATCAGCATCATTCAGGACGCTGCGCTCTTTTTCAAAGCTCATGACGCTTTCCTGATGTCAGTTCACTCTGTCACCTGAAACAACAACAGCAACAACATTTAATTACAATGAACTGATTAAATAACTACATTTATTTCTGTAATAAAAAAAAAAATTGAATGAATGTGCATTCCCTGGTGTGCTTATGCTTATTTACAACAGTGACATTCAATCAGCATATTTAATCAGATTTTAATTTTAAAATCCTGTTACTTAACAGTCACATAAATTAAATCATATACCCCAGTTTGACAGTGTCATGAATCAGACCTCTTTGGCTCTCTCCGATGGCCACCGTAAGTATCCCGGACTCCATTTCCCATGCACCCGTTCAGAGACTAATCACCTGCACAGGTGTTTTCCATTATCTGCTCTACTTAAGCAGCATTCACACTCACACTCATTGTGAGGTCTTGTTTTGCCCCAGCTGATATTTCTAGGCGATTACCTTGTTTATCGGTGACCCTTCTGTGTATGATCTTGGATTGTTTGACTGCTGATTCTCTGCCGCCCGCTCTTGTGATCTTGCTCTCTGGAGCTCCGACTGCTTTGCTGCCTGCCCTGACTCCTGCCCGGTATCGTTTCTGTCTCTGCTCTGCCTCTGATATTCCTGCCACTGTTGTTTGAACACGGCCTGTTTGACCCTGATCTTGACTATTAAAGATAATCTGCAAATGGATCCACATGCTTCTGACCCCTCATTACAGACAGACGAGTCTTAAACCTAGTCCCAGACTAAAATGTAAATCTGAGCTGTTTCAAATGAAACTTGCACTCACTGATCTTACAATATATCAGTGCCTTTGTTTTGTCTTACGATGCACCCCAGTAATGCTTTTTTCTAAGGCATATTTATCAAAATTACTTAAATGTCCTAATTGAACTATGATCTAATCCTGGTTTAGGCTAAACCCTGTCTATGAAACAGGGCCTTAATCATATAGAAAATGCATCTAAACAACCTACATTTCAGATTTTGTCATTCATATCAAATAAATGTATATAATTACAGCTGATGAAACTCGTTTATGGCTTAAAAGGTTTGTTTTAGACTTCTTATATCCGAGTATGAAATTAGTATTACTGCTTTAGCATAATAATCTGATGAATAGCTCCATCTTGTGACTAAGAGGGCCATGCAAAAAAAAAAGAGAGTTATTGAAAAATATTGTTTGTTTTTTGTTTTATATTTACTAAATTAGGTATGAGAAAATGTAAGTAAAATATACACTCACCGGCCACTTTATTAGGTACACCTGTTCAAATGCTTGGAAACACATATTGCTAATCAGCCAATCACATGCCAGCAACTCAATGCATTTAGGCATCTAGATGTGCTGAAGACGACTTGAAGTTCACACCGAGCATCAGAATGGGGAACAAAGGGGATTTAAGTGGACTGTCAATCTTAAAAAGTAAAGCATAAATAAACTGCGGAAAGAAATGTTGAAAATATTCAAATGTAACCCCTTTGTAATCGATAACAACATTTTCATAACTGTAATTTAATTGCATTTTTTTCTCACATTTATTTAGTAATTACAGTAAATTTACTGTAAACTCCATTATAATTAAATAACTCCATATAACTAGTTACTCCCCAACGCTGGACATGAGGGGGTCGAGAGAAGTAAATTCATCCATCAGGATTTGGAGCTGTGTGGCAAGGAGCAGGTTTATTAAAGTGTTGGGGAAAAACTTCTGGAGTGTCAGGAAAAAAAACAGTGCAGGAAAGTGATCGAGCTGCTAAAGAGAAACGTCAACCGTACTATATCTTCTCTGAGGAGTGCAGATGGAGAGGAATGAGAAACAAAAACCATACGAGGAAACAGAAGCTGGAGCTGAACGATTGAAAGCTTTAGAGAATCCCAGATTATTTCTTTTTTATCTCTCTTTTTACTTTTGTTGTCGGAGCTTCTGCATGTAAAAAAAAAAAATCTCAGAAAATTATTCCTGTTAACAAAATACCTCAATTTATGAATGCATTGCTCGATGCGATTCAGATTCCAACTCCTGTTTGAATTATGCCTAACTCTGTAATTCATTATGTATATTGTGACGTTTAAATCAATTAAAGTCATTAACAGATTTCAAATCTTTCAATTATTAAGCAGCACTCTGCTCTCTGAGTAATAAAGATCACATGCAGTCAGACGTCTTTATAGATGACGTCAGTGTGGGAATATTCTCATCCATGAAGGGATTAATCTGTCGCTGGGATGAGGATGTTTCATTCAAGTTTGATAGAGTCGGGTTGTGACAAGGAAATGAAGTGTTACATCAAACCAGGGGAAGTGTTAGCTCTGAAGAGCGACTTATCCATGATACTTTTCTTGACTCTATTAAATTTATCACAGTACTCTATATTTATACAAAAAAAATACAAAATCCAGCTCCATGTACTATAGTTTTCATCAAAAAAAAATAAAAAATCAGTTTGATGTACAAATAGGAAGCAAGATCATAAAAATTATATTTTCTCTGTGGAATTGGCTTATGGGTTAGGGTTAGGGTTAGGGTTAGGTGTGTAAAAAAAAATAATGAATAAGCCTCAGGCTGACCCTAACCCTAACCCTTATGAAAGAGCAGATCTATCTTTTTATGCCGCTCCTGACCTTAGTATTTCTTTAGCAAACAGGTACATGCCTGGTTATGGTTTGGCGACAAAGCAGTCTACAAGAGCTAGCTAAATCTGACAAATTACAAAACCATGAAGCAAATACTTCATGAAATCAATGCTTTTTTCATTCTAAAAATATAACAACAAAATGTGTGTCTACTGTTTGTGGATGTCTTGTATTTGTGTAGCGGTGTAGGCGTCCATGAATAATCCATGCCACCGCTTCATGTCACTTTGAAGCAGCTCCTCGTGTTCACAGTAACCCACAGCAGCACATCAAAAACCCTTTGAGCAGCAAAGCCGAGAACGGGAGCAAGATGAAAGCAGACACAACGCATTCAGAGTGACAAAATAAAGAAGGAAGGGATGCACATCTTCTGTTTCCTTATTCCACTGGGGGAAAAAAGTATCAATAGCATTTTAAAAATGCTTGTAGCATGAGTGTTTGTAGAAACAGGTGCAACATCTATACTGACCGTTTTACCCACAACACAAGCATTTAAGATTCAAGTGTACAACCAGCAAAAATACTACAAATCATATCTGGCTCAAATATTACATTAAACCTTAAACTATTTGGCATGCTTTCGCAAATGGGGAAGCTCTCTGCTTCGCTGCTCAAAGAGGAGACTCAAACTAATTTGGGACGGCTTAATGGAAGAAGATATCTGTAGTACAAGTTTCTGTCAGAAGAGTGAGGATCACTGGAGGATACTGGAGCAACTGTAGCAAGCAGCGGCTTATTTAGTCTAGATCAGTTGTTCTAGAGTATAAACTGTGCATGTTGCATGTCTCCTTAACAGTGTTGGGGAAAGTTACTTTTTAAAAGTAATGCATTATATTCAGTTGCTCCCTAAAAAGTAGCTAACTGTGTTACTTTTAATACTTTTGCGCTATGCTTTCCTCATCTGGGCTGGACTTGCTTGTTTGATTTTAATGTAAACCAAAAGTTATATTTCTGGCAAATGCAAAACCCCTTTCACACCAAAAAAAAAAAAGAATAATGAATAAGCCTCAGGCTGAAGGAAGTGTACATACGTCTGTACAGTAGAGGCCGCAACATTCATTCATTCATTCATTCATTCATTCATTGTCACTGGTAAATAAAATGTGATTAAATGCATACGAGGATATCCCATCCTCATCGAAAAGACCACCTTTAGGGCAATCATGGCTTAATGGTTAGATAGTCAGACTTTTAACCCGAAGGTTGCAGGTTTGAGTCTCAGTGCCGGCAAGAATTTTGAAACTATATTTTCTTGTAAATTAAAAAGTAATGCATTAATTTATTAGTTACTTGGAAAAGTAACCTGATACCCCCAACACAGATGCTTAACCCTTGTGTGTCCTTATGGACATTTTTGTCCCTTTCAGGGGTTTTTTTTTTTGTTTTTTTTTTCATTTTGCCTGTGTTAATGCCAACTGCATACATTTTGGCACAGGTGTGTATTTTTTTTTTTTTTTTTGGAATTTAAATATTTCACCCTCATTTCCTTTAATAAATCTATTGTACACTAGGTACAGAAAATAGTTCTTCTCAGAGCCTTAAGGACAAAACATGTCCTCATCGAAACCCATTTTAATCCCAGGGCCATTTAACTATAAAAGTATGTAGTCTTTGTTAATGGGCTTTCATTTTGTTGGCAAGGCTTCAGAATTAATAAAAAAAAAAAAACCTTTACTAGATGGTGCCATTTTCTCAGGTTTGGCCAATAAAGCAAATACTCACATTTTTCCTGTTTTCTGCTTTTGCTGTATTATAGAGCCAGTTGGATAAATTATGCAACTATAATTGTGTGGGTGTGTTGGTATGGATGTCAGAGTGTGGTTTGTATGTGTGTCCTAAAAAAGTGTGTGTGTGTGTGTGTGTGTGTGTGTGTGTGCACCTGTAATGTTTGAGAGAGAGAGACATTATACTGTACTGCGAATCACAAATCCCAGCGCTGCGTTTGCCAGCGGAACTTTGCTGGAATCTAATGGGAAAAGTTTGGTACTGCACCCAAACAAAATCTTACTAAAAGCTCATTTTTTGAGATATCAAAAACACAACTTGTTTAAATTTATGGCTTTGATTTTCTAGCAATTTTTGTGTTTAATATGTTTTATAAAATATATATTTTATATAAAAAAAATTGCTCATAAATAATTTTCATAAACTTAAACCTCTATAACTTTTTTGGTTTAAATTGTTTACAACTTTTTTAACTTCAGCAATAATTTGTCAAGGGTCTTTAAAATGAGACCAAACTTAAGTCTGTACTCCCAAGCATGGACATGTTTGTCTTCTATGAACCTACGTGTAACTTTTTTTAATTGACAAGGGTTAATCAGTCACTGTTACTATCAGATACTCAAAGACTTTTACTCAAGTGGTATTGGAATTGGTGACTTGTAAGTCTGTGAGGTATCTCTACTTTCCAGTTACTCTTTACGCATCTGGGAAACGATAACAGACAATATAAGGAGCTGAGAAGTACCAGTGCAGACCCAACAAAGGGAGAAACATCCTGGATAGGCCATCAGCATTGCCCAGTTTCCCAACAGGTAATACCTCGGCTCCAGGACAGGACAGCCCACTCAATGGTCAATGCATCTTTCTATTGTTACGGCATTGCTGCAGAGGACAGTTTATGGCTAATGAAAACCACAGGTAGCTCTTTACCTCGTCTGTGAGAGAACAGCTCCTAGTCCAGTTTGGTATGCGCCTGTCTGAAGGGTGTAGGGTCTGTTGAAAGTATGAGGCATGTAGGCTTTCAGAAGCCCAGTCCACACCACTCTTCTCACTTCTTTGTCACGTCTGTTAGGAGGCAAGCTATTGAGGAGAAGTTAGGAATGAAATAAACAGAAGAACCTGGCCTAACCTTGTATAGGTAAGTGGCTATGGTGACACTTTAGTATAAGGGCTGACTCTTAAATACACTCTTCAAAAATAAAGGTGCTTAAAAGCTTCTTCACAGCGATGCCATAGAAGAACCATTTTTGGTTCAACAAAGAGCCATTCAGCCAAAGAACCATCTCTTTCCTACCTTTTTAAAATCTGAAGAACCTTCTTTCACCACAAAGAACCCTTTTCAGACGTTAAAGGTTCTTTATGGAACCATTTAGACAAAAAGGTTCTTCTATGGCATTGTGAAGCACCTTTATTGGTAAGAGTGTAGTTGCTTATTAGAATGTCTATTATTAACATATTGGCTGTTTAATAGTGCTTATAAAGCACAAGTTCCAGTGACCATATTCTCCATCCACCTAAGCTTAACAATTACCTAACTATTAATAAGCAGCAAAAGTTTATTGAGGCAAAAGTCATAGTTAATGGTTTTTCTAAAGCGAGAATTTGACCTTAAAATAAAGCGTGACAGTGGCCATACATACGTTTGGTAAGGCTGCAACATTTATCAGTCTTTTGCAAGATGAAGGCCATAGCGAAGCACCTAGTAATAGCTCAAGGAAATCTGAGCACTGAATCTGGTGTCACTGAATATGTTGTCTAATTCTTAGTGCATAGGGCATTGCTATTGAAATACGTAGATGTTGTTCAACTTCCTAAAGTCATTACAAAACCGTAACATGGTCCAGCATAGGGCTCATTACAATGGGTTTGGACTCTCCTGTCACCTCCGTTCCTGTATCTTTTTATCCTCTGGCACATTGTAGAATCGCTCTAGGTGAGATATATATCATATTAGTTCTTCTGGGAGGTACATCTGAAAAATGCCTCTTTCTTAGTCAACATAAGCAGGTTTACTCGTAACGCCAGTCTGCCAGTGTCTTTGCTGCGAGGGTTGCCAACTGCGGGTTTAGTTACAGCCACCTCCTCATGAGCTTCATATGATATAGCAGCAGCTCTCTTGGTTTTCCAATGAATAACAGCTCAAACTGTGTAAATTCAGTTCAGGTCTGTGTTATGACACACACAATGATCCACAGTATCCTATTATATTTCTAAGAGTTTCTTAGTTTTTGTTCAATTTAAATTCTTTGATTCATATCAATAAATTTTTTTGTGGAAATGAATACTTTGCCTGACTTATGTTGCATTGTACAAACCAGCCGTAACCACCTGCAGCAGCTCATTACTGACACATAAGTGTCTAACGAGGGCTAAGGATGGAAATCAATGAATTTTTGAATTAATGTTTCTTAATGGTTCCTTTAAAGGAGTCATGACATCAGGAATTGACATGGAAACTTAAAAACTTGAGATTGAACATTCACAAATATCTGACTGCAGAAACCGAAAGCAAGCAGCCAACACAACTAATTGTCTTCTTTCTCCACAGCGTGACATCACATTTGCATCTCACCGCCTCCACAACCATACCTCCTCACTAACTTTGCCATTTCACTTCCATAGCCTGCAGATGTGATGCTGTTAGTGGATGTAGAAAACTACGTCTTGTCTGCACTGAATGCGAGTGTTATGTCAAAAGTGTCAATAGTAGAACGACATCCCGTATTCACTCACACTACTTCCGACAACAGGTCAAATGGTTAAGGAAAGACTTTTATTGAGACATCATTGAGGTGTGTTTCCAAAAAAGAAAGACATTTTTAACGTATATTGCTACAAAATATATCTATTCTATTTCTATTATTTCTACTTTTTAACATTTTATTCATTAAGAATCCTGAAAAGGTATCAGATGTTCCACAGTTTTCAACATTACTAATAAATCAGCGTGATAGAATGATTTCTGAAGGATTGTGTGGCACTGCAGTTTTAGGTTTGATCACAGAAATAAATTATATTTGAAAGTATATTAAAAATAGAAAACTTTTCTGTGCTTTTGATCAAATAAATGCAGACTTGATGAGCATAAGAAACTTTGGTAACACTTTATTTTAGGGTCTCTTAACTGGTTGCTTATTAGCATGCATATTACTAGAATATTAGCCATTTACTAGTACTAATTAAGCACTTATTAATGCCTTATTCTACATCCCTAATCCTACCCAATACCTAACCTTAACAACTACCTTACTAACTATTAATAAGCAGCAAATTATGAATTTACTGAGGGAAAAGTCGTAGTTAATAGTGAGTAAGTGTTCCCTATTCTGAAGTGTTACCGAAATGTCTTTAAAAATAAATAAATAAATAATAAATAAAAACCTTACAAATCTTACTGATCCCAAATGGTATGATGGCATGATTAGATGTTGGTGAGATTTGTTGTCTTTTTTTTCTTTTCTTAGTGCGTAAGCATTCATTTATTCTGTAATTATTGCAATAGTCCAGTGAGTTTTTGTTCAAACTAAGAGTCCTATAACCATAATTAAAGTCAGTCTGCAGGAAAAGACAGAAGCAACTGTCTATGAACTGACAGAACGGTGACAACATATCCAGAACAACATCTCACACTTGCAACTGTGCTGTTATACAGAATATCAGCCCAGCTATAACAGAGTACTGATATTCAGTACAACAGCACTCGTTTAGCATCACTGAAAGATATGCATGCTTGTGCGAAAGTTCAGGAAAAGCTCATCCGCACTCAAGGCATCTTTGCTCCTATGTGTTATTGTGGTTTGGTGTTAATGTGTGTGTGTGGGCTCGGGGCACCACTGCATTAGTAGGGTGTTAGTGGGCGAGAGTGTGTGTGGGTGCTGCGAATTGGCAGGTACAACAATGTGCTGTGTGGGCGAAAGAGAGAACGCTTTGAAGATGGAGTGAAGCGGTGAAATGAGGCACTGAATGTGGAGGAGGATCAAAGAAACCACATTAATTAATAGAAAAGAGAATATATGCCGCAACTCTTTCAAACACCCCTAATGAAAGTAAAGGGTTAATTTGTGATGCCCACTGTGTGCTCACCAAAGATTCTGCTCTGTTACAAATCAACACGGGGAAATGTGCTTCATTATCAGTTTAATAGTTTCAATACACTTTTAATGTTCTGCTTAATCATGCGGCGCTCTTATAATAGAATGCTCTTCTTGTTGCATTGTATTGGTGTCCAAACCTTGCTATCGCACAATTAAATTTGTGTTTAATTTTCATCACACCATCAAAATGACACCCCACTCCTTCGAACTTCCTGTCCATCTGAGCTCCAGAACCATTCAGCTGGCAAAATCTCAACAGCAAGACAATATATTTTCACCTTGTTTTCTAGTAAAAAGATGTATTTGTTGAAGCAAAACGGTTTACTTTATGTTTGTGGTAGTCATCTTAAATGTAGGCAGTTACTCTTAATGTGGCAAGCAGACTCGTTCAAATGCATGAGGACTTCTCTTAATAAACTTGTATTACTGATAATGAAAAGCACAATGAAAAAAATGATTCATTGAATTTACTAAAAAAAAATTAAGGTAAGTGGCTGCACTCAATTTATTTTAGCTACATTTAAATAAACAGATTTAGCTGACTAACTTTCAACATAGTTTTTTTTTTTTTTATTAAATGTAGCTAAAATAAATAGTTTGCAACCACTTACCTTAAAAAAAGTAGGCTATCGTTTTTTTTTTTCCGTTTGTTTGACATAGTAAACATCTAGCAGAGCTACTGATCAACAAAACACAGAATGCAGACTGAATAAAGCCAGTGTGCAAAGAGCAAAACATTCAGCAGGAGCTAAAATACAAGCTTAATCAACACAGAGGAAGAGATTTACTTTACCTGCTGATATGAAGACTGCTTGTCCATGATAACCGCAGCAGACGAGAACACAGAGAGAGTGAGGAGAGAAGCATTCTCTCTCTCGCTCGCTCTCTCTCTCTCATTCTCTCTCTCTCTCTCATTCTCTCTCTCTCATTCTCTCTCTCTCTCTCTCTCATTCTCTCTCTCTCTCATTCTCTCTCTCTCTCATTCTCTCTCTCTCTCTCATTCTCTCTCTCTCATTCTCTCTCTCTCCTTCTCTCTCTCTCTCTCTCTCTCTCTATCATATTATGTAAGGGATAAGGTAGAATCCGCCAGTCATAACCACACAAAATAAACCCGACGGGGAGATCAGGTCGCCTACGCCAAGCAGAGTCATTTATTACGCAGCTACTCATCAAATAAATTATTCATTTTTAAGTTTAACTTTTTATATATACATAGGCTATTTTATATTTCTAAGATTCTAAAGTTTAACTATTTATTATGCGAGATGAAAGCGATCACGACTTAATACAATTAAGAGACATGCAACCATAGGGTCATTAATCAATATCAGCCATATATGATGTTGTTTATTAATTGGCAGCGGCTATTTGCACTTTAAGGTTTAAATAGCTATTTAAACTAGATTAAACTAGATTATATTTACACTATATGTACAAATAACAGTAACCTATTTTCTGCTATTTATACTACTTATTGCAAATAGTGGCAAATATCTGCACCTCAGTTTTGTAGTAAATTAAACAGTATGCAATAATAACGTATTGATTGTAAATTGTCATTTTTATTAGTATTATTAGTGGATGCTGCCTTATTGGGACGATTTAACTCTCCCTACAACCACCCTAACCCTACTCGATACTTTTTAAACTTTTTGATTATTTCCTTCTTTTTTCTGGAAAATAAATGCCTTTTAAATGTGATAAGAGATGTGAAAAAGGAAAAGAACGAGTTCGGCTAAAGGCGGATTCGAACTCGGGTCGCTCGCATGGTAAGAAATGGGAGCACTTCATCTGAAACCATTGATTCACGGCCATCTTTTGTAATGTTGTCCAGTCCAGTCACACGTTGATGGGCGGAGTTAGTGCAAATAGCCTCTAACAAAAAATAGACACTCCATTATTAACAATACTTGTCCACAGAATGCCACAGCTGGCCAATGGGAGTCAAAGTGAGCCATGTGACATATTTATATAATGCTCCATCTTTTAGACATTGCCTCTGTGGAGTTTGTAGAGTTAATGATGAGGTCTTGTAAAGCATCGTGATGTGTGTGGGTTGGTGGGTGGGTAGAAAGGGGCTGGGGACATATAAACACATCACATGAAAACATCCACACATACATTCTCATGTGTTAAGGGAATATAATGTGCTTCAGGACACTGATCTTCTGTTCCAGTCTGGAAATGCATGGGGAAAACACCAGAAAACGCAAGACATCGTGAACCGCTTTCAACGAACAGCTCACATCAAAATAAAAATTCATCATTTACACAACATCATGGCGCTCTAAATCTAAAGTATCCACATCCCATTGAACTGCACTGAAAAAAAATGCTATTGTTTGACTTCAGAAGAATAGAAAGAATAATATAAGCAGTTTGATGGTGTGCCCTTTTTGAAGCTTTAAAGTCCCAGTTCTCAGTCATTTTAACTGCATAATATTATTATTCACAATGTATTATTTTGTGTTCCTTGGAGCAAAGTCATATTGGTTTGGATAAAACTCTTAGCAGCAGTCACATGAATTATAATGCATTGTTTACAGTGGACTGTTAATGAAATCAGGAGGCAGACAATGAACACTGAACAGGAGTTTATCTTTTATTAAGAAGTACTGTGAGTTTTGTAAACAGTCTTGCAAATATCACATCTATGTGAATATTACATAAGAATCAAAGACTTACTCTATGCCTCTGTCTCTCCTTTGGATTTGTGGCTTGCACTGAGCTGCTTCAGTTGCTTGTAGCTGTGCATATGCATTGTTATGCATGTACTGTTGTATGAATTTTAGTTGGAGTGAATGTTAGCAGTGAAATAAACAAAAGCTGAAGTGTTTTTAAATTACACAACAGTGAAAAAAACTACAAGCTTCAGAAACTGTGTCCACTTCAGCAAAGACAATTATTTCCTCCCTTTACCTTTCTTTTTTTTTATGTAAAATGCATAAAAAGCTTTAGTAAACTTATACTTAAATTATTCCGAGGAAACTTTCCACAATTGTGGTGCTTTGTGGATTGCAATAGATTTCAATAGATGCATTTAAAGCTTTAAATGTATTTTTATTTATCTAAATGTTTTTCAGTCATAAACATAAGTTATTTGACTTAGAAGGTTATTAGTTTATGTTTCATTTATATATGAAATGTCCTTTTTCAAATGAAGCAGTAATTCCTATCGTCAGACTTTCCTCTGGCAGTGCATTGTTGCTAAGCAACTAAATGGAAATGTACAGTAGAAATAGGACAGTTTGAGATTATAACACAGAAGGGAAAAGCACACATACTGTAGGTGATGAATATGACAGTTAAAACTGAAGAAAAACTATTTACTCGCTGCATCATTACTAAGCGCTCTCAATGTTTCGCTCCTTTTAAAACTCTTCGTATTTCATGCGGTATGAGAAGGATGCTTCAGTAAATAATGTCACCACTTCACAAAAATCTCCACATGCACACAACTGCGTTTATCAAGACCTCGCCTCTCCTCCATAACCCCATGTGTCATCGCGGTTAGTTGTCATGCCAACAAGTAATGAACTGCAAACGGCCGTTTTGTCCTGCATTTTATATAATAGCACTCATGAGACTGATAAACAGCTTATCAGTGCTGCAGATTCCTGAGTGGCATAATGGTACTCAGGATAAATTAGCAATCCCCATTCTTCGGCGATGAGATGATTTGTGACAGTCAGTGAATTGGTTATGGTTTTGCAGTCATTAAACAGTCCCTGAGAGAGAAACATGACATGTACCGCTGGTTAATGAGGTCTATACAGGTGATAGCTGCAGGGTTGCCAGGTTTTCACAACAAAACCTGCCCAGTTGCTACTCAAAACTAGCCACATTTCGATGGGAAGAATCGCGCTCCAAGGGGGTAAAATAGCTAGGCCTACACATTTTTCATCGGGTTCCCCTGGCAAAATTCGTATTCCTGGGGCTAAAAATCATATTATTGGGGTCGCTTTGACCCAGGGGAGGGACAAACTCAGTTCCTGGAGGGCCGCAGCCCTGCAGAGTTTAGCTTCAGCCCTAATTAAACACACCTGATCCAGCTAATCACGTCCTTCAGGCTCATTTGAAAACTACATGGTCTATGTGTTTGGAACTAAACTCTGCAGGGCTGAGTTTGACACCCCTGCTTTAACCCGTAGACATGAAAAACAACCCGTGGCAACAGTGTTAAAGTAACCCAATTCCATGGGACAAACAGACTTGGCATCACTGGGTGGCTGCTCAAGCTCTGACCTGTTTCAGGAGGGTTCGAATATCCATCCCTTGCACTGAAGACCAGTGTTGGGGAAAGTTATTATTAAAAGTAATACATTACAATATTGCATCACTCCCCCTAAAAAGTAACTAATTATGTTATGTTTATATAGAAAGTAGCCTAATGTGTTGCTTTTGTATTACTTTTTCTCATCTGGCTTGCTGGTTTGTTTTTAATATATATATATATATATATATATGTATATTGTCAGTGTAAAACAACTTTCACATCAAAAGCGAAATGAATAAATTCAAGGGAATTAAGCATAAATCTGTACAGTAACCTTTCAGCTGTCACACTTTCTTCTCATTCACAAAAAAACACAAATGTTATGTTTATCTGGTCATTTTTGCTTGTTAGTATGGTTGAATTGGACCATCGAAGGTCAGCAGCAAAAACATTGGCTAATAAAATGGGATTAAATACACAAAGGATATCTGTGTTATTTAACATGCTTAATTATTGCAGGTTTGTGTCTTATTCTGAGATTGCGTTTCACTGTTTGTACTGATTTTGAGGTATACTGAATCTGTTTTTTGTGCGGTGAGATGAGTGCATGCATGTTCACATTTAGTCTAGAACTACAGTAAGATCATGAAGCGCACACAACGCTTCTGCACTTTACTCCTGATTTCTCTCAACACGAGGACAGGAGAGCTGTCAGTCAATACATGGTAACTGCTGTTGCTTTTTTGAAAATTAAGTCACCTGGCTTTTATGGCTCAGGTGATTGGCCCATGAGCACAACTGGACGATTTCAAATTGTCATGTGCCAACTGAGCAAGTTCCATTGAAATTAATAACATTATCATATTGCTTTCTCATACACCTTCTCGGGCAAAAGTAGACCTCTTTAAACTGGAAACATGATAGTCAATATTTAGGAGGAGGGGTCTTCTTTTGGTGAGGTTGTGGAGCTAAAGGCTCTGATGTGACTAAATCTACCCACTTATGAATACTACCTGTTGTGTATCGGCTTCTAGGCCTGTCTTTTGGACATTAAGCTTTGAGGATACCTCAGGAGCAACCCAAAAATGCGACACCAGGCCGACATCAGTGAACTAGCAGTGCCAAAGCAAACTGTGCTGTTATTTCACATCGCCTGCGTCTGGGCCAAAAAGGTGGCGCTTGAACACACCACAAGGACTATACAGCCAACTAGCACACACTGTACTTCTGTGTCTGCATGAGAGGAGAGGACTTTCTGAAGCAGCAGGTGGCAGTATACTGCAGCACTTGCTTTCCATTTTAAATATGATCATTTGGTCTTCACTTTCTTAGTTCCAGAAGGTCATGTCTTTACGAAAACATTTGCATAATGTACTGTCATCAGAAGATCCTTCTGTGATCCCACTTTTTACTTCATCGTTTGCTTTAGTCATATACAGTGTTGGAGTAACACAATCAGATTGCATTTTTCAAGTAACTAGTAAAGTAACGCATTACTTAACAAGAAAATATCTGAGTTACTTTTTCAAATAAGTAACGCAAGTTATTTGTTTTCCTATTTATTCACTGACACCTTTCCTGTCCCTGTGTTAAGAGAAACTGGGAGTAAGTGTAGAGGCAGAGGCATTTTCTTCAGCGAGTGATGGTCTCCATTTGGCAACTTCAGGCTGTAGTCAAATCTTTTCTGCCATCGAGTGGTCAAAGAGCAGGAGCTGCCGTTCATGAGCTGGGTTTTGTTGTATTGTGTTGTATTGATCACTTTTTGATTACTTTTGTAAATTTCTAATCAATGTTTTTATCTGTTAATCATTTTGAAAGCAGGCAGGGTTAACCTTAAAGTACTCATCGCTGATTTCTGTCAGACATTCAAAATCTTTCATCACTTTATTTAAGATCATAATAATTAGATTAATAAAAGCACAGCCACCACAAAATCAGACTTTAGCACCTCTTTTTACTTTGAGATCGTTCTGAGGTAAATACAGATTTAACTTCATGACAATAAATAGTTTAATAGTTTTGATACTGTTTTGAAATCAAATCTTTGCACAGCTATCTGTTCATCTTTTGAAAAAAAAAAGCAAATACACAAACCAAAATAGGAAGTAAAACTATATTTTAGATCAGTCGATGCAATTTTGGAAAGAAATCGATCAAATTTTATGTGTGTGAAAATATTCAGATGTAGCCCCCTTTGTAATCATTTACATTTTCATAAGTAATTCAATTACACATTTTTCTCTCAGTAACTGTAACAGATTATTGTTGCATTTATTTAGTAATTAAATGACTTAATTCCGTTACATAGTTACTCCCCAACACTGAATATAACTGATAAATTGGCAGGTCTGATCCAATGAAGAAACTGAAGAAGAACTGTGTTAGTTACTCTCACTGAAGCTGTGCGGACTGCATGCTTTCTATGAAAAATCAGCCATTTTCCCATAAAGTGCAGCATCAGATCAGAACAGACTGGATCAGGAGAGAGAGCCCAGCATCAGATCAGAACAGACTGGATCAGGAGAGAGAGCCCAGCATCAGATCAGAACAGACTGGATCAGGAGAGAGAGCCCAGCATCAGATCAGAACAGACTGGATCAGGAGAGTGAGTCCAGCATCAGATCAGAACAGACTGGATCAGGAGAGAGAGCCCAGCATCAGATCAGAACAGACTGGATCAGGAGAGAGAGCCCAGCATCAGATCAGAACAGACTGGATCAGGAGAGAGAGCCCAGCATCAGATCAGAACAGACTGGATCAGGAGAGTGAGTCCAGCATCAGATCAGAACAGACTGGATCAGGAGAGAGAGCCCAGCATCAGATCAGAACAGACTGGATCAGGAGAGTGAGTCCAGCATCAGATCAGAACAGACTGGATCAGGAGAGAGAGCCCAGCATCAGATCAGAACAGACTGGATCAGGAGAGTGAGCCCAGCATCAGATCAGAACAGACTGGATCAGGAGAGAGAGCCCAGCATCAGATCAGAACAGACTGGATCAGGAGAGAGAGCCCAGCATCAGATCAGAACAGACTGGATCAGGAGAGAGAGCCCAGCATCAGATCAGAACAGACTGGAGCCCAGCATCAGATCAGAACAGACTGGATCAGGAGAGTGAGCCCAGCATCAGATGAGAACAGACTGGATCCGGAGAGTGAGCCCAGCATCAGATCAGAACAGACTGGATCCGGAGAGTGAGCCCAGCATCAGATCAGAACAGACTGGATCCGGAGAGTGAGCCCAGCATCAGAACAGACTGGATCAGGAGAGTGAGCCCAGCATCAGATGAGAACAGACTGGATCCGGAGAGTGAGCCCAGCATCAGATCTTTTGTGAAGTGACATACTGCCTGGTATGGTGACCCATACTCGGAATTCGTGCTCTGCATTTAACCCATCCAACGTGCACACACACAGCAGTGAACACACACCCGGAGCAGTGGGCAGCATTTATGCTGCGGCGCCCGGGGAGCAGTTGGGGGTTCGGTGTCTTGCTCAAGGGCACCTCAGTCGTGGTATTGAGGGTGGAGAGAGCGCTGTACATTCACTCCCCCCACCTACAATTCCTTTGGATCACGAGTCCAACTCTCTAACCATTAGGCCACGACTTCCCCAGATCAGAACAGACTGGATCAGGAGAGAGAGCCCAGCATCAGATCAGAACAGACTGGATCAGGAGAGAGAGCCCAGCATCAGATCAGAACAGACTGGATCAGGAGAGTGAGTCCAGCATCAGATCAGAACAGACTGGATCAGGAGAGAGAGCCCAGCATCAGATCAGAACAGACTGGATCAGGAGAGAGAGCCCAGCATCAGATCAGAACAGACTGGATCAGGAGAGAGAGCCCAGCATCAGATCAGAACAGACTGGATCAGGAGAGTGAGTCCAGCATCAGATCTCTGGATCAGGAGAGAGAGCCCAGCATCAGATCAGAACAGACTGGATCAGGAGAGTGAGCCCAGCATCAGATCAGAACAGACTGGAGCCCAGCATCAGATCAGAACAGACTGGATCAGGAGAGTGAGCCCAGCATCAGATCAGAACAGACTGGATCAGAACAGAAAACCTCTTAGAGACGCCGGTGGGTCTGAAGATCTCGGACGCTATTAAAGAGCCACAGGTATGACCTTAAAATCTTATTAATGCAGTCGTGGGAGTAAATGTAAAAAATAAATAAATAAGTTTAACTCTGTAACATCGCCGGTTACGTAAAAAGTAACAAGTAGGCTACCACGTTGTTTGTATTATAATATTATTAATATAATTATATAAATAATTATTATTTAAAACACACGCCGTCTGCTACGCTCCGCCCATTTGATACACTTCAGCTATTCATCTATTGTTATTTAAATAATAAAAGGGCACGAGAAAATAAAAATACAAATTCATTTATCTGATTTGGTTTGCTGGCGTCAAAAAAATAACAACAGAAAAACAGTTTTACATTAATTTGTGAAAACCATTCTGCGCTTGATGTTGCGCGAGAAGGGAAACTCATCGAAAGCGAACAGTTGTCCATGGGGACGCTCAAGTGAGCGACCGTAAGCTTTCACGGAGTTTCACTTCCTCTTTGCTCTCTCTTTACATGGAAACACACAGTAAAGTGTTATATATGCACATTAATCATTGATCCGGACCAACGAGGGGTGATTGGAGATGGAAAACACAGCAGAGGCAGATCTAGAGCCGCTAAAGCTGAAATCTTTAAAAACCGACCAGACGTTTGTAATCCCGCACAGAGAACGGGTGAGACCTTCTGCCTGATAAACTGTTTTTATTATCAGTCAAGAGATGCATAAGCACTTATTGCTCTGTTTCTGCATGATGTGTGTAGTTAGGGAGATGCCGGAGTGTGAAGGAGTTTGAGAAGATGAACCGGATTGGAGAAGGAACTTATGGAATCGTGTGTGAGTCTCAGAATGACTGATAAAGCTCAAATATATCATATTCATCCACATATCATCAATAATTATATCGTCCATTAATAGCGTTATTATCAAACAGTTGTGCTGCCTGACAACCCTGCTGAAAAAACAAAACTAGACCCCATCACAGAATCTGGGACTTGTATTGGTTTTAATGGGAACTGTAATGTAATGTAATGTGGGTTTCTACTGGTAATTAGTCGCCTTTTATTTCCTAATGGAATATGTCCCAAAACAGACTACAGGACACCACTTTTAATGGTTAAAAGCTGATGGTTTGTAGTGGAAACCATTAGAATGTGTGTGGTTTCTATTGTTTGTTTGTTTTTCAGCTTGGAAGATTTTAACTTCTTGTTTGATTTGTGATTTACAGACCGAGCACGTGATACAAGGACAAATGAAATTGTTGCCCTGAAGAAAGTGCGAATGGATAAAGAGAAAGATGGTCAGTTGGATCTTAAAACGGAAAGCAGTCGTGTTTATCGCTCTTTTCCACCAGTAGCAGTTTCTATTCACTGAAAAGTTTGCTTTCCTGCTGTCCGTTAAAGATAACGTTGCATCCATCTGAAAGTAATTCTGTCCAAATAGAGAAAAGTAGAAACTGAGGTTTACCTGCACAGCTCTTAATAGCTGGCCTCCGTTTCACACCAAAACGTCAACGGTTCATCTTACATGTACTCGAGTCAATCAGGTTTATTTGTAGAGCACCTTTTGACAATACACCGCTTCAAAGCAGCTTTACAGAGTGGATTACTACGTGATATCTCTCATTACTGTAATAGAAAATAACTAATTTCTTGGTATGAGATCAGAGGTTGAAGTATTTTTATCAGGGAGCTGCGGTAGTCGTTTAATCCCTGGGTGAGCAGGCCAGAGGGGACTGTGGCAAGGAACGAAAAACTCTGGCTATACACTTTATTGTTCAGACTGTAAAAATTAAACTGTCTTTGAGTTTTGTCTCGGATTTACAGATTAGGCAGATGTAGGGACAGAAAGGTAATTATTTAGCTACAGCGTTGTGATTGTAGACGTCAACATTTAGTGAGGGAAGTGAAACTGACCAAGGCAGCACCTAGCGTGCTATCAGCAAGAAGGAATATTGCACCTGTAGCGATTACGATGGATTATATCATGATAGAGGATTGCATTAGTACTGCGAAGCGAGGCCATTTTTAAAGCTGATGCCCGATCTGAGAGGTAGCCAGTGTAGAGATAATAAAATGACAAATTGTATTCTAGCATCTCATGTTTTCAAGTGATTCCAAGTTTCTTGATAATCTCCCTCAGGAGAAGCAAATACAATAAAAAAGCAAAGGACCTAATACTGATCCTTGTGGCACTCCTGACTTAACCTGTGCTAAGTCTGACATTTCTTCGTTAGCACAAACAAACTGGTAGTGATCAGATAGGTGGGATCTGTGCCAAACTAAATTCTCAAGACAAAATGTTGTGGTCTATGTGTTAAAGGCAGTACTAGAAGAGAAAAGAAACTTTAAAAAGTGTAGTCACTGTACTATGCTAAGGCCTGAATCCTGATTAAAATGCTTCACTGAAACGGTTTCTCTGCAAAGATAAACATAGTTGAGTGTCACATCACTACATCTTCTAATATTTTCAGTATAAATGAAAGATTTGAGATAATTAACTAATTCTCCAGGATCAAGATCTGTGAGTAAAGGCTTTGATCACTGCCTAGCTTGAAACTCTTTGGTGTTGGAAAGTGATGAGTTAATAACATTGAGAAGAGGGTTTAATATGGAAGTGAGAGTGAACACATAGACAGTCAGGACTAAAGGCAAGATGTTCAATATCCACACACAAAACTATTGTATAAGGATTTGCAATATGACACACAAGTCATGTGTTTCTTTTATTTGTTGGAGCTTGACAGTCCTAGTTAATATAACCAACTGACTATCTGTAGAAACAGAAACCTTGAATGGTATTTATTTGTGTGTATCTGTGTTTAGGGATTCCAATCAGCAGTTTGAGGGAAATTAACTTACTGATCAGACTGAGACACCCAAACATCGTGGAGCTGAAAGAAGTGGTGGTGGGAAGCCATTTGGAGAGGTGACTGAAGAAAATGTATATTGTACATTTACATATTGTGAATAAGTCTTGTTGTACCGTGTCTTATTTCATAATACTGTATTATTTTTACGGTCAGCCTCTTTCTGGTGATGAGCTACTGTGAGCAGGATCTGGCCAGTCTGCTGGAGAACATGCAGTCGCCGTTCTCTGAAGCTCAGGTGTGTTTGAATGCTCTCATATTCAGAGATGCTGTGTCATAAATCAGAAGCAGAATAGATTGTGATTCTGTTATTGGTAGGTGCAGACAGGCAAAATGTACAAATGCAGTAGTGTGTAGAGTTCATATGTGTAGTACATTAGTAGAGTTCGTATATTTCAAAGTCTAAACGGAACATATACTCATCTACAGGCACTTGCGTCATGCATTTAAAGAGAGACCAGCACTGCCTCATTTACTGTCCGCTAATTCATTGAAAACATACTTGAACTCATCCTACAGCATTTTTCAGATCTTCAGACCATGCTTGTAAAAAAATTTTGACAGGTTAAACTGTTTATATATAATGCATTTAATTCAGTGTCAAGGATATATTATTATTATTTATGTTATTAATATTATTTGTTTGTTTTGCACAGGTGAAGTGTATAGTTCTTCAGCTGCTTAAAGGACTGGCATATTTACATCACAACTTCATTCTTCACAGGTCAGGGTGTGTTCTTGTTCTGTTCACTAAAACATTTCCATGTCTTCAACTGCAAATAAATGTAAATAAATAAATTTGCAAAAGGGTCATTCCACGTCAACTCACCCAGAGGTCCCCGGTTCAAATTTTTGACTTTGCTAATATTTTTTTCTGATGAAAGACAGACATGTATAGTGATGAAATCCAAAATATTAAATGTCATGGATGAATATTTACTAAGTAATCCACTATTTTGTAGAGGCGGGCAATTTTCACCTGAGATTCAGAGCCAAATTACAGGACGGTAAAAATGACTTCAGAAAGATGGCAGCATCACAATGTTACTTTAGTAGGTCTGTTAGTCAAATCTGGTGACTTTAGCAGTCTTTGTTGCAGTATGTGCCAATGGTGACCGTTCAAAAATGGGGAAACTTTTCAAGTTTTTTGTCCAAAGTTTATATACCTGTATCTCAAGAAGTACTAAAGATATCTTAATACTCTTTTAGATTTTGGGTCTTAATAAGCTTTCCTTTTGGCTTCTTCATTTTTAAGGCCCTATATGGTTCGGTTTCAGAGATATTGGAATTTCAGTATGCCTCCAGGAGTAAATTGTTAAAATGTACAAATTATCAGTGATCAAAAAACAAATAACCACATTATTTGTTCTTCAGACATTCCTTGAATGTATCATAATTTTGCCAAGTTGAAACTGGAAATGTAGGCTTCTGTCAAAACAACTGCTTTGAACATGTCATAAATATTATTTTTCCAAAGTTTGTGTGGCTGTAACTCAATACGTATTAAAGATATCACAATATGATTTTAGTTGTAGTTCTTAATGAACTTTTCTTTTGGAATCTTAATTTTCAAGGCCCTATATGATTCAGTCCCAGAGATATGGGAACCTCAATGAAGCTCCAGATTGATGAACATTACCTATTTTCAGTGGCTGTAAAAAGCAAATGTTGGTGACTTTGTTTACAGCTGATGCTTATTGTATTTAAAGCTGAATGTCTGAAGAATAAGTGTCATATACAGGTGCATCTCAGAATATTAGAATATCTTGAAAAAGTTCATTTTTTCTTGTAACTTATTTCAAAAAGTGAAACTTTCATATATTTTAGATTGATTACATGTAAAGTAAAACATTTCAAAAGTTTTTTTGTTTTAATTTTGATGATTAGAGCTTACAGCTCATGAAAGTCAAACATTCAGTATCTCAAAATATTCGAATATTTCCTAAAAAGGCTTTGCAAAACAGAAAAGTTCAAGTTATTTAAAGTATGTTGATTTCTGCACTCAATACTTGGCCGGGGCTCCTTTAGCACAAACTCCAGCATCAGTGAGGAATGGCATGGAAGCGATCAGCCTGTGGCTCTGTTGAGGCACTATTGAGTCTTCAGCTCGTCTGGATTGTTGGATCCACTGTTTCTCATCTTTCTCTTGAAAATATCCCATAGATTCCATATGGGCTTCAGGTCAGGCATGTTGGCCGGCCAGTCAAGCACAGTATTATCATGGTCATCAAACCACTTGAAAGTAGTTTTGTAGGTAGGTGCTAAAGTCCTGCTGGAAAATGAAATCAGCATCTCCATGAAGCTTGTCAGCAGAAGGAAGCATAAAGTGCACTAAAATCTCCTGGTAGACGGCTGCACTGACTCTGGACTTGATAAAACACAATGGACCAACACCAGCAGACGTCACAGCACCCCAAATCATTTCTGACTTCAGAAACTTCACACTGGACTTCAAGCTGCTTGGGTCCTGAGCCTCTCCAGTCTTCCTCCAGACCTTGACTTCCAAATGAAATGCAAAATTTACTTTTATCTGAAAAGAAGACTTTGGACCACTGAGCAACAGTCCAGTTCTTTTTCTCCACAGCCCAGGTAAGACGCTTCTGATGTTGTCTCTGGTTCAGAAGTGGCTTGGTAGCTCTTTTCCTGAAGACGTCTGAGCGTGGAGACTCTTGATGCACTGACTCCAGCTTCAGTCCACTCCTTGTGAAGCTCTCACAAGTGTTTGAATCAGCTTTGCTTGACAGTATTCTCAAGCTTGCAGTCATCCCTGTTGCTTGTGCACCTTTTCCTACCCAAATTCTTCCTTCCAGTCAACTTTGCATTTAATATGCTTTGATACAGCACTCTGTAAACAGCCACAGCTTTCAGTAATGACCCTCTGTGACTTACTCTCTTTGTGGAGGGCGTCAATGTTCGTCTTCTGGATCATTGCCAAGTCAGCAGTCTTCTCCATTATTGTGTTTTCAAAGAACAAGAGATACCCGGAATTTATACTGTAGAGATGGTCATTAATTGAAACTCAAATGTAAATATTCTCATATTTTGAGATACTGATTTTTGACTTTCATGAGCTGTAGGCGCTAATCATCAAAATTAAAACACAAAAAACTTTCATGTAATTAATCTAAAATATATGAAAGTTTCACTTTTTGAAATGTTACAAGAAAAAATGAACTTTTTCACCATATTCTCATTTTCTAAGATGCACCTGTACATGTCTATCTTTCTTCAGAAAAAATATTAGCAAAATCAAAAATTTGAGCCGGGGAAATGTTTTAAATGTGGTTGATTTGACACCAAATGACCCAAAATAATTTTCCTTCCCATGTTTATGAGACCGATGGTTAAAATATAAATAATGTTGAGCTTCTGATAATGAGTTTTCTTAATTCTCATATTGATACTGGTGATTTTTATCAAAGGGATTTGAAGGTTTCCAATCTATTGATGACAGACAAGGGCTGTGTAAAGATAGGTGAGTGAAAAGAAATAATTATCCTTTCATAAATTAAAGCATAGGTGATTATTACGAAAGCATGAGAATAGTGAGAATTTGCAGGGAAAATGTGATTTAATAAATAAAATAAATAGTGCCGCAATGTGAAAAATTTGAATGCTTTTGAAATCAGGCTTGGTTTTCTTTCTGCATGATATATTTGTATAATTTCTTATTTGTTTCTTGATTTTGGGTTAAAGCATGGTTTAGACATGTTCCTGACCGTTTTCTGAGGTTCACCCACATGTGCTGAATAAGAAGCACAGTAATCTGCTGTGTCCTGTCAGTGATGACGTCTGGTGGTTTTTCCACAGCTGACTTCGGTCTGGCGCGTGTTTACGGTATCCCGTTACAGCCCATGACTCCTCGAGTGGTCACACTGTGGTAAGCAGATGAACTCCATGCTGATTAGTCTCTCTATCGTCCTGCTAATCCTTCAAATCCCTCTTTCCATCACTGACCATGTTTTCTTCACAGGTATCGAGCCCCAGAGCTCCTCCTAGGGACCAAGACGCAGACCACTGCCCTGGACATGTGGTGAGAACTGGACGCACAAGTGTCATGCAGTCAGATTGCCGCCTTAGATATTACTCAAGACAGAGTGGAAAAACAGAGGGAAGGAGAGACCGAAGACGTACACTACCAGTCAAAGGTTTCTGGACAGTAAGATTATTAAAGAAGACTCTTCTGCTCACCAAGCCTGCATTTATTTGATCCAAAATACAGCAAAAGCAATAATATTGTGAAGTGTTTTTACTAATTAAAATAACTGCTTTCTATTTGAATATATTTTAAAATGTGATTTCAAAGCTGAATTTTTACTTTAATGATTACTCCAGTCACATAATCCTTCAGAAATCATTCTAATATTCTGGTTTGCTGCTCAAAAATCATTTATTATTATTATTATTATTATTATTTTTGAAAACAGCTGAGTAGATTTTTTCAGGTTTCTTTGAATAGAAAGTTCAGAAGAACATATAATTTATAAAACTATAATTTATAAATAAACTATAACCCCCCCCCCAAAAAAAACCCCCCATCTTTGGCTCTTTCTATTCATTAAAGAATCCTGAAAAAATGTACTTAACTGTTTTCAATATTGATGGTAATAATAATAATAATAAATGTTTCTTAAACAGTAAATCAGTATATTAGAGTGATTTCTGAAGATCATGTGACACTGAAGACTGGAGTAACGATGCTGAAAATACAGCTTTGATCACAGAAATAAATTATAATTGAAAAT
Organism: Barbus barbus; assembly: GCF_936440315.1. NCBI lineage: Eukaryota > Metazoa > Chordata > Actinopteri > Cypriniformes > Cyprinidae > Barbus > Barbus barbus. The sequence continues at coordinate 1,830,937 of NC_136728.1, read as the reverse complement.
ATAGTCAAATAGAAAGCAGTTATTTTAAATAGTAAAAATATTTCACAATATTACTGCTTTTTCTGTATTTTGGATCAAATAAATGCAGGCTTGGTGAGCAGAAGAGAATTCTTAAAAAAAAACATTACAAATCTTAACTGTCCAAAAACTTTTTTTTTTTTTTGACTTGTTTATTTATTGAAGAACAAAGCCAGCATACATGGCTTACAATAACTATAAGCAAGTCAGGGTTTGCATTAAAGGAAAGAAGGGGAGGAAAAACCTCTAGGGGTGACGAGCCACATTTATACACACCGTAAATACCAACTATTTATCTTTCACTATATTTTAGTCTGTCTAGTTATATTTTAGTCTGTCTAGTTATTATATAAGAAAGTTTCTCAATAAATGACCATGTCTTAATTGTTCTAGGTTTAGCTCTGTTAATTCTTGCTGTTCAATATTTTTTTGTTCTATACGCCATATTTTGTCCGCCGGGAATGTGTTCATTCTTGAAAGTGAAGCTTTGTGAAGCCTGTAGAATTCTATATTTCTGCATAAATATAACCCAAAACAACATCCTGAAAGTAGACCGAGAATCCAATCAAAAATATATACTTTGTCATTTATTAATAGAGAAAAATTATCCAGTGTTACACATCTGTGAGTGGCAAAAGTATATGAATCTTTGCTTTCAGTATCTGGTGTGACTCCATTTGCAGCAAGAACTGCAGCTAAAGGTTTCTTGTAACTGCTGATCAGTCCTGCACTACATCTTGTAGGAGTTTGAGCCCATTCCTCAGTGCAGAACCGTTTCAGCTCTGTGATGTTGGTGGGTTTCTTCCTATGAATTGCTTGCTCAGGTCCATCCACAACATCGAGGATTGGATTAAGGTTCAGACTTAGACTCAGCTGCTCAGAAACGTTAACTTTGTTCTTCTTTAACCATTCTTTGGTAGAGCGACTTGTGTGCTTGGGGTCGTTGTATTGCCGCATGACAGATGTCCTGACATTTTATTTTTGAATTTACTGGTGTAACTCAGAATTCATTGCTCCATCGATGATGGCAGGCCGTCCTGGCCAAGATGCAGCAAAACAGGCACACCATGTTTCACAGATGGGATACGGTTCTTATGCTGGAATGCAGTGTGTTCTTTTAGTCTCATCTGTCCTCAAAACATGTCTCCAATAGTCCTCTGGCTTGTCCACATGATCTGTGGCAAACTGCAGATGGGGCAGCAATGTTCTTTTTGGAGAGCGATGGCTTTCTTCTGGCAACTCTGCGATGCACACCATGGTTGTTCAGTGTTTCTTCTGATGGTGGAGTCGTGAACATTAACATCAGCCAATGAGAGAAACTCGTTTAGTTACTTAGAAGTTACCCTGGCTTCCTTTGCAACCTATTACACGTCTTGTTTTTGGAGTGATCTTTGTTGGTCGACCACTTCTGGAGAGGGTCTTAAATTTCCTCCATTTGTACACAATCTGTCTGACTGGATTTGTGGAGTCCAAACTCTTTAGAGATGGTTTTGTAAGCTTTTCCAGCCTGATGAGCAACATCAACTCTTTTTCCGACGTCCTCAGAGATCTTCTTTGTGCGTGCCATGATACACTGCCACAAACATGATCAGACATTAATAGATCCCTGTTCTTTAAATAAAACACCTGATAGTCAGTCCGCTGAATGAAAACACCTCTGAACAGACCGACTCTAACGTCGCCTTCAATTAAACTGTGAATCCTAGAGGTTCACATACTTTTGGATCATTTTCCTGTACAAATAAATGACAAAGTATATATTTTCGTCTCAATTGTTTGATTGGGTTCTCTGTCAACTTTCATAACTTGTGTGAAAACTCTGATCTTTTTTGTTATATTTATGCAGAAATATATACAATTCTAAAGGGTTCACAGACTTTCAAGCACCACTATATATATATATATATATTCGTCATCATGCTGAGAGAGAATGTAAGCAAGGCCTGTATGAGAGCGAGAGAGGCTCAGCCAGCTGATGGAGGGGAAAACTGCAGCATTTTTGACAGCAAACATACCTTTCAATTAAAAAGAAATGATCAGTTTTGTGAAGAGTGACACATTAAAGTTAGCAGAGGTTGTTGCTTTAAAGTCTGAAGTTGTAGATCGTCTGTCATGTCATCTGTCTTGTGTTACGCATCAGTTTAGTGAGACATGGATATCACAGAAACATCTGTAGCAGGAGCCCAGTGTTGTGTTCTTCATGAACGGATGTCTGTTCTCCTCGTGCAGGGCTGTTGGCTGCATCTTTGCTGAGCTTCTTGCCCACAAACCTCTTCTTCCTGGAGCCTCAGAGATCCAGCAGTTGGACTTGATCGTCCAGCTGTTAGGAACACCTAATGAGAGCATCTGGCCGGTACGAGATCGCTTCAGAGTCAGATGCTTGAATGAAAAGTGTTGTCTTGTGTTCTGTGTTTGGAGAGAACATCTGATGCAGGTTAACCAGGGTTTCTTGTGAATTGCAGGGCTTCTCGCGCCTGCCGCTCGTTGGGCAGTACAGTCTGAGGAAGCAGCCCTACAACAACTTAAAGAACAAGTTCACCTGGTTAACAGAAGCTGGTCTGAGACTGCTCAACCTGCTGTTCATGTACAACCCACAGCGCAGGTAAAACAAAGCTAGACTACATTTTAGCGTGTCTTATTTCTTTGGTTTTTACATTAAACGTCTTGAATCTAACTGACAAACATTAGATGAAATAAACTTTTTATGACACAAGTTAATAACTAACCTAACCCTAGCAATATTCAAATTTTCTGAGATGCTGAATTTGGGACTTTAATTTTGATGATTATAACTGACAACGAATGAAAGGAAATAAACATTTGAAATATATCAGTCTGTGTGTAATGAATTAATCTAATATACAAGTTTCACTTTTTGAATGGTATTACTGAAATAAATCAACTTTTTCATGATATTCTAATTTTATGACCAGCACCTGTAGTACTGCAATACTGAGGTGCAGATAATTGCCACTATTTGCAATAAGTAGCATACAGAGCAGAAAACCCTGCTATTTTAACAGTGTAAACAGAATCTATAGCTATTTGCACTGTGTAAAATACTTCACGTGCTGATTCAGTGTGATAATGCTATGTGATGATTGTGTGTCTTACAGAGCCACAGCGAATGATTGTTTAGATAGTTCCTACTTCAAGGAGAAGCCCTTGCGTAAGTACAGGCTTATTTAGTTTCTCTGTATTAGATGCTGATTTTCTGACCGTGTTTCACTCTGCAGCTTGTGAACCAGAGCTGATGCCCACGTTTCCTCACCACAGAAACAAACGGGGAGGCTCTGTGACCGAAAACCAGTCCAAAAGAAGCAAAGTATGACCTCACAGATGTGTTTTACTTTCCGATTGGATATTTGTGTTGTTATAATCTCAAGATATTGTACAAGGCTTGCAGACATGAGATACAGTGTAAATAATACAAATAAATCCTAGTTAGGGGAGTTTTTTTTTGTACAAAGATTAAAAAATCTGAATGCTTCACGTGATTCATTTATATAAAAATGTCTCCATTGATGTGTTGATCTGTGAAGCAGTAGCTGATTTATCAGATCAGCCAAATTACTTCAAATACGAATGGGCTGTTTGTCCAACTGAGATCTGTATAGGTACATTGTTTATTCTTGCACATTTTCTTCACAGCATTATCCATTCCCCTTCTCAAGTGGAAAGTCAGGTTTTTTCTGGAAACATACACAGCATGTTCATAGAAAATGATCCTTTGTTATAATGTTGCAGATCTATCCATTTTAAGCAGCGTGGATAGGCTGAAGTAAATACAGCTGCACAAATTCTTTTAAAAGTAATTTCTTTTATCAGATTAGGTTAATGTTATCCTTCAGAATGAATGACAGCTGTAACACTTCATTATTACAACACATCTGCTTGATCAGGAGCTCTTAAGTGAAATGTTGATGGGTGAGTCTGTCAAATACACGGCCAGGGCATATTTCAGCCCGGACTCAAAAAGAAGCTACATTGAAAAAATCTGAATAGTTGTAAAACAAACGTAATTTTCTTTATCCAAATAGCCAAAATATAATTATGAACATCAAGCCTATTTTTGTGCATTGTGAAACTCTTTTCATGAAGCAAATCTCAATTACTATAGAGAGAAATCATCTACATGAATAATTGTGTCCAAATAGGCTTAATTATCTTTCCAAATATAATTCTGTATAATTCTGAGGTTTAGCGTGACCAGACGTGTCTTTGAGAGATTCACCCAAACCACGTTTATACAGTAAAGTGCTGCAATACTAAGCTGGACATAAAAGATACTGAAGAAGCTCAAATTGGTCTGCACTCAAAACAATCCCAAAACTGAGAATAAATTAACATAAATACTCATTGGAGAAAGCTGTAATGTTGGAAGCTGGTTCAGAATAAAGGGCCGACAGACAAAATCTTCATAAAATGAATACTTCAACTAATTTGATTATGTAAACATAAAAATAATTTACAGCAAGCTGCATGCTCTCTCTTGCTCTGTCCAGTCTGCTGAGTGTGATGTGTAGTGTTGGGCGGTTAGAGATGTCAGATTGGGTCGGGCTGCAGGTTTGTTTAGACTAGACAGTCCTGGTTGAGTTGGGTGTCGTGCTTCAGCCCTCCTGTCCAAAGTCCTCTGTGAACTTCTTCACCTTCAGCAGGTCTTCTGTGTTGACGGTGGGGCGTGTGGTCACCAGAGAGCGCAGCATGTCCGGCTAACACACACACACACAATTTATAAATAAATGTAATTTATTCCTCTGATCAAAGCTGTATTTTCAGCATCATTACTCCAGTCTGCAGTGTCACGTGATCTTCAGAAATCAGTATAATATGTAACAATTATTATTGATGCTCAGTTATTAATAATGGTTCTTAATTATTGTCATTGTTAAAAACAGTATTTGCTGCTTCATATTTTTGTGGAAACCATGATACATTTTATTTCAGGATTCTTTGATAAATAGAAATTTCAAAACAACAGCATTTAACTGAAATTAAAAAGGTTTATTTGTGTAACATTATAAATGTCTTTACTGTCACTTTTGACCAATTTAATGCAACCTTGCTGAGAAGTATAAAACAAGTACAAAATTGTTCATATATATATATATATATATTAGTGCTGTCAAACAATTAATCACATCCAAAATAAAAGTTTTTGTTTACATAATGACTGTGTGAATCATCAAACAAATTCAAATATTAATAAAAGATAACAAGTAAACACAACATGCAGTTTTGAATGAAGTTTATTATGAAGGGAAAATAAAATCCAAACCCACATGGCCCTGTGTGAAAAAGTGCTTGCCCCCTAAACCTAATAACTGGTTGGGCCACCCTTAGCAGCAACAACTGCAATCAAGCGTTTGTGATAACTTGCAATGAGTCTGTTACAGCGCTGTGGAGGAGTTTTGGCCACTCATCTTGGCAGGATTGTTGTAATTCAGCCACATTGGAGGGTTTTCTAGCATGAACCGCCTTTTTAAGGTCATGCCACAGCATCTCAATAGGATTCAGGTCAGGACTTTGACTAGGCCACTCCAAAGTCTTCATTTTGTTTTTCTTCAGCCATTCAGAGGTGGGTTTGCTGGTGTGTTTTGGATCATTGTCCTGCTGCAGAACCCAAGTTCGCTTCAGCTTGAGGTCACCAACAGATGGCCGGACATTGTCCTTCAGGATTTTTTGGTAGACAGCTGAATTCATGGTTCATTTATCACAGCAAGTCTTCCAGGTCCTGAAGCAGCAAAACAGCCCCAGACCATCACACTACCACCACCATATTTTACTGTTGCTATGATGTTCTTTTTCTGAAATGCCGTGTTACTTTTACGCCAGATGTAATGGGACACACACCTTCCAAAAAGTTCAACTTTTGTCTCGTCAGTTCACAGAGTATTTTCCCAAAAGTCTTGGGGATCATCAAGATGTTTTCTGGCAAAACTGAGACGAGTCTTTATGTTCTTTTTGCTCAGCAGCGGTTTTCGTCTTGGAGCTCTGCCATGCAGGCCATTTTTGCCCAGTCTCTTTCTTATGGTGGAGTCATGAACACTGACCTTAACTGAGGCAAGTGAGGCCTGCAGTTCTTTAGATGTTGTTGTGGGGTCTTTTGTGATCTCTTGGATGAGTCGTCGCTGTGCTCTTGGGGTAATTTTGGTCGGCCGGCCACTCCTGGGAAGGTTCACCACTGTTCCATGTTTTCTCCATTTGTGGATAATGGCTCTCACTGTGGTTCGCTGGAGTCCCAAAGCTTTAGAAATGGCTTTATAACCTTTTCCAGACTGATAGATCTCAATTACTTTCTTTCTCATTTGTTCCTGAATTTCTTTGGATCTCAACATGATGTGTAGCTTTTGAGGATCTTTTGGTCTACTTCACTTTGTCAGGCAGGTCCTATTTAAGTGATTTCTTGATTGTGAACAGGTGTGGCAGTAATCAGGCCTGAGTGTGGCTAGAGAAACTGAACTCAGGTGTGATAAACACAGTTATGTTATAACAGGGGGGCCATGTGGGTTTGGATTTAGTTTTCCCTTCATAAAAAAACCCTTCATTTAAAAACTGCATGTTGTGTTTACTTGTGTTATCTTTGATTAATATTTAAATTTGTTTGATGATCTGAAACATTAAAGTGTGACAAACATGCAATAAAATAAAAAAGGACAAGCCACTGTATATTTAAGAAAAATATGTTATGTTTCTATATTAAATATATTTACATATAATATAAAATATAATAATATAAATGTATATACATGTAAATATTTTAAATATATATACTGTATGTGTTTGTATTTATATATACACAATATATGTGTGTGTTCAGTGTTTTTTTTATTATGTAAACAAAAACTTTTATTTTGGATGCGATTAATTGTTTGACAGCACTAAAATATATATATATATAGTCAAACTGACAGCAAGACTGTCAGGATCTCACCATGCACACTATGGGCTCCAGCAGTTTGTCACTAGGAACATCCATCCAGGTCATCTCTATGGCATCAGGGTCACCGGGGGAGCACGGGGTCAGGAGGTCATCCACCATCAAGGAGCTGTTACTGCGAGACGGGCCGCGCACCTGAGGAGCAGAATCACAAAATCAAGCGTTCAACTCGCTGTTCTAGATCTAAGAGGATCGAAGGGGTCATACGATGCGGTTTCATGTTTTCCTTTGTTTTTGGAGTGTATTCAGCCAATCACAATGCACCGGATAGCTGGCCAATCAGAGCACGCCTCACTTCTCAGAACGATGAGCTTTGTAAAAATCAACGCGTTTCAGAAAGGCGGAGCATAGAGGAGCAACAATAATGTACAGTATTAAACCATGTAAACGCATTGCAATACACCAAATAATGTTTTAGCACCTTTAAAGATATATAAATACACACACATACATTATATCTTTTGAAAATATTTACATAATAAATATACATTAGTACACACACATATATTATGTAAACAAAAACTTTTATTATGGATGCAATTAATCGTTTGACAGCACTAATTACAAATTAATTTGAACATTATACATATTAGAATACAAAACAGATCCAGAAATAAATAAGTCATGTTATGAATACGTTATGCAACGGCGCGGCTTGACCATCATTGATTGGTTACCTTTTTGAAGTGCGTGGCGGACTGCACTTTCCTGACCGGCTGCATGAGAGCGTCTCGCACTATGACGCTGATATCGGCTCCGGAGTATCCGTCTGTTTTGTGGGCCAGCTGACGCAGGTCTGGCTCGGACAGACTGTGAGGCGTGTTTCCCAGATGCAAGCGAAACATGGCCGCTCTGGCCGGCTCCTCGGGGAGCGGGATGTAGATGCGCTTCTCAAACCTGCACCCACCAGCCCGAGGATTACTTGAGTTCAAACATGAGCACTTTTCTACTTTGAGAGCATTTATCAGACTGACCTTCTTCGAATAGCAGTGTCAAGCACCCAAGGAATGTTAGTAGCACCGAGAACTAATACCCCATCGTTGTTATTACCAACACCTGCGGAAGAGAGACGCCCACAAACCATCAGACAGAAGAGCTCGTGAGGAAATTATCCTGCATCGTTCGGTATTCTCCATTCATTTTTGGTTACACTTCATTTTAAGGTGACCTTGTTACATATATAATAACAATTAATTATGCATAATTACATGCAAGTAACCCTAATCCTAACCATATATAGTAAGGACATGTAGTCAATTAATATTACTTATTAATATTAAATGTCTGATTACACTGTAACAAGGACGCATTCAAATATAGTGTAAGTATTTTTAGGTGTCCTTGTTACAGTGTAATTATACATTTAAGTACTGAGTAATATTAATTAACTACATGGACATAGTCTTAGGGTTTGGTTTATGGTTAGCTGCTTAAAATTATGTAAAATTTACTGTTATTACTACAGTAAAGTACATGCAACGTGTAACAAGGACACTGTAAAATAGTTACCTCATTTCTTTTTATCAAGTTTAAAATGTACTTAATTTTAATTAATAAAATTTCATATTTTTTTAAAAATTTTTGTTTTTTTGTTTTTACAATAAGGTTTACTTTTACTTTACTTTTAGTCATTTAGCAGAAGCTTTTATCCAAAGCGACTTACAAATAAGAAAGTAACTAAAACTAAAAGTTAACTCTGTAAAGGTTTCATTGGTTAACTTTAGTTCATGTATTAACTAACATTAACTACCAATGAACGGTTCATTGTTGGTCCATTAAATAATATCAACAGAAACAACCTCTGATTTATACGAGTATGTACATATAAATACACACACATGCATGTATATATTTTAAAATTATTTACATGTATACATTTATTATACATTTACTTATATTTTATATTATATATAAATATATTTCATATATAAACACAATTTTTCTTAAATATATCCTGTATGTGTTTGTATTTATATATACATAATAAATACACACAGCACACACACATATATATATTATATAAACAAAAACGTTTATTTTGGATGCGATTAATCGTGTGACAGCACTAAATATAATGATATCTTGGCAAATGCTGAAAATAACATTAAATAAGATGTTTTAGACGTATTTTTCATTGTTAGTTCATGTTAACTTGTGTTTAATTTTTGACAAATCCCATCAATGCTGCGTAAGGGAATATAAATATATTAAAGTTTTGAAATACATTCATTAAGTTTTCTTGGGGGTTTTTCCATTAGACAAACCTAATCTTACCATTTTGACCTTCAAACTGAATTTTAATGTTATTTTAAATTGTTGAATATTACAATTTTTTTAAAACATTATACATATTAGATAAATATAATAAGAAGTAGATGCAGACGTGAATAAGTCATGTTAAGGCTGTATGTATGTATGAATGAAATTAATAATGTATGAAAGGACAGGAAGTGGTTTTTCAGAAAGTGTTTCTCACCCTGCATCTGCACCAGGAACTCCGTCTTGATCCTCCGAGCCGCTTCGCTCTCGTTCTCATTTCGGGATCCACAGAGGGAGTCCACCTCGTCTATGAAGATGATGGACGGCTTGTGCTGGCGAGCCAGATCGAACAGATTCTTCACCAGTCTGGAAAACAATTCAGTAGCAATCGTTCGGTGAGGCCTGCAGCTCATGCACTCTGACAGTCAGCAAAGTGAGCAAAAACTCACTTCTCGCTCTCGCCGAGCCACTTCGACACGAGGTCCGAGGAAGACACGGAGAAGAAGGTGGAGTTATTGGCCTCGGTGGCCACAGCTTTGGCCAGATAAGACTTCCCTGTGCCGGGGGGCCCAAACAGAAGAATGCCCCTCCAGGGAGTGCGCTTGCCTGCATCACAGTACATACACAGACTGCAGTCTTTCAAAACGTACATATAGGATCTGGATTCATTAAAATGAAGAGCTAATAAATGTGGACCTCAAGGGAAATATTTCTGCATATTCTTTTATAGCTCACAGATTACTACAAATCTTTCTGTCATCATTTGATATAAGAACTTGCACTTCCAGTCAAAGGCTTGGGGTCAATCAGAATTATTCATCTTTCTGAAAGGAAAGAAGTGTCTTATCCTCACAAAGGCTACAATTACTTGATCAGAAACAGAGCAATTTCATGTCATTTAATATGCAATTTCTTTAAAGTGTAATGTATTTCTGTGATCAAAGCTGTATTTTCAGCCTCATTACTCTGGTCTTCAGTGTCACATGATCCTTCAGAAATCATTATAATATATATGTAATAATTATTATATATAATTTTATATTGCATAATATTCTTTTAGGATTTGTTGATGAATAGAAATTCATAAAACTGCATTTATTTATTTATTTATTTAAATACAGGTATTTATGTTTATTTTTTATGTAGGTGTGTGCGCATGTATTTATTTATTTATTTTATTCTTGTCTATAAAAGTCCTTACTGTCACTTAATTAATTAACTCGATTAATTTCTTTCAAGTAAAAAAAAAAAAAACTCTGACCCCAAACTTTTGAACAATAGTGTGTTAACTAGGGATGTGCCCAAAGCTGAATAAGTTATATCTATTGTATTGTACTAATAGGGCCCTATGATTTCCACGGAATTTGTCAAATTTGAATGAATGAATTAAAAATAGGTCATTACACAAATAAAATCACGATGGACTAGTATCTGTGAATATTAAGCCACAAAATGACTATTTAAATACGAATCCTGCATGTTCTGTGTGTCTCTGTGTGAATGAATGTTTAATACACACATACTGAAGCGCGCGTGACGCTCGCAGTGATTTCAGCGCCTGCCGTCTCACTAAATGAGGACATAAACACATGAACAACATCTCCAGACCTACTCTGAGACTCACTTCATGACCATATCACTGTTCATTTGAATAAACTGGTGTCATCTCATATACACACAGTAATGCAAAGGTATTCACGGCAACCCGTCAAAATAAAAGTTTGGTTTAACTCGAACACATTGTACCAGAAACACATTACTATTGTTCAGTAGAATGTACATACTATTACTACTAAAATTATACTAAAAGTTGTGTTGTTGGATGCAGTAATGTGTATAGCAGTCGTCATTCTGTCATCTGAGCCTCTGAAGACACAGTGGATTACCTTTGTTTTTGAAGGGAATGCACCCTCGATCTACCTAACTGTGTTTATGTTCGCGCAAATCATTGGTGACCCAGCTTCACCAGCAGATGACGTGAGTATAAGGTTCTTAAATAAATCTTGGCAAATCACCTTTCCTAATAACGTGCTAGTTTGCCAGTTCCGTAGCTAAATGCGGCTAAAGTTTACAGTCTCTCAGAGAACGGCTCGTCACCCCACAGAAGAGAGCGGTGGGGTAAACAGTAGCTTATTAGCATTTAAAGGGACATGGACCGTAACGGCTTGCTGTGAACAGAGCCGTTTTTGACGGGGTAAAAGGGTGTTGTTTTACACTACCATTGAGAAATTTGAACCAAAGTATGTTATAGACTTTTCATGAAGACCCTAAAGAATCATATCAACTTGTGGAAAATGGCAATAGTTTGTTTCATTTTCAGTAATTAAAAGATAAATGAAATTAATGTTTTATGCTTTCATTTGATAACCTGAAAAAATTTCAATACACAACAGAATTTCTGAGGGGGAAAACATTTCAAAAGGCTATTTTAAGAATAACTTTTAATGTTTTATGGACTCAAATAATTAGACATGCTCAAACAAAGAATTTGGTAACAATAAAACATATGGTGAGAAAAAATAAAACATTTCATAGGGCCCTAAACATGTCATTTTTGTTAAACCTTTAATAAACTGATGTGAAATTGTATAAGTTTCATGATTTTAATTCATTAGACATGCTTTTTGATTAATAATATTTAATTTAACATTAAAAAGGAGTAAAAAAAAAAAGCGGAAAAAGCGGAATTTGGAAAATAAAATAAAATGGAATTTCATAGGCCCCATAATAACAAATTCTACTTAATAATAAAACTAATATTTGGCAGACTCTGTTTGCATGATAACACAAGCTAGGGGATAGCAAAACATTAATCATAGATCAATAGCATTAATCTCTCAAATTACTACGCAATAATAAGTGTGGCATGAATGAGTATAAACTGTAATACTGGCCCACAGACTGACCTGTGAACAGGTGCGGGAATTTGATGGGCAGAATCACAGCTTCTTTCAGCGCTTCTTTTGCCCCCTCCAGTCCGGCCACATCACTCCAGCTCACATTGGGCTTCTCCATCACAATCGCACCTGAACACGTCAACAAACACCTCATCATCATGACAGACAAGCAACACGGCAGCTGTGTATTCCTTGGCATTAACACAATGAACCATATAAGACACAGAGACTCACCCATCAGATGCTCCTGGAGCTTCTTTGTTTCAGGATTTTCTCCTTCACTGTCGCTGTCACTTCTGTACACACACACACACACACACACACACACACACACACACACACACACACACACAGAGTTTATCACTGTGAGCAATGGACTTCATTCATCACCACCACCCAGCAGATTAAAGAAGAGCTAAACGCATACTTGTCATTGCTCTGTGTTTCCTTCACTGGTTTCTTGCCCTGTTTGTCCTTGTTTTTCAAGTATTCCTTGAGTTTCTCGGCTCTGTCCAGATACTGCATACACTTCCCACGGATGCTTTCCTTCGCCTTGTCACTGTGCGCTTCATCTGAGAAACCAAAGGATCAAAGCTGAGTCTTGAATTCTTTCATAACAAATGTTACATTTACACATCTATTACATGTCAAATGTAAGTACATTTTAATCAAACTTTCATAAAACAAATAAACCCCCATAAATGACTGAAAGGGGCATAGTTCATAATTTCAATACAAAGCCAGCATCCACTTTCCCAACGCTAACACTTCTGTTTCAAATCTCTAGTTATTTGCTATTTAACACTGACCAATAGGCTGCCAGGCCTCGGTGACATCACCCAAACAAGGACGTTGTTTCAGAGGCAGAGTCTAAACAATATTTTGATGAAAAATTCTAAAGACAAATTTTGTCCAATGAACTGTGTTCGATGAGATTGTTAGAAAGTAAACAGGGTTCATTTAGAGTAGTGGTTGACCGATGTATCGCCGATGCCGATATATCTGCCGATATCTGGCATTTCACACAAACTGCCCTGTTGGATACAGTGTTTATTCCTTTTTAATTATATTTTTTATTAAATATTTATTTATTTGTGAAAAATACTTTGTCATGTAAAGTACAAGTATGTTTATTTTACACATTTTTTAATCCATTTTCAAATGATTTCAAATTTCTTAAATATTAATTAACATTAAATAAAATCACATCGGCTATATATCGGCCATCCTTCTTTCCAAGACATCGGCTGTCAAAAAACCAATATCGATCGACCACTAATTTAGAGTTCATTCGGAGTAGCAGATGTGGTTCACTCACATTTGATGGCGTGCAGGAAGTACTCCACAGCATGCTGGTAGAGTCTCAGCGCCTCCGCATAGTTCTTGGCCTTGTCCTCCTCTGTGGCTTTAGTGACCAGCTCAATCGCTTTCTGAAATCACAGAAATCACAGGCTCTATGAACTGACAAGACTAATTCCTATGCGATTTATAAGTGCTCAGTCCACGTCAACTCAACCAGAGGTCTGTGGATCAATTGTATTTACTTATTTTATTTTCAGGTGAAAGAACAAGTTGTGTCAAATATTCATTGTTTAAAATGACATTTTCCAGCTTATATTTCAAGCAGAAGTCAAGCTCTAAAAAGCCCTCTGGAAAGGTTGCAGGCTCAAATTTTTGATTTTGATATTTTTTCTGAAGAAAGACAGACATGTATAGTGATGAAAGCCAAAATATTAAATGTCACGGATGAATATTTACTTAGTAATCCACTATTTTGTAGAGGTCAAAATGGCAATTTTCTCCTGAGATTCAGTCAAATTACAGGGGGTTAAAAATGACTTCAGAAAGATGGCAGCATCGTGTTATTTTTTCACAGAGATTGGTAGGTCTGTTCACGTTAGCAATCTTTGTTGCATTTTGTGCCAAGGGTGACCGTTCAAAAATGGGGAAAGAGCAAGTTTGCATACCTGTAACTCAAACAGTATTAAAGATATCTTAATGCCCTTTTATATATTGGTTCTTAACAAACTTTAATTTAGGCTTCTTCATTTTTAAAGCCCTATATGGTTCGGTTGCAGAGATATTGGAATTTCAATATGGCTCCAAGAGTAAAATTGCTCAAATGTACATATTTTCAGTGGTCATAAAGCACTAAAAATATTAAATTACATTTAATATCTGGGCTATCATCACTATGCATGTTTATCTTTCTTCAGAAAAAAAATAATTAGCAAAATCTAAAATTTGATTCGGGGAAATTTCTGAAATGTGGTTGATTTGACATGGAATGACTCTGCAGCTTCATTCTGTAAAGAAATATTGTAAGTATATTAAAAGAAAATTGTTGTGTCTACACCCCCAGAACAAACTATCCTCTTTGAATATATTGGTATATTATCCTTCTGGCTATTGAGTGCCCTGAACAGTTGTGAGATGTAATGTAAGTTGTTAAATATTCATTGGATGAAAACCAGAAGGTATCCGTGTTGATCTTTTACAAAAGCAATGGTGTAGAGTACAAATTTGGTTGAAATTAGAGATGTACATTAAAAATGTAAGATTTGTACATTTTTGTTTAAAGTTCAAAAAGACGTTAAAGCCCAATATTCATTTTAAGAATAAAAGGTGTATTTGATTGAGGGAAACAAGATAAATTGCTCGTTTAAATATTAGCCTATTTGTTTATCAGATGTTCCCCTTTGGATGCCAAAAGAATATAGTTTTGGACACTTAAATGGTAGAATTGAATGTTTTCTCTTTTTTCCTGGAGCTACACAGACATGCTCATCTGTCATTAGGGAACATGCATCCTCAATGCAATAAATTAAATACTTATTTAAGCTTATTTAATACTTATGCATGCATCTTGAAAAAAAAAATCTATTCTAAACCTGAAAAATAAAGGATATTTATTTAGTTTCAAAACATTGGGTACCTTTTGTGTTTGTCCAATTTCTGGATTAAATTCGTTGGTGTGCTGAAGGTGTTTTGACCTGCTTAATATATTAAGTAATAATTGTATTTTTAATCCCCAGCAGAAAATAATGCATTGCTCAGTAAACACTGCTCAATGTGTGTCAGTTCCAAAATATATGGCCGTGCAAACAGAGCTCAATTTCTATTTTCAAAAACATTTTTGTAAATACTGAGTAAAATATGAGTTCATCTAATTTCAGCAATTCTGTGTACATTTAACTTAAATTGTATTATTTTTGTATATGACGGTTTTAAAAATAACAGCTTAGCTATGGATAGGCCTGTATATTTTCTGCTTATTCTTTTATTTTCAGAGTGAATTGCGAATAAATATCGTTTAGCTTCTTTAATTTCAGCAACTGTGAGTACATTTGATGTACTGCCATTCAATTATAGGCTGACAGATAAACAAACAGGCCTACATCTACAGTAATAAATCCACAGCAGCCATTCAAAACAATGATTTCATGACAGCATGACATACTTAAACACACATTTCGACTGATATATGAGTCCTGTACTCAGTAATATCTGATCTCAGATGAATATGAACTGAAGAGGGGTTTGTTTACATGGTTGCTTGTCAAAGACAATTAGCCTTTTAACCTCCTCTCCGCTGATTTCTGATATATTACAACGCTAAACGCTCCGGACGTGTGTGAATTATGAACGATAAGTCATTAGAGTTGATTTGTTAATTTAATGTGTATTTATAACATGGTTAAACAGAGATGATGAGCTAAAGCTAAAGCTAATGTAAACTCACCTGAAGTGTTGACGTTGTCATTTCATCTCACGCGCCAGCGGTTTCACTGCAGTGTCCTATTAATAGTATTTATAATATATTCAAATTGTTTGTTAAATAACGAGAACAATAAAATTATTTAATGAAGGTTCATCTAATGTGACATAAGTGAACACAGAAACGGAAGTTGCTGTCCTCCGGAAACAAAACCTCAACGCATCAGTTCCATGTTAACACTATATAACACTCGATTAATTTACATGTTTTTATTTATATATGACATTTACATAAAGACATAATGCATAGCTTCAGGTTACAGGCTTTGAGAGTTATATAATACATGTAATACATTTGATTGTGTGCTGCAAGCTGCCGCAAATAGACTTTGGTTCAAACCTTTTCTCTTCAAAATAAAGCAAAATCAATCTATTAAACAACAACAAATATTGAAACTGAGGCATGTATCTATGGGTACATTCAGAGTCTAAAGCATTGGTCATATCAAATATTAAGCTAAGGACAGCTCAAAACATCTCACCTGTGCAATCTGTAAACCTGTGCGTTTAATAGCGCTGTTTAACGATTAATCGCGATTAATCGCATCCGAAATAAAGGTTTTTGTTTACATAATGTGTGTGTACTGTGTATATTTATTATGCATATACAAACACACACACACATACAGTATATTTTTGAAACCATTTCCATGTATATATTTATATTCATATAATTTATATTATAAATAAATTTAATATATAAACATACAATTTTTCTAAAATATATACATGCATGTGTATTTATATTACAAATATACACAGTACACACACAAATATATTAAACAAAAATGTTTGTATGCGATTAATCGTTTGACAGCACTAACACGGTTTCATAGTTAAGACAACGTACGTCCTCAATAAGCAGTAATAATGTGACAGAACATAATATCCAAACCTATAATCAATAAATACAGCAGAAAGCATCACACCTTTCATTTAATGGACACTCCAGAAGAAACAAGGTTTCCACACAAGTAAAAACTCTTTTTTTCCTCTATTTTGAAATATTTATGATATTAGTATGTACAATATAGACTATAAAAGTTTAAGGGCACTTAAAGCGTCAAAGAGGTTGTACGTGTGGTCCTTGTGCAGATACATTTATTTTTGCATTTCACTTGTGTAGTGAGCTTTATGCTAAAATAAAGACATTGTATAGAAATATTGCTTCTGTTAAGCTTGAGCAACGGTTATGAAAAAATGCAGTTCATCTCATTTTCAAAACGTCATTACCTTCATATATTGTTCGTATTCTAAACTACGGCACTTGTGACTGAAGTGATGGGTTAATATAATGTGCTCAGTTTGCATTACATGCAGCACATAAAAAGAGAAAATGTTAATAAAGAGTATATACTGATGCTATATTGATAAACAAAACATACACACCATGACAAACCACATATCAGTGCTAAAAACGTGATGGCCCCACACATTTCACGACCAATAAATCTCAGACTTTTCCAGTCTTGTCTGATAACTGGACTAGGATTATGAAAAGCCATTTTATAAAGATTGTACTCACAAAAAGCAAAGTTCTTCAAAGCTACATATAACCAGAAAATATATATTGGCTATAGAAATAGGACTTTTTCCCCATGACTTATTTAATAATAAGTTTTCATTAATTTCCTTCACATTTCCAAGCCTGGAAAACAGAATTTTAAAATTCCCTGATATTTCCAGGTCTTTATGACAGAGGGAAGCCTGTAATAAAGACTAAACACTCTTCTAACGCTGATCAAGACGCATTAATGTACTACAGCAGAGCAAATACAAATCAAGGCCTGGAGCAGGTTTGGTCATAAATGTGGAAAAAGCATTTCTTATGACATGTAGAGCATAGATAAACTAATAAAATATTAGTTTTTCAAAATATTAGTTCAACTGAATCAATCCTATTCAATACCTTCTAGAGTTTTAACTTTAAGGAGGTTATTTTTGGTCAGTCGCGAGGGAATGTATTTAAAGCTTCATTTTCTCCATCTTTGCATTCAAATGACATTCATTCAGATTATAATACAGATGTAACAGTCTTTGCCATGCGATACATATAAACATAAATACAGGCGAGTTACGTGAGAAACAAACAACACAGATAATACTAAAATAATATGTTCGCTTTGGTTACTCTGCAAAGCGTAAGCCTGAAAACGACAGTAAAAGCTTGTTGGCTCTTGATGAGAAGGCACAGCTGGTGTTCCTGGGATTGATTTCTGCTTTAGAAAGCCACACACAACAAATGTGTTGGCTAGAAGAGAAGTACACTATGAAAACACTGCTTGAGTAAAATACTAGCCGGCAATAAATCAAAGGAATACATGAACCTCCATCGTTTCCTGCTGATTCTATGTGAGCAGTCCCAAACGAGCCAGTTTGGCTGAGAGAAACGAATGAAGCACAAAGACCACCGGCTTCGGCCCCGAGTGAAGCTCAAACACCTGCAAGACAAAGAAAAAAACTGATTATGATCAAAACTATCCACCTAATGAGCCTTGTTTTTAATATTACGGAATGGCTATTTAAAGTGCAAATAGCCCGCCTTGTTGGCAGAGGCTATTCACACTGACTCCACCCACCAGCGTGTGATTGGGATAGTCGTCACTGAAAAAGAGCTCATTTCAGCATCAGTTTCAGTGGCGTAGATGGTAAAGCGCATGCATTTTGACACGATCAACCCAAGTTCGAATTCGCCTTTTGCCAAACTTTTTTCTCCCTTTTCAAATCTCATATCGCATCAGAAATGCATTTATTTTCAATAAAAATTAAGGAAACAATCAAAAAGTTGAAAAAAGTATTGGGTAGGGTTTGGGTAGGTGTAGGGAGGGCTTTGTCCCAATAAATGCCCCATCATCTATTCAATAACTTGAATTATAACTCTAAACTCAGTACGTTAATTGTGCTAAAGTGGAATTATACATTAGGTACACTTTAAATATTTAGCATTTAAAGCCCGATATTATTCAAAGATCATACAATCCTTATCAAAAAGTGACATTAAAACACATTTTAGGCTTGTTATTAATAAAAGTGCATTGTGCACAAATGTAATACTGATATAAAAATTATAATTTAACTTTATTTGGAGTAAGTCTCGGGTTATCCGTCAGTAAATGTTAATAGATTTGAACTATACTTAGTATGAAATACATATATTTTAAATTAGGGCTGGGCGATAATTATTGCGGTATAATTTTCCTCAAAACAATATGAAGAGTTCGATAAATGTTCAATATAATGTTTATGCGCCAAAAGCGGAAATCAATAGGCAATTACGTACTGTTTTATAATGTATTACGATACTGAGGTGCAGATAATTGCCACTATTTGCAATAAGTAGTATATAAACAGCAGAAAATCTAGCTATTTTAACAATGCTCGCTAGGAAAATATGCTATTTGCACTTAGTGTACATAGCCACTGCCTTTAAATTATGGGAGGCACTTCTGATTTTTCCACTCAAAAAGACTATATTAAATCATTTCAAATCATACGATTGCTCTACAAATAATCCTTATCCGCCACTTTGACTAAATGGGCTATACATTTACGTTTGGTATATTTAATGTGCCGTGATATAACGACGATATCTATAGAATAGCTCTTTTCAGCTCCTCCTGATTATTTTCATGTTTCCTTTGTATCTCGCTGTAAGTAAATGAAAAAAACAACAAGTACTGTGCATCCGTGGTCTGCTCTCCCGATTTAATTTACGATATAAACCATGAATAATTTGCTGGATCGCACCAAGAATCTTTCATATTTTTCTCCCCAAATCCTTACGTCTCTTTCCAGGTTTGCTTTCACATGGATGCTGTAAAAGGTAACTTATGAAATATAGACATATATTACTATAATGATATTTAACACGTCTGTAATATTGCTGTGGATTTAGGAGTTATTCATGGTATGCTAAAAGTAATTTGTTAATGCTTTTAAACTTTTTAATGTTCTTTTAATGATCGATGGTTGAAGGGTGAGTAAAATGGTCACCTCATTGTACCCATTTTTTGAAAATGCTGATTATTGCATTCATAGAGCGAAACTTGCTGATTGCCCAAGTAATATATTTAAAATATATATATTTAATACTAAGTATAGTTCAAATCTATTAACATTTACTGACAGATAACTCTAGACTTACTGATATAAAAATTATAATTCAACTTTACTTGGAGTATTACATTTGTGCACAATGCACATTTATTAATAACAAGCCTAAAATGTGTTTTAATGTCACTTTTTGATGAGGATTGTATGATCTCTGAATAATATCGGTCTTTAAATGCTAAATATTTAAAGTGTACTTGCAGTAGTTCCACTTCAGCACAATTAAATAGTATGTCTTTAGTTGGACTTCAGCACTACTTCAGCACAATTAAATAGTATGTCTTTAGTTGGACTTCAGCACTACTTCTGCACAATTAAAGTGCATTAAGCACTAAATTAGTTGTTCCAATTTTGTAGTCTTGAAATATACCAGTTTAGTATACTAAAAGTACAAATGCAGGGCATTTTATCAAGTACATAAATATTAGTTCAGTCAAGCGATTAATCGAGATTAATCACATCCAAAATAAAAGTTTTGGTTTACATAATATGTGTGTACTGTGCATATTTATTATGTATATATAAAGACACACACAAGCATGTATATATTTAGAAAAAATGTGTTAAATTTATATATTAAATATATTTACATATGATATAAATTAAATGAATATAAAAATAATATACATGTAAACATGTTTTAAATATATGCTGTATGCGTGTGTATTTACATATGAAGAGTTTATTTGCAAAAGCAGGTAACTCTGATTTTGAAAATTTTCAAAAATCATGTTTTTTATTGTGTTAGTTAGCTGGGGGGGTTGTTATTTTTTAACCCAGTCAAAATAACCCAACTGCAGTTTGATTGAGATTAATTGTAATGCACAATGAAATGACATGATTTCTGAGAATTGTTAAAAACAGAGTTAACCGTTTTTGCAAATGAACTCTTCATATACATAATAAATATACACAATACACACATATATTATGTAAACAAAAACTTTTACTTTGGATGTGAATAATCGCGATTAATCGATCTGACAGCACTAGTAAATATGAAAATGTATCTGTAGTATACTTAGCATCAGAGGTGGGTAGAGTACCCAAAAACTGTACTCAAGTAAAAGTAAAAGTACTTGAAGAAATATTTACTCAAGTAAAAGTAAGAGTCTGAATAGTTACTTGAGTAAGAGTAAAAAAGTACCGGACAAAAAAACTACTCAAGTAGTTAGTTACTCGCTACTTTGGATCATATACTGAATATAGTCTATTTTTATTTAGATATATAGATTACATTTATGTAATGGGTATGTGTATACACACACACAGCCGTTCAAAATATATATTATAATTATATATATATTTTTTTATGTAATTTATTTCAGTGATGCAAATCAGAATTTTCATCAGC
The DNA here is from genome assembly GCF_936440315.1 of Barbus barbus. Classification (NCBI taxonomy): domain Eukaryota; kingdom Metazoa; phylum Chordata; class Actinopteri; order Cypriniformes; family Cyprinidae; genus Barbus; species Barbus barbus. Next base: position 1,809,582 of record NC_136728.1, on the reverse strand, counting down.
CTTTACCCCAGTCTTCACATAATCCTTCAGAAATCATGTTGATTTATTATCAGTGCTGCTCTTTTTAGCTTTCTATTCATCAAAGAATACTGAACAAAATATCACAGGTTCCAAAAAATATTAAGCAGCAAAACTGTTTCCAACACTGGTAATAAATCGATATATTATAATGATTTCTGAAGGAGCATATGACTCCGAAAACTGGAGTAACAGCTGATGAAAATTCTGATTTGCATCACTGAATTAAATTATATTTTAAAGTAAATTAATTATGTATTATCCTATAACCTCTGACACTGAAACCTCTGAAAACGCCTCACATTACTGCTCTGAACATAACGAAACAGATGCATATTGATGGATCTTCTGTTCTGCAAAATGTAAACAAATGTAGCCTATATTTTTGCAAGCGTAAATATTGTAAAAATATGTATATTAATTGTGTCTAGAACAGGCCGCGCGCCGCTGCGCAGAGCTAATGCGGGTTCCGCGGGTGTTCATTTCATACTCTCTGACAACTTATTTAATGTATAAATTATACATTGTATTTAATGTAAGGTACATGTACAACAAACTGGTAATGTCATAGTGGTATCGTGGCCTATACCTGTGGAACAGTAGACAGCACACGCGGTGTTCATCTAATAAAGATCTATATAGCTCTAGCAAACAAGCCTTTGCAGATGTGCTTTCAACTGACTGTAGATCCAAAGCCACGTCTTCAGCGCTCTTGATGTTCTTAAACTCTCTGTTATCTGAGTGAGAACCGCTTCAGAGACTCAGCGCGTGCGGCAGGGAACTGAACCAATCATTCAAACTGATTCGCGAACCGATTCACTGGTTTGCCATCTGGTTTGATAAAGCCTTTAAACAGAATCGACTCAAAAGAATGAATCATTCGCGAACGGGCATCGTTCATTGCCCAGAGAAAAGTAGACGGCGCGTTTGGAATAAACCGAAGCATTTTTAACTTGTATTGCATTAAGATACAGTAACGAGAGGAGAGTCGCCCACAGTAACGAAGTAAAAGTACCGTTTTTTCTCTAAAAATATACTTGAGTAAGAGTAAAAGTACCCATTTTAAAATATACTCTAAAAGTATTAGTTACCCAAGTAAATGTAACGAAGTAAATGTAACTCATTACTACCCACCTCTGCTTAGCATGAAATAAATGTATTTCAAATGCATTTAAGTATATTTATTTTTCACTAAGTTGTTCACAGTGTAGATAGAAATTAGTCCCATAATTTGCGCAGTGTCATTGGGCATAGGAAAAAGGTGGATACAGGGATCCTGCTTATTTTGACTAATGATTACATAACATTTCTAGTCACTCTAGATTACGTACATTTTTAGAGACTACACAGACACACAAAAAAAGCTCTAAATAAAGAAATAAAATAAAATTCTGCAGGCTTTAATGAGAGAAAGTTTTATAATGTCAGGACCAACAGACTTCCATTCATTAAGGCCTCCAGAATTGTGTGTCCATCTCCTCCCATCGTCACAGGTAGAGATGATCGGTCTGGCTGCTCATACCATCTCGCCCTCAGGAGCGCCGAAGTCCAGGTAGAGGTTCCTGACGCCATCGTCTGCAGACATCTTGAGCCGCTCGTAGGGGAAGTGGAAGAGCACGGATTCGCCAGACTCCCGCTTCACAGTGAAGCCTCTGTCGTAGTGCAGGATCAGACGCACGTCTTGTCTGTTCAGCACACAGCCTGAGGAGCGCAGACAGACAGAATCAGAATGAGCTTTATTGGCCAAGTAGGTTTACACATACGAGGAATTTGTTTTAGTGACAGGAGCTCCACAGTGCAACAGAGAGATAGCGACAGGACAGGACACAGATAATAAAGAATAATATACAAATATCCAAATAGGCAATGATAAACACAATATATAATATAGACAATTGTGTGTGTACAGGTCTGATATGTGCAAATTTGAAATGAAAAATTAGATAAAGTAAGCAAGTGTGGTGAATAAATAATAGAGTTGTGTGTTCCGCGTTTTATTGTCATGTGTTCATGAGATGGATTGCCTGAGGGAAGAAACTGTTCCTGTGTCTGGTCGTTCTGGTGCTCAGAGCTCTGTAGCGTCGACCAGACGGTAACAGTTCAAAGAGGTTGTGTGCTGGATGTGAGGGGTCCAGAGTGATTTTACCAGCCCTTTTGCTCACTCTGGATAAGTACAGTTCTTGGAGAGTGGGGAGGGTTGTACCAATGATTCGCTCAGCAGTCCGGGCTACTCTTCTGAGGTCAGATTTGGTAGCTGAGCTGAACCAGACAGTTATTGAGGTGCAGAGGACGGATTCAATGATGGCGGAGTAGAACTGTTTCAGCAGCTCCTGTGGCAGGTTGAACTTCCTCAGCTGGCGAAGAAAGTACAACCTCTGCTGGACCTTTTTCACAATAGAGTCAATGTGAATATCCCACTTCAGGTCCAGAGAGATGGTGGTGCCCAGGAATCTGAATGACTCCACTGCAGTCACAGTGCTGTTCATGATGGTGAGTGGGGGGAGAGCAGGGGGGTTTCTCCTGAAGTCCACTATTATCTCCACAGTTTTGAGCGTGTTAAGCTCCAGGTTGTTAAGACTGCACCATACAGCTAGCTCCTTAACCTCCTGTCTGTAAGCAGACTCGTCACCGTCCTGGATGAGGCCGATCAGTGTGGTGTCGTCTGCAAACTTCAGGAGCTTGACAGAGGGGTCTTTAGAGGTGCAGTCGTTGGTGTAGAGGGAGAAGAGCAGTGGGGAGAGTATGCAGCCCTGAGGAGCTCCAGTGCTGATGGTGCGAGTGCTGGATGTGAATTTACCAAGCTTTACTAACTGCTGTCTGTTTGTCAGGAAGCTGTTGATCTTCTGACAGACGGAGGTGGGGACGGAGAGCTGAGACAGTTTATTCTGAAGGGTGTCCGGGATGATGGTGTTACAAGCAGAGCTGAAGTCCACAAACAGGATCCTCGCATAAGTCTCTGGTCTGTCCAGATGCTGCAGGATGAAGTGCAGTCCCATGTTGACAGCATCATCCACAGACCTGTTTGCTCTGTAGGAAAACTGCAGGGGGTCCAGTGATGTCCTTCAGATAAGCCAAAACCAGTCTTTCAAATGATTTCATGGCCACAGATGTTAGAGTCACAGGTCTGTAGTCATTAAGTCCAGTAATTTTGGGTTTCTTTGGGACGGGGATGATGGTGGAGCGTTTGAAGCATGAGGGGACTTCACACAGCTCCAGTGATCTGTTGAAGATCTGTGTGAAGATGGGGGCCAGCTGATCAGCACAGGTTTTTAGGCAGGCTGGTGACACACCATCTGGGCCTGGTGCTTTCCTTCTTTTGTTCTTTCAGAAGACCTGGCACACGTCATCTTCACTGATTTGAATTGTAGATGTGGGGGAGAGGGGGGTAGCTGGAGGTGTTAATGGTTGTGTGGAGAGATGTTCAGGGCGGGTGTGGGGTGTTTTTTCAAACCTTCAGTAAAAGACATTCAAATTGTCTGCCAGTTGTTGATTCTCCAGAGCGCTGGTGATGTCTTTCATTCCTTTCCACACTGAAGCAGGATCACTGGAAGAGAATTTGTTCCTGAGCTTGTCAGAATAATTCCTCTTTGCCTCTGATCTCCTTTTCCAGTGTGTATTTGGCCTGTTTATACAAGACTTTATCCCCATTTCTGTAAGCATCTTCTTTGGCCTGACGAAGCTGTCGGAGTTTTGCAGTGAACCATGGTTTGTTGATAAATGAAGTTACAGTCTCTGTGAGCTCGTCCAGATCGGTGGCAGCATTTTCAAAAACAGTCCAGTCAGTGAGAGAGAAACAGGCCTGTAAATAAAGGTTCTATTTCATTAGTCCATCTTTTAACAGATCTTAATACAGGTTTTGCAGATTTAAGTTTCTGCCTGTAGGACGGAATAAGATGAACCCAACAGTGATCAGAGAGTCCTAAAGCTGCTCGTGGAACAGAGTGATATGCGTCCTTTATCGCTGTGTAACAGTGATCCAGTATATTACTGTCTCTGGTGGGACATGTGATGTGCTGTCTGTATTTTGGCAGTTCGCAGGAGAGACTTGCTTTATTAAAGTCCCCGAGAATGATTAAAACAGAGTCCGGGTGTTGTTGCTCACTCTCTGTGATCAGATCAGCGAGTTTCTGTAGAGCTGTGCTCACGTGCTCTTGCGGTGGAATGTAAACACTCACGAGAATGAACGAGCAGAACTCCTGCGGCGAATAGAACGGCTTGCAGTTAATGAAGAGCGTTTCTAGATCTGAACAGCACATCTTCTTTAACACTGTTACATCTGTACACCACCTCTCATTGATGTAAAAGCACGTCCCGCCACCGCTCGATTTCCCCATTGATTCCGCGTCGCGATCTGCTCTGATCAGCTGGTAATTAAGCAGATGTAGTAAGCGATCCGGTATGTCGCCATTTAGCCAGGTTTCCGTGAAACACAGAGCAGCATTAGTTAGAAAAATCATTGTTTGTCCGGGAGAGAAGGAGTTTGTCCGTTTTGTTGGGTAGAGAGTGGAGATTTGCCAGATCGATGCTAGGCAACGGCATTCGAAATCCATGCTGATGAAGCTTCACGAGCTCTTTTCCCCGTCTGCGTGTCCTCCTGAAGCGTTTGATCAGAGCTACGGCTCCAACTACAATGTCCAGCAAAATGTCCGAATAGTCAAAATCCGGTAAAAGATTTTGTGGTGTTTTCTGCCGAATGTTCAGCAGGTCATCCCTGGTAAAACTGATCGTATTTGAGTAACAAAAAAGAAGGAAAAACAAACAAAAACAGTACAAACACTGAAGAGCAATGCACAATAGCTGCCATCTTAGTATTTTAAATGTCACAGACGTGAACCACCAGAAGCTCAACTCATCTGAATTTACGCTTTCTTAGCTGGCTGGAACTCAGGAAGGAAAGCTCTCAATATTTCCAACATTTCCTCCAGCCAGCTATTGTTACACAACACACAGGAGGAAAATACTTTTTTCCCCACAGTTGTCCTTTGCTATGTTTACTCAGATTACAGAACAGAAGAGAACTACACAACCTCCAACAGGAACGAATTTGGACATTTCGGTGAACAACATGGTGATAAAATGTGCTTATAATATTTATGGGCTTACAAATTTAATAGATATTAATCTTACAAGAACTGGAATAAAGTGTGACGTTATAAAGCATTCTAGTTGGTGCTTATCTTATCTTGAAGAAATTGGTAAATTACATGCAACAGATTAAAATTTAGAGATTAAAAACGGACTCATTTTATTGCAATTAGTATGATATGGTACTTTTCAGTCTTGAGTTACAATCAACCACAAAGAAACATTACTAAATATTACATTACTATGATTTACCCATATAGGTGCACCACTTACTGGTGTTATACATGTTCATTTGTGAATGAGGGCTGACAGTTTACCCACGGCATTATATTAAAGGAATATTCCAGATTCCAGCACTCGCTGCCTTCACTAGCAATTGCGTGCATAATGTTGATTACCACAAAAATTAATTTGGACTTGTCCCTCCTTTTAATTTTTTTAGGAAAAAAGCTAAAGTATAGCTATTTCAACAGTAGCCACGAGGCATAAAAAAATGCTTGTTAACATTAAAAAAAGAAGAAAAAAAACGTATCAACTATTCTTGTGGAAATTTTAATTCCGTATAATTTTTTTTTCTTTGTTTCCTCTGATAAGAATGATAAGAATGCTTAACATATACTGAACCTAGAATTTATTTAAAGTTTAGAAATGAGATTAGAAAGACTGCATCTCGGAGTAGCTAGTGCAGCTGCTATTATACATGACCCTGGAGCACAAAACCAGTCTTAAAATCGCTGGGGTATATTTGTAGCAATAGCCAACAATACAATATGGGTCAAAATTATCCATTTTTATTTTATGCTAAAAATCATTAGGATATTAAGTAAAGATCACGTTCCATGAAGATAGATTTCCTACTGTAAATATATCCAAACTTAATTTTTGATTAGTAATATGCATTGCTAAGAACTTCATTTGAACAACTTTAAAGGAGATTTTCTCAATATTTGGATTTTTTTTTTCACCCTCAGATTCCAGATTTTCAAATAGTTGTATGTCAGACAAATATTGTCGTATCATAACAAACCATACATCAATGGAAAGATTATTTATTCAGCTTTCGGGTAATGTATAAATCTCAATTTTGAAAAATGGATCCTTATGACTGGTTTTGTGCTCCAGGGTCACATGTTTATGAATATGCTCTGTAAAATTTAATTGAAAGCTTGCAGGGGTGGGATTTAAGCAGACTAAATGATTACAGAAGTCCTGCATATGTGACCAGAGATAAAAATAAAAATTTTGAGGTATAAACATGAAAAACATGTATTGTTCACAATAAGATCTATGACATGCATTTAGAGAACAGATAGAGCCAATTTTCATTTCATGCAGACTTTAAAACTACTCAAACACGCAGGACTTCTATGGACTTCCATTACGGGCAGGTTTGCTAAGGTAGGCCTGATCAGTGATGTTTCGAAGACAGGTGTATTAATGCAAAGGGTAATTATTTTTCTCCTCTGTATGTTCACACACACCTATGGAAACCTCTTTGATGAGCTCAGCAGCCAGATGTCCTCCCTGAACCATCGCGCGTGTCCATGTGGACAGATCCCAGTGTGTCTCCGCACGAAACACGTGAGACTCGATGCCCCGGCCGGTGCCTGTTCGTGTGGCGAACACCAGATCTCCACCCAGAGCCGGAGAGCTGCGGACGCTGCCCGAGTGAACCAGCCTGCAGACAGAAACAAACACTGCTCCTCAAACACCGAAGACAGAACAGAGCTCATTCAGCTTTGACTTTTACAGTGCATCAGGCTTCGCTAGAGTAAGGGTTTGACCGTGTGGCGAGCAGCGGGT